>NW_027472590.1:22561640-23161640 GCF_030347505.1 Rhynchophorus ferrugineus | reverse complement strand
TTACCTGTACACATTTGTACATCTTAATAACACACGACAAGATTTCACCGTTATATACAATACACAACTGATAAAAAAAAAGTGTTCCGAACATGATGATTTCGCAAAAATAAATATAAATTAATAAATATCAGCGGGTGAATAAAATTTAATAATAAAAACATGCCTCCAACATTCACATCTATTGGGTCTCGCCTTTGGACTTTTTAATATGTAACTGTAACCGTTAGAAATAAGTTATAAAAACGATTGAACGTATGTTATTTTTCGTATATTTACTGTTATTAGTAAAACTAGTACTTTAGGTATAAAAAATCGTTAATATTCCGTACTATGTCAATTAATATTGACCAATGTTGTTTTTCTTAATGAATGAACCTGAGGCATATAGATGATGCCGTATTATGACCCATAGAGTAATATATAGAGTGTTAACTTAATACAAATAAATTCAGAATTGTTTTGCGTGGTCTCAGCAGGAAGGCTCTGCGAACGTCATTTTACAATGTCATCAAATTACCATTACAGGCACCTGTAAAGAAGATATTTTATTAAGAAAGCATGTCATTGCTCGAGGACTTCATACCCATCACGTGACCAACCTCTGGCGTCACATTCTACTGACCAATTAAATTTGAAATAAAATCCAAATGTAATTTTTCAAAATAATGTATTCAAATAAAATTCTATATAAATAAAAATGAATATAAATAATGCATATATATATATATATATATATATATATATATATATATATATATATATAATGAATATAAATTAAATGTGAATATAAGAAAGGCTACAATCTAATTGAATATACAATATATCTCCTGGCATATATAATCAAAATTGTCTATAGTGTGCTTTCACTTTTTCATATTTCTTTAGTGCTATCAATTTAAATAATATGTATTAAATCTTTTTGTTCCCTCAATCTGAAAACAGAACACAGCTGAAACGCAAAAATGTATTGAGATAAGTTAAAATTATTCTTACAATGTTATTGTGAAAATTGTAGAACGGATCATTAAAACCGTTAAATTGTATGATATACGTCAGAATGGAGAAAACATACCAAAAAGGAATACTTTAAAGAATGGCGACAAAAAATTAAAATGTATGATTTGTATCAAAATTACTACTGTGCTCTTATTATGGTAAAATCAAGAAGTTCAAGAAACAGCTTAAGGATCTATTAACAATATAATAAAACAACCTCTTGTCTAAAATCAAGCTCATCTTGTTGATCTACAAATTATATAATTTTATTTTGTACTGATGTATTTTTTAACATCTTTATTGAAAAGGCTCTCGGTTAAGAGTCTTAAGCCAAAATATTAATTAAAAGTGTCTTAAACAATATATATTTGTTTCAAGTAAACGAACCCCTTCAAAATAATATATAAGAATACAAAATGCTCTATATAAATAATTGTACACGTACCAGGTAAAAGCAATGCTGAGTCACACACACACATTCTTAATATAGCTAACTTGGGTTGCTTCTTCCTAGGAAAACAACGCCTGCTTTATTTTATTTCCGCACATATACTGGATACACAACACTTTTGAGAATGAAGATACATTATAATCAAATAATAGTGATTATAATTAAAAATACTAATCGTACTCAATGTCAGACACAAACAAATACAAACACAAATCATAGAAACAAACAATCGGGTTATAGAAATTGGCCAATCAAATGTTTTTTTTAAGGAAATTCAAATGAACCAATAAAAAAAGTGGTCTCGGAGCCAGCATTGGTTGGACCACGCAAAACATTTCGTCGATTTCGCCTATGTAAGTAAAACCTCTATATATACTCTAAGTTATGACTCTAACCTAGCATTCCTAACCTTCAAACAATACACCTGTAAATTGTATAACAAACTGACATTTAGGGTAAAAGCTGCAGTGGGTCTGGTAGATAACTTTTCTTTTCTTTTTTTTTATTGGGGCATTGTATAACAAGTTAATGAAAACTATGGACAAATGACGAACTGACCCAAATGAAAAAATCTTTGAAAAATTTTGAAAGCAAAGACAAAAATTCGACGAAAAATGTACCTACCAAGGAAGAATGTACCTGCCACTCTTGGAGAAGTGTCGCGAATTTCAATAAGCTGTCCGGAAAAATACACAGGGACAATATTAATTTTCTAGTTCTTTTTCTAATTGGATTTCTGTGTCAACAAATGATTAATTGAGGGTCGTGATAAGTAATTTTAACATTATTAAAAAAATAATAGAACTAATTTTAATATTTAGTGACGCCATCCTTTGCTGCAATTAGAGCTTCTATACGCCGAGACATGCTCTCAATGTAGGTTTTCGCATCTTCCGGGAATTTGGAGTTGTGATGCCATCTGATGAGAGTTTCAATTAACTGCTGCTTGGTGGTGAACATTTCCTTTGCAATCGCCGTTAAAAACCTTATTCAACCTATCTACACAATTTAGCTTAATACCTACCCAAACCTATTTATCTATTTACAATATTATTTTAACTACTTTTACCAACTGATTAGTTGATGTCAACTTTTAAGTCGTTGCCGAGCCCAAACAATACAAAAATAATAATATAATTTTATGACATACAAAAAATAAAATTAGGAACAAAACAAATCTAATTTGTTGCTTGTATTTTTATTTATTTATCACAACGATTATTATATACATGTTTTATTTTAAAACGTTTTTGTATGAAACTCTAACTTTGAATATTTAAAAAAAAATTAAGTCGGTTCAATTTTTTTATTATTAATAAACCATAAATTACATAAATACGATTACTGTAGCTAATAATTTGGCCACCGACTGTATATAAAGATTTAAAAAAATTAAAACGAAAAGTGCATTATGACCAGTCCATCAGTAACATCGTTAATGTAACCATTAACTATTTTAACAAAGAATCGAATAAATAATCAACGGCTACCGAGCGTAGTAAGCCGTTCCGATGACGTCAATAGACTGTAAACACACATCTTCGCGATATTTTAAATCGGCCTTCGGTAGAAATTGGTGACGTCACGGACGACATACACAAACACATCCTAGTGTCTTATAGATGCGACGGGTCTCGGCACTGAATGGCAATGAAATTTTAAAATCGGCACCTTAAATTGTTAATTGAGTTGGCCTTGAAAAAGTCCCACAAACAAGAGTTCGTGTAGTTCCCGCGTTTTTACCGTGTTGCGCGCTTAACGTTTTTTTACTTACGCCCGGGTTTTTTCTTCGGGCCGTTATTAAATCCAAACAACATCCCCACAATATTTGCAATAGCGTTTTTAGACTGTACAGCGCCATAAATGAGACGTCCGCATCACTAATAGGTCTGGGGTTTTATATGGTCACTGGTTCGACAAAAGAACTACTGACGTTTTGGGTTTGTTATTAATCACACTGACCTATATGTTATTTGGTTTTTTTGTCGTTCTTCCTTGTCATTGTTGCTGGAGTTCAAGGAACAAGTGCTTCGTATATGTATAGAGAACTTGGATATAATATACAAGAATTATTAATTTTATGGTTAATTGGTTCCTTGGGCCCGAATGTTTTTGTATGCGTTGAATAAAGTTCCGCATTAGCTAATGAAATCAAACTGACCAACAATGAAAACTAATGAAATATTATCCCCATATTAGCTATTTGTTCGATTTTAGACTACAGTGCCATCAATGAGCCGTCGGCATCATTAATAGGTCTGGGGTTTTATATGGTCACTGGTTCGACCGAAGAACTACTGACGTTTTGGGTTTGTTATTAGTCACACTGACCTATATGTTGTTTGTTTTTCTCGTCGTTCTTCCTTGTCATTGTTGCTGGAGTTCAAGGAACAAGTGCTTCGTATATGTATAGAGAACTTGGATATAATATACAAGAATTATTAATTTTATGGTTAATTGGTTCCTTGGGCCCGAATGTTTTTGTATGCGTTGAATAAAGTTCCGCATTAGCTAATGAAATCAAACTGACCAACAATGAAAACTAATGAAATATTATCCCCATATTAGCTATTTGTTCGATTTTAGACTACAGTGCCATCAATGAGCCGTCGGCATCATTAATAGGTCTGGTCTTAAATATACAAGTTTTAGGTTACTGGTTCATTAAAGTTTTGGATTTATTATTATTTATAGTCGTCATATTAATTATATCATCATAGTCGGAATGAATCTTGATGCAAAACTTCGCTGGAAAGAATATATAAAGATGAAAAGAACTTGAATTTAAATATAAGGAAATGTACTGGCTAGTTGAAAGAAAATCACAATTATCAGTACATAATAAATTGTTATTATAATAGAAAATACTGACACTTATATGGACATACAGAGTTCAATTATGGGGAAGGAAAACTTTCAAATACTAACAGTAAGTCAAGAAATCAAGAGAATTGCAAGGAGGAATGACGAAAGGCTCCATTCTTATGAGAATATTGAAGTATTGCAGCTTTTGGATACCATGGGAACAGGACACAAACTCAAAAGAATCAAACCATCTGATCTTGTGTAGTGTGGTGTAGTGAGGTGCATATAATAAAAAATACAGCAGTGACATGTATAAAAATTAGTTCACCAGAATCTGATACAGGGCCGATGGTTCCTCCTAGTTATATACCTAGATTTAAGTTATCATAAAGACAAATTGTAGGTTAGTCGGAAACGACTAGTAACAAAGTAATAATTAAATAATAATAAAATTAAATTAAATTGAACGATAACGAAAAACAATGAAAGAATATTCCAACAATATTTCCATTAGCAGTTTATTCGTTCTTTGGCAGTACAGCGCCATCAGTGAGCCGTAAGTATCATTAATAGATGAAGTTTATGTGGTCACTGGTTCGATAAAAGAACTACAGGCGTTTTGGGGTTATTATTATTCATACTGGTCTATATGCTCTTTTGTTCCTTTGTAATTATTCCATGTACTTATTGCTGGTTTTCAAATATCAAGTGCTTCGTTAATATATAGTGAATTGCGATAAAATACACAAGAATTATTAATTCTATGAATAATTGATTTATTAATCCAGGCTGTTTTCATTTCATCAGCTGATTAATTTAAATTGAACAACAACGAAAAACAATGAAAGAACGTCCCTACAATGTTAGCATTAGATTTTTGTTCGATTTTAGACTGCACAGCGCCATCAATGAGCCGTCGGCATCATTAATAGAACTGGAGTTTTATAAAGCCACTGGTTCGATAACGAACTACTGGCGTTTTGGGCTTATTATTATTCATACAGGCTTATATGTTCTTTGGTTTCTTTGTAATTATTCCAAGTACTTATTACTGGTGCTTCGTTAATATATAGGGAATTTCGATAAAATACACAAAAATTATTAATTTTATGAATAATTGATTTATTAACCCTGGATGTTTTTTGCATACGCTGAATAAAATCCTGCATCAGCTGAATAATCTAAATTGAACAACAACGAAAAACAATGAAAGAACGTCCCTACAATGTTAGCATTAGATTTTTGTTCGTCTTTAGACTGCACAGCGCCATCAATGAGCCGTCGGCATCATTAATAGAACTGGAGTTTTATAAAGCCACTGGTTCGATAACGAACTACTGGCGTTTTGGGCTTATTATTATTCATACAGGCTTATATGTTCTTTGGTTTCTTTGTAATTATTCCAAGTACTTATTACTGGTGCTTCGTTAATATATAGGGAATTTCGATAAAATACACAAAAATTATTAATTTTATGAATAATTGATTTATTAACCCTGGATGTTTTTTGCATACGCTGAATAAAATCCTGCATCAGCTGAATAATCTAAATTGAACAACAACGAAAAACAATGAAAGAACGTCCCTACAATGTTAGCATTAGATTTTTGTTCGTCTTTAGACTGCACAGCGCCATCAATGAGCCGTCGGCATCATTAATAGAACTGGAGTTTTATAAAGCCACTGGTTCGATAACGAACTACTGGCGTTTTGGGCTTATTATTATTCATACAGGCTTATATGTTCTTTGGTTTCTTTGTAATTATTCCAAGTACTTATTACTGGTGCTTCGTTAATATATAGGGAATTTCGATAAAATACACAAAAATTATTAATTTTATGAATAATTGATTTATTAACCCTGGATGTTTTTTGCATACGCTGAATAAAATCCTGCATCAGCTGAATAATCTAAATTGAACAACAACGAAAAACAATGAAAGAACGTCCCTACAATGTTAGCATTAGATTTTTGTTCGTCTTTAGACTGCACAGCGCCATCAATGAGCCGTCGGCATCATTAATATAACTGGAGTTTTATAAAGCCACTGGTTCGATAACGAACTACTGGCGTTTTGGGCTTATTATTATTCATACAGGCTTATATGTTCTTTGGTTTCTTTGTAATTATTCCAAGTACTTATTACTGGTGCTTCGTTAATATATAGGGAATTTCGATAAAATACACAAAAATTATTAATTTTATGAATAATTGATTTATTAACCCTGGATGTTTTTTGCATACGCTGAATAAAATCCTGCATCAGCTGAATAATCTAAATTGAACAACAACGAAAAACAATGAAAGAACGTCCCTACAATGTTAGCATTAGATTTTTGTTCGTCTTTAGACTGCACAGCGCCATCAATGAGCCGTCGGCATCATTAATAGAACTGGAGTTTTATAAAGCCACTGGTTCGATAACGAACTACTGGCGTTTTGGGCTTATTATTATTCATACAGGCTTATATGTTCTTTGGTTTCTTTGTAATTATTCCAAGTACTTATTACTGGTGCTTCGTTAATATATAGGGAATTTCGATAAAATACACAAAAATTATTAATTTTATGAATAATTGATTTATTAACCCTGGATGTTTTTTGCATACGCTGAATAAAATCCTGCATCAGCTGAATAATCTAAATTGAACAACAACGAAAGACAATGAAAGAACGTCCCTACAATGTTAGCATTAGATTTTTGTTCGTCTTTAGACTGCACAGCGCCATCAATGAGCCGTCGGCATCATTAATAGAACTGGAGTTTTATAAAGCCACTGGTTCGATAACGAACTACTGGCGTTTTGGGCTTATTATTATTCATACAGGCTTATATGTTCTTTGGTTTCTTTGTAATTATTCCAAGTACTTATTACTGGTGCTTCGTTAATATATAGGGAATTTCGATAAAATACACAAAAATTATTAATTTTATGAATAATTGATTTATTAACCCTGGATGTTTTTTGCATACGCTGAATAAAATCCTGCATCAGCTGAATAATCTAAATTGAACAACAACGAAAGACAATGAAAGAACGTCCCTACAATGTTAGCATTAGATTTTTGTTCGTCTTTAGACTGCACAGCGCCATCAATGAGCCGTCGGCATCATTAATAGAACTGGAGTTTTATAAAGCCACTGGTTCGATAACGAACTACTGGCGTTTTGGGCTTATTATTATTCATACAGGCTTATATGTTCTTTGGTTTCTTTGTAATTATTCCAAGTACTTATTACTGGTGCTTCGTTAATATATAGGGAATTTCGATAAAATACACAAAAATTATTAATTTTATGAATAATTGATTTATTAACCCTGGATGTTTTTTGCATACGCTGAATAAAATCCTGCATCAGCTGAATAATCTAAATTAACAACAACGAAAAACAATGAAAGAACGTCCCTACAATGTTAGCATTAGATTTTTGTTCGTCTTTAGACTGCACAGCGCCATCAATGAGCCGTCGGCATCATTAATAGAACTGGAGTTTTATAAAGCCACTGGTTCGATAACGAACTACTGGCGTTTTGGGCTTATTATTATTCATACAGGCTTATATGTTCTTTGGTTTCTTTGTAATTATTCCAAGTACTTATTACTGGTGCTTCGTTAATATATAGGGAATTTCGATAAAATACACAAAAATTATTAATTTTATGAATAATTGATTTATTAACCCTGGATGTTTTTTGCATACGCTGAATAAAATCCTGCATCAGCTGAATAATCTAAACTGAACAACAACGAAAAACAATGAAAGAACGTCCCTACAATGTTAGCATTAGATTTTTGTTCGTCTTTAGACTGCACAGCGCCATCAATGAGCCGTCGGCATCATTAATAGAACTGGAGTTTTATAAAGCCACTGGTTCGATAACGAACTACTGGCGTTTTGGGCTTATTATTATTCATACAGGCTTATATGTTCTTTGGTTTCTTTGTAATTATTCCAAGTACTTATTACTGGTGCTTCGTTAATATATAGGGAATTTCGATAAAATACACAAAAATTATTAATTTTATGAATAATTGATTTATTAACCCTGGATGTTTTTTGCATACGCTGAATAAAATCCTGCATCAGCTGAATAATCTAAATTGAACAACAACGAAAAACAATGAAAGAACGTCCCTACAATGTTAGCATTAGATTTTTGTTCGTCTTTAGACTGCACAGCGCCATCAATGAGCCGTCGGCATCATTAATAGAACTGGAGTTTTATAAAGCCACTGGTTCGATAACGAACTACTGGCGTTTTGGGCTTATTATTATTCATACAGGCTTATATGTTCTTTGGTTTCTTTGTAATTATTCCAAGTACTTATTACTGGTGCTTCGTTAATATATAGGGAATTTCGATAAAATACACAAAAATTATTAATTTTATGAATAATTGATTTATTAACCCTGGATGTTTTTTGCATACGCTGAATAAAATCCTGCATCAGCTGAATAATCTAAATTGAACAACAACGAAAAACAATGAAAGAACGTCCCTACAATGTTAGCATTAGATTTTTGTTCGTCTTTAGACTGCACAGCGCCATCAATGAGCCGTCGGCATCATTAATAGAACTGGAGTTTTATAAAGCCACTGGTTCGATAACGAACTACTGGCGTTTTGGGCTTATTATTATTCATACAGGCTTATATGTTCTTTGGTTTCTTTGTAATTATTCCAAGTACTTATTACTGGTGCTTCGTTAATATATAGGGAATTTCGATAAAATACACAAAAATTATTAATTTTATGAATAATTGATTTATTAACCCTGGATGTTTTTTGCATACGCTGAATAAAATCCTGCATCAGCTGAATAATCTAAATTGAACAACAACGAAAAACAATGAAAGAACGTCCCTACAATGTTAGCATTAGATTTTTGTTCGTCTTTAGACTGCACAGCGCCATCAATGAGCCGTCGGTATCATTAATAGAACTGGAGTTTTATAAAGCCACTGGTTCGATAACGAACTACTGGCGTTTTGGGCTTATTATTATTCATACAGGCTTATATGTTCTTTGGTTTCTTTGTAATTATTCCAAGTACTTATTACTGGTGCTTCGTTAATATATAGGGAATTTCGATAAAATACACAAAAATTATTAATTTTATGAATAATTGATTTATTAACCCTGGATGTTTTTTGCATACGCTGAATAAAATCCTGCATCAGCTGAATAATCTAAATTGAACAACAACGAAAGACAATGAAAGAACGTCCCTACAATGTTAGCATTAGATTTTTGTTCGTCTTTAGACTGCACAGCGCCATCAATGAGCCATCGGCATCATTAATAGAACTGGAGTTTTATAAAGCCACTGGTTCGATAACGAACTACTGGCGTTTTGGGCTTATTATTATTCATACAGGCTTATATGTTCTTTGGTTTCTTTGTAATTATTCCAAGTACTTATTACTGGTGCTTCGTTAATATATAGGGAATTTCGATAAAATACACAAAAATTATTAATTTTATGAATAATTGATTTATTAACCCTGGATGTTTTTTGCATACGCTGAATAAAATCCTGCATCAGCTGAATAATCTAAATTGAACAACAACGAAAAACAATGAAAGAACGTCCCTACAATGTTAGCATTAGATTTTTGTTCGTCTTTAGACTGCACAGCGCCATCAATGAGCCGTCGGCATCATTAATAGAACTGGAGTTTTATAAAGCCACTGGTTCGATAACGAACTACTGGCGTTTTGGGCTTATTATTATTCATACAGGCTTATATGTTCTTTGGTTTCTTTGTAATTATTCCAAGTACTTATTACTGGTGCTTCGTTAATATATAGGGAATTTCGATAAAATACACAAAAATTATTAATTTTATGAATAATTGATTTATTAACCCTGGATGTTTTTTGCATACGCTGAATAAAATCCTGCATCAGCTGAATAATCTAAATTGAACAACAACGAAAAACAATGAAAGAACGTCCCTACAATGTTAGCATTAGATTTTTGTTCGTCTTTAGACTGCACAGCGCCATCAATGAGCCGTCGGCATCATTAATAGAACTGGAGTTTTATAAAGCCACTGGTTCGATAACGAACTACTGGCGTTTTGGGCTTATTATTATTCATACAGGCTTATATGTTCTTTGGTTTCTTTGTAATTATTCCAAGTACTTATTACTGGTGCTTCGTTAATATATAGGGAATTTCGATAAAATACACAAAAATTATTAATTTTATGAATAATTGATTTATTAACCCTGGATGTTTTTTGCATACGCTGAATAAAATCCTGCATCAGCTGAATAATCTAAATTGAACAACAACGAAAAACAATGAAAGAACGTCCCTACAATGTTAGCATTAGATTTTTGTTCGTCTTTAGACTGCACAGCGCCATCAATGAGCCGTCGGCATCATTAATATAACTGGAGTTTTATAAAGCCACTGGTTCGATAACGAACTACTGGCGTTTTGGGCTTATTATTATTCATACAGGCTTATATGTTCTTTGGTTTCTTTGTAATTATTCCAAGTACTTATTACTGGTGCTTCGTTAATATATAGGGAATTTCGATAAAATACACAAAAATTATTAATTTTATGAATAATTGATTTATTAACCCTGGATGTTTTTTGCATACGCTGAATAAAATCCTGCATCAGCTGAATAATCTAAATTGAACAACAACGAAAAACAATGAAAGAACGTCCCTACAATGTTAGCATTGGATTTTTGTTCGTCTTTAGACTGCACAGCGCCATCAATGAGCCGTCGGCATCATTAATAGAACTGGAGTTTTATAAAGCCACTGGTTCGATAACGAACTACTGGCGTTTTGGGCTTATTATTATTCATACAGGCTTATATGTTCTTTGGTTTCTTTGTAATTATTCCAAGTACTT
Source organism: Rhynchophorus ferrugineus (assembly GCF_030347505.1). Classification (NCBI taxonomy): domain Eukaryota; kingdom Metazoa; phylum Arthropoda; class Insecta; order Coleoptera; family Curculionidae; genus Rhynchophorus; species Rhynchophorus ferrugineus. The sequence continues at coordinate 23,150,499 of NW_027472590.1, read as the reverse complement.
ATTACTGGTGCTTCGTTAATATATAGGGAATTTCGATAAAATACACAAAAATTATTAATTTTATGAATAATTGATTTATTAACCCTGGATGTTTTTTGCATACGCTGAATAAAATCCTGCATCAGCTGAATAATCTAAATTGAACAACAACGAAAGACAATGAAAGAACGTCCCTACAATGTTAGCATTAGATTTTTGTTCGTCTTTAGACTGCACAGCGCCATCAATGAGCCGTCGGCATCATTAATAGAACTGGAGTTTTATAAAGCCACTGGTTCGATAACGAACTACTGGCGTTTTGGGCTTATTATTATTCATACAGGCTTATATGTTCTTTGGTTTCTTTGTAATTATTCCAAGTACTTATTACTGGTGCTTCGTTAATATATAGGGAATTTCGATAAAATACACAAAAATTATTAATTTTATGAATAATTGATTTATTAACCCTGGATGTTTTTTGCATACGCTGAATAAAATCCTGCATCAGCTGAATAATCTAAATTGAACAACAACGAAAGACAATGAAAGAACGTCCCTACAATGTTAGCATTAGATTTTTGTTCGTCTTTAGACTGCACAGCGCCATCAATGAGCCGTCGGCATCATTAATAGAACTGGAGTTTTATAAAGCCACTGGTTCGATAACGAACTACTGGCGTTTTGGGCTTATTATTATTCATACAGGCTTATATGTTCTTTGGTTTCTTTGTAATTATTCCAAGTACTTATTACTGGTGCTTCGTTAATATATAGGGAATTTCGATAAAATACACAAAAATTATTAATTTTATGAATAATTGATTTATTAACCCTGGATGTTTTTTGCATACGCTGAATAAAATCCTGCATCAGCTGAATAATCTAAATTAACAACAACGAAAAACAATGAAAGAACGTCCCTACAATGTTAGCATTAGATTTTTGTTCGTCTTTAGACTGCACAGCGCCATCAATGAGCCGTCGGCATCATTAATAGAACTGGAGTTTTATAAAGCCACTGGTTCGATAACGAACTACTGGCGTTTTGGGCTTATTATTATTCATACAGGCTTATATGTTCTTTGGTTTCTTTGTAATTATTCCAAGTACTTATTACTGGTGCTTCGTTAATATATAGGGAATTTCGATAAAATACACAAAAATTATTAATTTTATGAATAATTGATTTATTAACCCTGGATGTTTTTTGCATACGCTGAATAAAATCCTGCATCAGCTGAATAATCTAAACTGAACAACAACGAAAAACAATGAAAGAACGTCCCTACAATGTTAGCATTAGATTTTTGTTCGTCTTTAGACTGCACAGCGCCATCAATGAGCCGTCGGCATCATTAATAGAACTGGAGTTTTATAAAGCCACTGGTTCGATAACGAACTACTGGCGTTTTGGGCTTATTATTATTCATACAGGCTTATATGTTCTTTGGTTTCTTTGTAATTATTCCAAGTACTTATTACTGGTGCTTCGTTAATATATAGGGAATTTCGATAAAATACACAAAAATTATTAATTTTATGAATAATTGATTTATTAACCCTGGATGTTTTTTGCATACGCTGAATAAAATCCTGCATCAGCTGAATAATCTAAATTGAACAACAACGAAAAACAATGAAAGAACGTCCCTACAATGTTAGCATTAGATTTTTGTTCGTCTTTAGACTGCACAGCGCCATCAATGAGCCGTCGGCATCATTAATAGAACTGGAGTTTTATAAAGCCACTGGTTCGATAACGAACTACTGGCGTTTTGGGCTTATTATTATTCATACAGGCTTATATGTTCTTTGGTTTCTTTGTAATTATTCCAAGTACTTATTACTGGTGCTTCGTTAATATATAGGGAATTTCGATAAAATACACAAAAATTATTAATTTTATGAATAATTGATTTATTAACCCTGGATGTTTTTTGCATACGCTGAATAAAATCCTGCATCAGCTGAATAATCTAAACTGAACAACAACGAAAAACAATGAAAGAACGTCCCTACAATGTTAGCATTAGATTTTTGTTCGTCTTTAGACTGCACAGCGCCATCAATGAGCCGTCGGCATCATTAATAGAACTGGAGTTTTATAAAGCCACTGGTTCGATAACGAACTACTGGCCTTTTGGGCTTATTATTATTCATACAGGCTTATATGTTCTTTGGTTTCTTTGTAATTATTCCAAGTACTTATTACTGGTGCTTCGTTAATATATAGGGAATTTCGATAAAATACACAAAAATTATTAATTTTATGAATAATTGATTTATTAACCCTGGATGTTTTTTGCATACGCTGAATAAAATCCTGCATCAGCTGAATAATCTAAATTGAACAACAACGAAAAACAATGAAAGAACGTCCCTACAATGTTAGCATTAGATTTTTGTTCGTCTTTAGACTGCACAGCGCCATCAATGAGCCGTCGGCATCATTAATAGAATTGGAGTTTTATAAAGTCACTGGTTCGATAACGAACTACTGGCGTTTTGGGTTTATTATTATTCATACTGGCCTATATGTTCTTTGGTTCCTTTGCCATTATTTCATATCATTATTGCTGGTTATCAAATATCAAGTGTTTCGTTAATATTTAGGGAATTCGATAAAATACACAAGAATTATTAATTTTATAAATAATTGATTTATTAACCTTGGATGTTTCTTGCACACGCTGGATAAAATCCTGCATCAGCTGATTAATTTAAATTGAACAACAACGAAAAACAATGAAAGAAGGTCCCTACAATGTTAGCATTAGATTTTTGTTCGATTTTAGACTGCACAGCGCCATCAATGAGCCGTCAGCATCATTAATAGAACTGGAGTTTTATAAAGTCACTGGTTCGAAAAAGAACTACTGGCCTATATGTTCTTTGGTTCCTTTGTCATTATTCCATTTCATTGTTGTTGGTGTTCAAATAACAAGTGTTCCGTTAATATTTAGGCTTGGTGTGCATTTAGATCGACGCCTAACCTGGAAGAAGCACATACTCTCTAAACGGAAACAACTAGGACTAAAATTATATCAAATGTATTGGCTCATTGGGCGCAAATCCAAGTTATCATTAGATAACAAGGTTTTGCTGTATGAGTCTATACTCAAGCCCATTTGGACATATGGAATTCAACTATGGGGTACCGCTAGCAAATCTAATATATCCATCATTCAACGGTTCCGAAATAAGGTGTTGCGTACCATTGTTGATGCTTCGTACTATATTTCAAATAAAGTGATACAACGCGATATTCCTGGACTGGATTACTGGACATATGTAGAGTTTAGAATAAGCATTAGAATAAGACTAATTAATTAAGATAATATTTTATACAAAAGATTGCTTAATGAAGTGATTTTCTACATGCCATGTATATATAATATAAACAGAAGAAATACTTATTGCCAATAGGGCAGATTGTGGACTCACGAAGAGTAATAAAAAAATACATATTTAGGGAATTTCGATATAATACACAATAATTATAAATTTTATGGTTAATTGGTTCCTTGGCCCGACTATTGGTTTTTTATACGTGCTGAGTAAAGTTCCTGCATGAGTTGTTTCCTAATAACGACGTGAAACCCATATTGTATGGAGCAATTTTATAGCCACTTCAAATTAGTACCAGAAATATGTTGACAATTGCAGATACATGCACAAATTTATTACTTACTAGGTGTGCCGTTACTACTATCAGATGTAAATGCATCAATTCTTAGAAGACAATGCACCGTGTCACAAGTCATTGAAAACGATGGCAAAAATCCAAGAAATGGTCTTCGAATTGCTTCCGCATCCACCGTATTCTCCAGATCTGACCGCCAGCGACTATTCCCTGTTCTCAGATCTCAAAATAATGCTGACTGGGAAGAAATTTTCGTCGAATGAAGAGATGATCACCGAAACTGAGGCTTATTTTGAAGTAAAGGACAAATCGTGCTACAAAAATATGATCGAAAAGTTTGAGGGTCGCTATAATCAGTGTATCAGCCTTGAAGGGGTTAATAAAAAAAAACTAATTTTGCCAAAAAATTGTGTTTTACTATGGTAGGCCGGGGACTTTTCAATTAACTTACTAAAACAGCTATTTTTACATGATATAACCGTTATTTATTGGCGTAATATAAAATGAAATACAAATAAATTAAAGGGACAGAAGCAAAGTTATCTGAGAAGACATGTGGGCAGTCGATGGTGATACGTCTGAACTGAACGATGGTTAGTGACTGAATGATCCAAAATAACGCATGTTATTTTTTACGCATGTTAACGCCTCGAAAAAGTCTATGTTAGTTTTTGTGTTTAAACTTTGTAATAAGTCTTGCAATTTGTTATCTTCGAACTTTTATGGTACTCTACACCATCCTTTATCGCCGACATCAAAGTCACCACTGTTGAAACTAACAAAAAAAGCAAGTATGTGAAAATGTTCCATTGTTTCGGCGGTAGATTTAACAGTGTTAATAATTATACATCGAGTTTTGACCAACATATACCGCTTGATGACTCCAATATCATTTAAAATGTCTGCTGATCGAGTTATATAGCAGAAAACGTTGATAAGTAATCTCGGGAACAGAACGAACTGATGATAAATATAAACCACAAAAAGCACTAAAACCTAATAAATAATCACACCACATCCGATTATATATAATTGCGAATTTGTGATTTCGTAACAAAGAAGAGATACTTTAAACTCTATTCAGTATAATTACCGAGAAATATGCATTCGTTTACTACATCAAGACCAAGGTCGGTACGTCAGACCAACGCCAGATCGAATGAATGTGTTCTGATAATCACGAAGTAATTAAACCGAACAATAAATAGCTGCAAAATGGCATCTAAAAATATTTTTAAATAAATAAGGAACTCACTAAAAAGTAAATAATAATCAAACTTAGATTTTTAACACAAAAAAACGATTTAAAATAAAATTTGTACATAATAATCGTTGTGATAACAAAATAAAAATAAATAAAACCTTAGTTAACCTATCTACTACACTTATTTAATATTCTAGTATATACATAAAATCTAGCTTAATCCCTACCTAAACCTATCCAACGTATCGCCTACACAATGACCTTGGAATCAAATAGATATGCGAAGTGATACAAGATAAGTAACATCTAAGTAACAGAAACGTGGAAGCTATACAGCTACTGGACATCAGGCAGAAAATCTGTGGATTGAAGCGAACCAAATCACACGAACCTGTTCATTACTTTAGCTTAATTTGATTAGTTTTATTTTAATTTGGGAAATACATACTGATGTATTAATCCCGTACTCGCCTTGCTTGTGTATTAATGTATAAATAAAATATATAATAAAAATATAACAGAGCAGTAGTAATAAATTAATTTGTAAATTAAGATTGCACTAAGTAAATCTAATGTAAGATGTAATTAATAAAATTTAAAAAAGTTACATTCAAAATGCAATCGGGTGTAAATCAAAAAGTTATGTAAATTGAATAGAACTAATCCAGCTACGCTTATTAGTAAAAAATTAATTTCCTTTCATGGACGATAGATTTTTAAATATGCTATCAAACAAACAGCCCCTTGTTGGAGAATGCATATACCCACTAAATAAAACAATCTTTCAACAAGTCCTGATAAGCACAAACTTGTGTAATATTGTATAAACACATTTTTTATATTCCGATAACGTTCATGGTTATTTATTTGTTCGTTTTTAACATTTGGTCAATTTTTGAAAAATGTGTTACTATTATTGGTGAATGATCAGAAGACAGGTCAAAACATGATTCTGCATGACACTTTTTTGTATCAATATTTGTTGTAATACAGAGATCTATAGTATCTGGCTTTTTATTTCTGTCTGAAGGCCAATATATTGGTTCACCAGTAGAGATATGTTGGAAATTATCTGTCTTTATTGCTTTTAGTAGTTCTCTACCTTTTGAGGTTATTATTCTTGAAGCCCACATTAAATTTTTTGCATTGTAATCTCCTCCTGCTATAAATCTATTACCTAGAGTACTGAAGAATCCTTGAAAGTGTTCTGCCTTGTTGTTATGTTTGGGTGGGCAATAAATTGCAGACATTGTTAATGGCCCATGGACTTCCTCTATTGTTATACTGGTTGCTTGCAGGTAGTCTTTGCGGAATTTTTCTTTTTCCAAATGCTTTATATCATCTCGAATGATTATGGCTGTACCCCCATGTGCTTTATCATCAAGGTGATTTGTATGATAAAGTTTATATTTGGGAATTTTCAAATAATGTTTGTCCGTAAAATGTGTTTCGGAAACCATCATAACATCAATATTTTGTTCAATTACGAACATTTTTAGTTCCCTGGCGTGTTGTTGGAGCCCATTGGTATTCCAGACGGCGATAATGGTTTCAGGCATTAGGCAAGTTTGCTGCCAACGGTTGTGAGTAGACCAAGCATCGTACTCATTTGATCCATTAGTTTTGCCATCATGTTTTCTAATCTAGAGATGTTGCTGCTAGTTTCAACAGGTTGTGATGTGGTTTCTCGCTTTTGTTTTGGACCATTTTCAACAATTTACGCATAAGTTATGTCAGGTTGCCTTGATCTGGTGGGTACACTGGTAGGTGTAGATTGTTCTTGTTGTGGTTAATGCTGTAGGAATGTTCGTCGGGTCGGTCGGTCGGTCGAAATGTGTGGCTGCCGCTACGATTATTTGTCAGAACACTCACTACTATTTTTGGAAGCAATTTGCATGGGAACTAAAAACACTGGTTGAATCAAAGTTGTTTATTCTAACTTACGATTGATACATGTGGTCGATGGGAGAATTGACTGGATATTAGGTTAAGGTGAAGGAAGTACGGTAGCGCTGTGGAAGTGGTACTGTTACACGGGGACGGAGAAAAGAAAAGAGAGCGAGACATCGTCCTGATGGTCTTTTATACCCTGGAACTGCATGGTACCAATCCACCGGCGTTACCAACCTTTGTAGTTGTTGATGGTGAATTGGTGGTGGCCTAAAGGGTCGTAGCGGTCGCCACAATGCCTTTTTTCTCGTAAGGCAGGATATAGTTTCTGCTGCAGTTGTTTGTGAACTGCGCAACCCTTATTGTTCGTTGGATAATTTCCATTACAATTCACTTCATCATCGCACATTTCACTTTATCATCGCGAACTTTACGACTACATTATCCCGTTTTATGTTCTCTTGCACATTTTACGCATCTAAATGATTTGCGACAGTAATTTTTTGTGTGCCCGTGCGCTTGACACCTCGTGCATTGTGGTATAATTCTTTTTGTATGTGGTAGTTCGCATTTAATAACATTATTTTCCAATTTGGTGATTTCATACACCGCCTTATTATTTCCATCAAGTTTTAAATCAATATAGAACATAGGCAGAGGTTTTTTTGTCGTGTGATGTCGTATATTGTGAACATTTACGACCTCGTGGCCTTGTTCAGCTAAGGCTACCTTGATGGTGTTAAAGTCCGTCCCGTGATGTAATCCTTTTAACAGGAACTGAAATATTCTCTCGGATTTAGGCCTAAATGTATGGTACTGCGTATTTCTTTCGTCTAGTTCCTTTACTAGAACTTTAAAGTGTTCCGCTTCGAACAATTGAATTTTTATTGTTTCGTAGCTCACTGTTTTGATTGTGTAGTTCGTAGTGATGGTTTTCAATAGGTCATGGATGTGTTTTATTACTCCTACCTTATAAACCGTTATTGGTGGTGATTTAGGAACAACTTTTTTAGGGCTTGGTTGTATATTCTGATCTGACCTGATTACTGGACTTATATAAACTTTAGAATAAGCTTTAGAATAAGACTAATTAATTAAGATAATATTTTATACAGAAGATCGCTTAATGAAGTGATTTTCTGCATGCCATATAAATATAATATAGACATAAGAAATACTTATTGCCTTATAGGGCAGATTGTGGAACCACAAAGAGTAAAAAAAAGTTACTCCTGATTTATTTGTAAAGCTTAAATTGATACTTTCCCAACGGACATGCTGTACCTGGTCTGTACCTGGGTTTCATTAGCTCATAATTGAAAAATAATAAAACGTTTCAGAGCTTAGGCTTCACATTAAAAAATAATTTGAATCAACGTGAAACACATTGAACCTCTAATTTACTTTTAATATATCAATTTGATTGGAACTATGGATAACAGAATGATCGTGCAATTTAACATTCAAATAATTAATTAGTTCTATCTTGTTAAATTACTCATTCATATTTCAATTATTACCAAAGTTTTTTTTTGGTTTTAAATTCTACATTTAAAAACAGATTTATCGGTGCAACATTTAGCTGAAGCATTTTACCCTAATAATCCACATTTTAGAATCGATCTGTTTATCAGCTCGAAATAACAATAAATCTGATTTCTCCAGTGGAAGTTTAACGGAAATTGATAACAGTCTCAATCGTAAAAAGGTCTCTAAAATTGACATACATATTTAACGCCTGTTGCAAATAATTGTGCTTAAAAACAAAAAGTCAAAAGTCGGCCTGTTACAGGCCCAGCTTGCTACTCCCAACGGTATCCGAATCATTAGGGAAATTGATATTAAACGTTTTAAACCACTTATAAAAATTCCAGATTTCCAGTCGAAATCACCACTCAACAATCGATCAAGTACATAGATTAACAAGAGTTACCAGAAACTTTAGAGGAAAAATAATACTACCGTAGAATATTTCTGGTGGTATTGCTCAGGCATTTTCAACATTTAAACCCATTTGCTATACTGAAATTTTTTATAATAAATGTAAATATTTTTATCCCATATATCAAATACCACAGATATTTTTCAGTTTATATTTTTTAAAAAAAGTATCAATAGTTGTAAATCAGGTTATCGTACTTGTAGGTAAAAATAAAGTAACGATACTAAAAATGTAGTGTTTTTCAAGGAGAGTATCGAACTTTTCTTTAGTTACTTTATTAAAAGTCCCAAAAGTGTGTTATAAAGCCTATTTGGACTTCAATATATGAGATTGCACTAAAACATCATATCAGCCTAAGATCCATGACAAGATAAAATTCTTCGTTTAATTACCAATGTTTATCGCTAGGTAACCATTGAAGAACTAGACGATTATCGAAGTTGTCTAAGATTTTGTATTAAAACATGAAATAAGATTACTAAATCACAGCAACTAACAATAAAAACAATCCAGCTACTGGATACAACGCAGGAAGATTGAAGCAAACCACACCATATGAATTTATATATAGTGTATTTGTATATACCACACTTGTCCTGCTTGTATGTTGATGCAAATGTAACAGAATAGTAGTAGTAAATTCGTTTAATAAATTAAGATTGTACTACATCCAATATTTATAGGTGTCCCACAGCACAGTGCCCTTGGTCGATTGTTGTATCTTTTGCATACAGCTGACCTACCGACCTATTTGTGACCTGTTAAATATATAGGAATGCATTTTGATCGACGCTTAGTATGTTTGTACTTGTGTATTTCGTTGTACAAGTCACTACTTAGGCCCATATGAACCTCTGATATAGAACAGTGCAACTACTAGCAAATCAAACAGGGCTATCCTTTGAAGGTTTCAGAATAAATCGTTGCGAGCCATCATCGATGCCCCATATTACGTCTCCAAGAAACTAATTCAGAGCGATATCCCCTTAGAACCCATAACGAGTGTGATTGAAAGAGTTAGTGCAAAGAACTCTGAAAGACTGTAGGTACATCTCAATACGCTCGCCAAAGAGTTAAATATTCGCATGACAGTGCAATATGTAGACTCAAACGCAAACTATCCTACAAACTGATTAATAGGCACATAGATTGAGATATAATAATATAATAGTGTCTAGAATAAGTTAGATTAGTCTTTAGAATAAGTTAGGATAGTATTTAGCTTCAAACTATAATTTTGTACAGCAGATCACCTACTGAAGCAATATTTTAGAAGTTATATGTATAAAGGAAATTATAAAATGACATTTATTGCCCACGGGTAGATTGTTGAAGTTCTGAGACATTAACAAGAAAAAAGATAGTACTAAGCATATCTAATATGAGATGTTATTAATTTTTAAAAAAATCAACATTTTTAAAAATTTAGATCAAAGTAATTTCAACATTATTAATAAATATTTTTATATAAAGCAGAAAAATCCCTCAGAATTAATTCACAGCCCTTACAGGAATAATATATAATATATTAGAATAAGTCTTAAATATTCGCATGACAGTAAAATGTGTAGACTCAAACGCAAACTACCATACAAACTGATTAATAGGCACATAGAGTGAGATATAATAATATAATAATGTCTAGAATAAGTTAGATTAGTCTTTAGAATAAGTTAGGATAGTCTTTAGCTTTAAACTATAATTTTGTACAGCAGATCACCTACTGAAGCAATATTTTAGAAGTTATATGTATAAAGGAAATTATAAAATAACATTTATTGCCCACAGGTAGATTGTTGAAGTTCTGAGACATTAACAAGAAAAAAGATTGTACTAAACATATCTAATATGAGATGTTATTAATTTTTAAAAAAATCAACATTTTTAAAAATTTAGATCAAAATAATTTCAACATTATTAATAAATATTTTTATATAAAGCAGAAAAATCCCTCAGAATTAATTCACAGCCCTTACAGGAATAATATATAATATATTAGAATAAGTCTTAAATATTCGCATGACAGTAAAATGTGTAGACTCAAACGCAAACTACCATACAAACTGATTAATAGGCACATAGAGTGAGATATAATAATATAATAATGTCTAGAATAAGTTAGATTAGTCTTTAAAATAAGTTAGGATAGTCTTTAGCTTTAAACTTTAATTTTGTACAGCAGATCACCTACTGAAGCAATATTTTAGAAGTTATATTGTATAAAGGAAATTATAAAATAACATTTATTGCCCACAGGTAGATTGTTGAAGTTATGAGACATTAACAAGAAAAAAGATTGTACTAAGCATATTTAATATGAGATGTTATTAATTAAAAAAAAATCAACATTTTTAAAAATTTCCATCAAAGTAATTTCATATAAAGCAGAAAAATCCCTCAGAATTAATTCACAGCCCTTACAGGAATAACATATTTTGAAAATTTCAATTAACTTGCTTAATTTGTTTAATAACAATATATTCCATGAAAATCTACGTATTTTACTGAATGTATTACATAAGAACATATGTAAATTGTTATTTAGTATTATACCGTAACATTTTTTCTTTCGTTGTATATTTTATGTCGATTTTATTAATGCTGTGAATTATTTTTTAATCGCTAAAATTTCTATACAGAATGAATGTCATTGTTCGAGGCATCCAACTCGAATAGTCCTACCATTGTGGTACCCGGTTGGACAACAGAACTAGAGGAAATGTATATTATTAATTCCCATAACGACGTTTCATTCTCCCAGCATATTGAATGGCTAGCTGGTTGGAAAAAAATCAATCTACCTAGCGATTTTAAATGGTAAACATTTTCATTAGCATAAAAAACGTATTTATACCTTATTCGAGTCTTTCAGCTTTTTAAATTTTATTCGAATGGGAGTTTTGAATATTTAAAGATGTTACGGGGGTACTACGAATAATAGAATCTTTAAATTCATATCTTTGTATATAATTATATACTTGAAGTAATCTTTTATGGTCTCAACAAGTGTTACTTGGCGACTACGACGGTAACTTACAAATTAATTTATAACTATTGTTCTGCTGTACTTGCATTAAAACACAAGCAAGCCGAGTACGACATTAATGCATCAGTATATATTTCTGGAATTAAAATAAAATTAATCTACTTAAGCTAAAGTTAAGAATTCACTTATAGACTAAACAACTTCTTCTGGTTTGGTTCGCTTCAATCTTCTGATTTCCTGCGTCTTGTCTAGTAGCTGTATTGGACGTTGCTGTGATTCAGTAACCTTATTTCATATTTTAAGGCGAAATCTTGGAACACTTCGTATATCCATTTGATTTCGAGGTCATCGTGCAGTTCTTCGTCGGTTACGTAACATTGGTAATTAATCCTAAAACTTTGTTTCAGGTGCGTTGGATTACTAGTTGGTTTGATGGTCGTTTGAACCAACCGTTTGGAATATCTCATGGTTTCAATTTATACGGTATAAAATATGCATGCTTTGGGATCATTCCCATGTTTTCAAGAGATTGGAAATATTTACTCTTGTTACTATCAACAATTCTGATATTCTTCTTGCATTTTACACGAATTATCATCGAGTAATACCTTCAAATTCTCATTTTCTTTTTTTTTAACTGTCCAGAAAGCAATTTGTCTTCGGTGTTAAAATCACCACTTTTATAACGTCGTTATAAACGACACAGTATAACGTATAACCAAGTATTCGCATGTTGATATATATATATAGAGCATGGTTGCCATATAAATCCTGTAAAATTAATTTATTGGCCTAACACATATGTAAAGAAATTTGTGCGATGTTTTATACCTTAGACAGGTGGATTTGGATAGTAAATATTGAGATCAGATATCATATTGTAGATTAAGGATTTCAAGGAATCTAAGGAAGGTTTTCGGGGATGGACAATTGAGGGAAATTAAATTTGGTTCTCAATGTGGTCAAGAGTTTCATTCTAAGAGTATTTGACACACTGTATATGGAGAGCCACAACAAAGGTATTGGGGTGGGGGGTGTTCCGTCAGCAAATGAAAATAGGTCAGTATAGAATGTGCAATATTAAGTCGGTTAAGGGCTACTTGGCAGGATCTGGATTTGGATTTGTAAAGCAAAATAGAGGAGAAGAAATCGTATTTCAATGGTCATAACTTTATCGTTGATATCTTCCATTAGGTCCCACCGTAGTTATATATACCGCTTGATTTGGATTCTATATTAGGAAATATATCCTTACATTATATAATATTGTTGTTAATTAATTGTTGTTAATTGTTGTTAAATTTAATATTGATAGTTGAATTAGCGTCTTTGGTCATGAAGCCAGTCATTTCGTTTATATTACTTCCCTTATGGCTTGGACCTTGAACTCATTTAAAAATGTGTCAGTATTTCATTAAAAAGTGTCAATATTTTAGTAAACATCACACAGTTTTGAAAAATGTATTAATTCCAGAGTTAACAATGAAACATTCTAGTGAATTAGCTGCTAAAAGGAAATTGAACCATTTGAATCGAGTGACTAGAGTTGGGAAATATCGAAAGAAAACGACTATCAATTGTTTCATTGGACGAGTTTCAGTCGTGACGTAGATCATTAATCATCATTCGAATATTTTATTTGATACTATTTTCATCAAATCACCATACTTCATTCCAATGAAACATTGGTGACTAGTTTTGTACTGACTAGTTTTTAGCATTCTGGGTCTGTGTAAACATATCCGATTTATACGTAAATATATGTGTGACTTATATGTTTACATATTTACAATCACATAACGTAACGTAATTGTAAATAATAATGTACATTAATATAACAGCATTTAAGAACTGTATTTTTAAATATAATTTATTAACAGAGTAAAAAAAATTAAATTAATCAATATTAAAGTACTTTTCGCTAAACTTATGTTACCTTGACAACCGTTATCTGGTTCTTTTTGAATAATCCTCTCAATATATGGACATCTTTAATTAAAGTTATAACTTAGCCTAAAACTATTAGCTTAAAACATAGAGGAAGAATTTTTAGGCGTAATTTTTTTTGTAATATGCCCTACAAGTAAGTATATTCCAATAAAACGAAGTACGTCCAAATCAAGCAACCTGTAATTGTCATCTGGCGGGTGACACAAAAGACATAAAGAAATATTTTAGGCTCTAGATTCATTGGTTCTGGCCGACTCACTGCCAGTTCCAATTCTAATACGATGGATTATTCGCCGTTTCTGTTGTACGTAAATCGACTATGGACGCGCAATTTTACGTTGTAACATAAAATTGGCAGCACTGTACCGTAAAATGCCGACAAAGCAATTTTAAATCGGTCGGACAAGTTCGTCTTAATATATAGTCTATCAAAAGTTTTTTTGTACATACGTCATCAAGATGTTTAATGTATTGCCTGCCGCAACTTGTAGATTCGTTTTAAAATCAGACAATATTTTCCTTCTCATTTTATTCTAGTTAAAAAGAGACACACTGCCGTCCGATAAGTTCGAACGCGTAACCGAACTAGCCTATCAAAGCCGACCGGTTCTCAAACGTATATAAGATTCTTCAAAACAATAGTGATAAGAGATTATAAACCGGCAAACGTTATTTTAATGCTTTGCTTGTTTTAATAAATTTCAAATCGCTGCTTATTATTACTGTGTTTGAAAATTCCGAAGCCAGGCAAAACAGATTGCGCTAATCAGTTACTTTGAACAGAAACGAGATAATGGTGGCCCCCTCTTGCCAGTAAAATTCGTTAGAGAGGCAAGCATTTTTACTGTTAAATATTAATTTGCTGCCGTTCTTTTTTCTAATACTTTTTAGCGTGTTGCAGCTGCACTGAATTTTAGTATTGGAATGGTCATTAAAATATCTCAGAAAATAAAAAATATCATCTTGGCTACACCGAAAATAAACAGTCCAGTAAATAAACAGTTTGAGACAGAAGCGGGTGACGAATCAAGAAAAAAACTGTGTCTAGTTCTTTTGATTGACCCTCTCAATATATAAACTTCTTTAATAAAAGTTAAAACGAATAGTTATTTTAAAATATTATTCCCGATTAATGATCGCAAGTCTCCTTTTACCAAGTATGGTTTTATCTCGACTGGATCTAAAGTTTAACGTGGGCTCCGAACCACGGTCCTCAGCATTATGCCTACCTACTGGCGAGTGACCAACTTTAGAAATCATCCCAGAAGACATCCGGTCTTACCCAGCCTGTAATATTTTCCTTGTCGGATTTTACACTCTTGCCTAGAACATTCACAAATATTAAATAATCACAAACATAAATTTACGACCATGCTCTAGCAGGATTCGAACCCGCGGGTATCGCAACAGTAGGAGGACCGTAACTTTTACCACTGCGCCACCAAGCCGGCTATTTTACATAATTCGAAATAAAATTATCATTTGCAAAAAAAATGGAATCCAGTAATTTATTTTCCTACATTACAAATTAAAAAAATTATTGGTAAACACATATTGGAATGAAACAGTAAAAAGCTTATTTGGGATCAGTATTCTATTCCTTTTTTTAACACTAAGTAACACTAAGATATAAAATTTTGTTTAGAAAATATATAAAATTTTATTTATAAAAGACATAGATCCAAACAGTTATCTCTGTTTTACCTTTCTCAAAATTAGTACGGAACATAATTTGTACATCTTCGGCTTATGTCACGAATGGAAAAAGCATTCGGAGCATATATTCGATTCTAAATAGTGATTACTATTTATGCTCGACTATTTTTTTGGACTTTCAACCAGTTCATTGTTTTGCGACTATCGACTGCTTTCAATCGACAGTTCCCAATGCTACGAATCCTGACAAGTATATAACGCAGACTAATATCTACCCTCATTAAAAGCATTAACATCATTACGCATTAACACCAAGGAGCATGATGCTAAAAGTTAACAGAACGAAAAATAGGTCAACAATTAATACAATTGAAGCATGCTGTTAAACTATTTAATCTGTAATGACCTTGAAGCCTGTCAAATGTTATGTAAGATACTAATAACTACCTACAAAATACTCAAAAATATTATCTCAGGTGTGAATCACGAACAGCACAGACGTGTCACCATCGATTATTCAAGCTCTCAGGTAACACTGCTCCGTTTTCTCATGATCTCAATGAAGCCACTTATCTCGGTCTCTAATTTCATCGTCCATGTGCCACTCAACGCTCCGTTGTTTTTTAGTGACAAGACACACCTAGTGTCAGGTATTTCCTTTGTGAAGAGCTTCACAAATATTCCTTGGCACTTTATGTCACTCTAATCCGCTGATAAAAACATAACCCATTCACAACTCACGACAGATAGTCAAACCTTAATCAACATCAGCAATGGAACATTGCAATCTGCTGGCTTTTGACATTTTTGGGTACGTCACTGCATTTATGTTCATTTTCTACTAGCAATAAATACTGAACTATACCTCAAAGGATCAATAAGAAATTAAATTGGCAAGAATTTTGATGGAGCCTCTATCCCAGGCAGTATAGCCTAGATCCTACACCATCCGACTACTATTTTCCCCTGTCTGTTCATGATATAAAGCTGACCTCCAAAGAGGCTTGTGAAAGTCATTTGGCTCATATTTTCGCCCAGATATCTCAGTAGTTCGCGATCAAAATGGCACAATAACATTGATTCATTGTAAAAGGATGTATTTGAAAATAACGAAAAAAAAACAAATTACTTTTTACCCAATCAGTTATTTTTAAACCAATTAAACTAGAAAATTAAATATTTCATTTATTCTATTATTGTATTAAAGAATATCTCACAGGACACTCATATAAGGACCGTCAAATAATCATGTCAAACTAAATGCCCTTACGACATTTCCAAAAAAAAATCTTTATCACAAATACTTGCTTATTTCAAAATTAAACTTAAACCTATTAACGTATTTTCTTAAATCTTAGTCAAATAAGAATGTTGGACGTTTACCGGGGGAAAGCAAATAATTCAAATATCAAATATTTTATCTTAATACTTTTGGGACATCTATTTATATTTTGATAACTAGAGCACTCATAGTCAATAGGCGATTAATAAATACTTATTATAGTAATAGAACAGGAAGTAATAGATGTAGAAATAAAAAAATAATAAATTGCTAATATAAAATTATAGCAGATAATATAATATGTTTATAGGTGGTGCTTGTATGTACTTCGATCCGCAATATCTATTGATAAAAATAACGCAGTGTAAACAAATGTTGAAATAACAATTTCATATTAAGTGTTGCATTTGCGATATTCATGCAATATTGCCCATCAAGAACTTTTAACCGGTAATGCTGTTCCATCACATGTTGTCTTAAATGTTGGTCCTTATTAGTAAATGACATTGAGATCAGCAGACAGTCCACCCTCTGGTTATATATATTAGAAAGTTGCACACTACATTATAAAAGAAAAGAGTATGGATACTTACTATACTACATGAAAGTTATGCCAGACCAACAGGGTCTTTCACCAACTTCCCAACATAAACAACATTAGTAGATTCAAATTAAGTACCCTGGCTAGAGAGTTAGAGGATAGAGCACTGTAGACTTACCCATGAACACTTGTTAAAAGGACGAGGCCTATATGTTAGTGTTCTATTATGTGTCATTTATTTACTGTCTGACGTATTA
This sequence comes from Rhynchophorus ferrugineus, assembly GCF_030347505.1. NCBI lineage: Eukaryota > Metazoa > Arthropoda > Insecta > Coleoptera > Curculionidae > Rhynchophorus > Rhynchophorus ferrugineus. The sequence continues at coordinate 23,133,166 of NW_027472590.1, read as the reverse complement.
TATTTAAGCTAAATATTACATTATAAACGACCCAAAATAACCCAAGGGACCAATAAATATATAAAATAATGTGAATGACAGAAAACTATCTGAGGTTAAAAAAGGGCGAAGACAACGAACTGAAAGAATTATTGGATGAAAACCCAAGCTTAATACTTGATTCAATGAGACTGATTCAGATGGAGGGAAAATGACTACTACATTTATTGGCCGAACATCCGAACTGTTTCAAGTGTTTCAAAACGCTATTTCATTGTTCGATAGCCAAAAAAAGGAGATTTTCTGTGGCTTATTATGGCTAGTTTTTTTAATTATTTATTTAATTTTTATTTATTAAAAAATAAGCTTTTCTTTGGGAATTAATTAAGCCTATTAAAGAAAATAATCTTTCTACAGGCCCTGATTATCACAAACTTCTGTTGTAATGTATGAACATATTTTTTACATTTGCTTAACGTTCAAAGATGGTAAGTATTTTGCTTTTATTCATGCTGCATTTCAGGCTTTATTATCTCATGTTTTTTGTAATCTGCCTTGAGATTTTGAATTATTTGCCTCATCATATGTTGTGATACTTTCTAGTACTTTCTGCGTTGGTTACGCATTCGAATCAATTGTTTAGATCACACAGTTGGAAATACTGAAGATATGGATGTGCCAAAATGGATACATATTTGGATAGGTGCCAAAATAACATCGATGGAATCAAAATATTGATTAATGTATTTTCTACCAATTTATCTCAATAAATCCCTTTTTATAGCGAAAAAATTAAACATATTGATAATGTGCATCACGTTAAACAAAAAGCAAAACACATTAGAACCAAAATAAAACACTACACTGGTTAGTCGGAAGATACTCTCAACTTGATCTAAAATCAAAGAGGTTGATCTAGAATACAATTATAAAGCCACTTTGAACCTATGGGGTGCAAATATGGGGTTGCACTAAAAATTCAAATCAGTTAGTCATACAGCGCTGTCACAACAAGGTTCTTCGATTGATTACCAATGCCTATCGCTATGTAACCCATAAAGAACTGCACGATGACCTGGAAATCTAATGGATTTGCGAAGTTGTGTGGGATTTCGCCTTGAAACACGAAAGAAGATTACTAAATCATACTAACGTGGAAGCAATACAACTGCTGGACAGCGCGCAGAATGTCAGGAGATTGAAACAAACAAAACCATACGAACTTGTCTGAACATTTAGTGCGTAATATTAGTGTAAACTATAGCTATAAGTTAATAATTAATAAATAATTATAATTTTATAATTGATGAATACATACTGATGTATTTTCTCGCACTCGTCTTGCTTGTTAATTAATCCAAGTACATAGGAAAAAGAGTAATAAATTAATTGTAAATTAAGATTGTACTAAGCGTATCTAATAAAGATGTTATAAAAAAAATTGATAATGTAAACATGTAAGGTCAAAATATCTCAATAAGACATAAACACTGAATTTTACTAACTAATATGTATAACTAATAAATTCTGGAATACAATTTATTACTAGTTCATTGTTATCATGAAAATAGTAGTTAATTATAGAATAACACTTAATATCCGTTCTGTGTACAAAACCATAAAATGTAAGATAACAGTTTAAAAATCGGACGATGCAATAGTAGTTTTAATGGGAATTATTAATGACGCAATATTTTACAGCAGCAACAAATGTTTGATAAATATAACATTGTTAAATTGAGGAGATACCGAGTTCAGGGGTTACCAATTGTGACTTTAACTTTTTTATAACGCACCATAAAATGTTGAAATCCATGGATCCTATCTACCTCTAACTAAACAAACGAATATTTTTAAAAACACATATTATCATCTTATAAATTAAAACACATAATATTTAGTAATTAATATGAATTTTTATTTATTATATTATTAGAAATATTATTATTATTTTATTAATCATGATTTTTTTTTATATTTTAAAGTCTCCTTTTTATCAACGAGGGTTTATCTGCATTAAGCTGTTTATCTCGGCACTAAGCCTACCAAGCAGGAAAGGAATAGGAAAACACAACTTTAAAAATCTTTAAGCGAGCCAAACTTTAATGTTTCTTGATCAATTTGAATGCATTTTCCAGCTGTCGGATCATTAATTGAGAAAATTATAGAATTTTGAGTGAAGCAACTTTTGTTATTGTGAAAAAAATGGATCAAAAGGGATTATGCATATTGATAAAATATTGCTTCTTGAAGGGAAAAAATACAGTTGAAGCAAAAACTTGGCTTGATGCCGAGTGTCCGGACACTGCCCAACAAAATCAACCATCAAGGATTGGTAGTTTAGATGTAGTGAAATGAGCACCGAAGACGGTGAAGACAGTAGACGCCCAAAAGAGGTTATTACCGACGAAAACATTTAAAAAATCCATAATATGATTTTAAATGACCGTAAATTGAAATTGAATGAAATAGCAGAATCTCTAAAGAACGTGTACATCATATCATTCACGAATATTTGGGTATGAGAAAGCTCTGTGCAAAGTGGACGCCGCACAAGCTCACTTTTGACCAAAAACAACAACGAGTTGATGATTCGGAGCAGTGTTTGAAGATGATCAAGCGTAATATACCCGAGTTTTTGCGTCGATATGTGACAACGGATGAAACAGGGCTCCATCATTTCACTCCGAAGTCCATTCGACAGTCATGCGAGTGGAGTTCACACGATGAACCCGCTCCAAAGCGTGGGGAAACGCAACAGTCGGCTGGCAAGGTCATGGCATCTCTATTATGGGATGCGCATGGAATAATTTTCATTGACTACCTTGAAAACGGAAGGACCAGCAACAGCCACTATTACGTAGCGTTATCGGACCGTTTGATGGACGAAATCGCCGAAAAAGGGCCGCACTTGAAGAAAAAGAAAGTGCTGCTTCACCAAGACAATGCACGGTGTCAGTGAAAACGATGGTAAAAAACCATGAATTGGGCTTTGAATCGCTTCCTTATCCACCGTATTCTCCAGATCTGGCCCCCATCGACTATTTCCTGTTCTCAGATATCTTCTCTCTTTCGCTGGGAAGAAATTTTTATCGAATGAAGAGGTGATCGCCTAAACTGAGGCCTATTTTAAAGCAAAGGACAAATAGTACTACAAAAACGGTATCGAAAAGTTGGAGGTTCGCTATAATCACTGTACCACCCTTGAAGGAAATTACGCTGAATAAAAAAAATTAATTTTGCCAAAAAAAAGTGGTTTACTATGGTAGGCGGGGGACTTTTTAATTAACCTGTTACGTCGGATTCAACCTCTCGATTGCTTGTAAATTCTTGCAGCAATTAAATTTTGTGTAATACAGTGCACATTTACAGCAGTGTCGAGTTCCTAATGGAACTTGGAATTTGGATTTTAATAATATTATAATTTATGCCAAAACAGTGACGGTTTACAACCTCTCAAACTTTATAATTCTTAGAATTTATTTCTATGGTGAACGTTTTTAAATATCGTATAATTTCCGAAGCCCCTGTATACGAATCGTGTTTATAAAAAGCACGAGTTACCGATCGTAGGTAGGTAGTATTTTCACGGCACAGTGCGATAGTTATACGGTCAAGTTTTCCAAGGCTAACTTGAACATAACACAAAACAACGTGATTATTATAGGAAGTTATTAGTTATTTCAGTTCGAAGGCTGCGTCCACCATTGGACCCGGAACTTTGATGATACCTCGTCACAGCGTGTATGCAAGTGTGTAAATATGGCGATCGCTTTTTTTATGTCTATTACCCACCGCATATGTGTATAATTGCTATAACAGCCGAAACAACGTTGAAGTATGCGGAGAACAATAGCATCAGTTGCAATTTTTTTCGCGGTTTGTCAATTACGTCAACGCTGGATCTTTTGGGTCGGGTACAAACGCGGAAACGCCATAATAAAATATCAAAAAATATTTTCATGGCTAGCTTTGTTTTTTTTTTATTATCTCCACATTATAAATTCCGCAACGTCTGATACAATGTGTCCATTTCGAAATTGTACGAGGATTAGCGATCTTCAGTTTTGATTTAACAGGTTATAAACGTTAATTGAATTTAATTGATAAAATGTTTTTATATTATATCGCATTTTATTTCCATCAATTAAAGCAGTACTAATTCCAATTAATATATAACCTGATAATTACAATTTTTTTAAATAAAGTATCGATCAATGTCATAAGCTCATTCTTATCGTTCGTATTATACTAACAGGTCAATCCGAAAAGTCTACCATAGTGAAACACATTTTTTTGGTAAAATTATTTTTTTTATTCAACATAATTCCCTTCAAGGGTGATACATTGATTGTAGCGACCCTCCAACTTTTCGATACCATTTTTGTAGTACGATTTATCGTTTGCTCGTCGACGAAAATTTCTTCCCAGCGAGAACTCATTTGAGATCTGAGAACAGGAAATAGTCGCCGGGGACCAGATCTGGAGAATACGGTAGATGAGGAAGCAATTCGAATCCCAATTCATGGATTTTTGCCATCGTTTTCACTGACTTGTGACACGGTGCATTGTCCTGGTGAAGCAGCACTTTCTTTTTCTTCAAATGCGGCCGTTTTTTCGGTGATTTCGTCCTTCAGACGGTCCAATGACGCTATGTAATAGTAGCTGTTGATGGTCCTTCCTTTTTTAAGGTAGTCAATGAACATTATTCCATGCGAATTCCAAAATACAGACGCCATAACGTTGCCAGCCGAGTGTTGCGTTTTCCCACGCTTTGGGGCGGGTTCATGGTATGCAGTCCACTCGGATGACTGTCGAATGGACATTCGGAGTGAAATGATGAAGCCATATTTCATCCATTGTCACCTATAGACGCAAAAACTCGGGTTTATTACGCTTGATCATCTTCAAACATTCCTCCGAATCATCGACTCGTCGTTGTTTTTGGTCAAAAGTGAGCTCGCGCGGCACCCACTTCGCACAGAGCTTTCTCATACCCAAATATTCGTGAATGATATGATGTACACGTTCAGACGATATCTTTAAAGTGTCTGCTATTTCATTCAATTTATGGTCATTCAAAATCATTTTGTGGATTTTTTAATATTTTCGTCGGTAACAACTTCTTTTGGGCGCCCACTGCGTTCACCATCTTCAGTGCTCATTTCACCGCGTCTAAACTTAGCATACCAATTCTTGATAGTTGATTTTCCTGGGGCAGTGTCCGGAAATTCGGCATCAAGCCAAGTTTAAAGCCTCAACTGTATTTTTTTCCTTTAAAAAGCAATATTTTATCAACACGCGAAATTCCTTTTTAACCATTTCTTCACAATAACAAAAGTTGCTTCTCTCAAAGTGTTATATATAATTCACAAACTAATGATCCGACATCTATCAAATTTATACGCGTGTCTTTTGAGAGTTTGGGGCTAATTAAAAAACATATGGATTTAATTCTAGTAACACCATCTATGAATCAGGCCGGGGGCTTTTCAATTGACCTGTTACTGTGATCAAAATCTAGTTAGAACTTTTAAAATAAAGTATGGACGCAATAATGTCAACGTTTTCTTCCAGTTTTTTAAATAGTTCAATTTTAATATCATCAGTTATCCCACAAAGATATCCCGAGAATGTTTTTGAGTTTAACAAATCACTCACCGGAGCAAAATCAAGAGAATTGGGCGAGAGACATTGTATAACTTCGTCTTTTGTTTCAAGAAAGAATTGAAGTGCGATAAGATGTATTACCATGAGAAAAAATCCAAAAGTTGGTCCAAATCCAAATCCAATCCATGATAAATATGAATAAAAATATTACAAAGAGATCAGAGTGATCGGGCTAAATAATACATGATGGAAATATTTAACATTTATAGACTGTTACCCTTCAAATGATCTAGAGTATTTTTTGATTAATTACATCTTACATTAGATATGCTTAGTATGATCTAAGTATGTATTTCCCAAATAAAAATGAAACGAAATTAATTAAGCTAAAGTTAAGAAAACACTTATATAATATACAAGCTGAGATTAAACATTTATAATAAATACTATATAAATATTCGTGTGGTTTGGTTCGCTTCAATCTTCCAATTTCCTGCGTGGTCCAGTAGCTGTACCGCTTGCATTTTGCTATGATTTAACAATCTTACTTCATGTTTTAAGGCGAAATCTTGGATCATTTCGTATATTCATTTGATTTCGATAAGATATCCTAGCGATAAGCTTTGGTAATTAATCGTAGGACTTTGGTTTGGGTACGTTGGATTACTAGCTGGATTGATATTTTAGTGCAACCCCATGTTTGCACCATATGTGTCCTGACTGATTGATAAAATAATCTCTTTGATTTTAGATCAAGTTGAGAGTATCTTCCGACTAACCAGTAAAGTTTCTTGACATGATATTATTAGGTTTTTGTCATTTCGCCGCAACGCAAAATTAACATGGACAGATTTGGAGCTATTTTGTTGAATTTTCCAGTTTCTACCTTGTGTAAATCTTGTTGACTGCTACTTGTTCCAAGTACTGTTTCTTATATTGTTGGTATATCAGCAGTGTAGAGCAACAGTCTCAAAAGACAACCCTGAAGATTTTCAGCCGAAATAGCTTTAAAGTTTAGAATGTCCATGCGAAGTTATGATTCCAGCAGTCGACAGTAATTTAACATTTGCCCATTTTATAATTTAATACCAAATGCCACATCCAGTCAAAAACTTGTGAAACGTCCAAGAATACTGCAGGGCAATATTTATTTTCTTCGAATGCCCTTTCAACAACCGTTCTGTTACTCTATACACTTCGTCGGTTGTCGAATAGTGATTTCAAAATCCATATTGAAAATCTGATAGTTCTATAAATGGTTTAATACGTTTTGACAATAATTTCTCAAATAATTTTGATATCACAGGTAACAGCGAAATAGGCCTGGAAGATCCATATTGTTCTGATGGTTTGTCAGTTTTTTTAAGCATAATTATTCGAGCAACCTTAAAACATTCGGGAACATGCTTCAGTCTGAAATTGGCATTAAATATGCATGTCAACATGATGATTGCTCTTTCCCGTGGCAACCCAGGTGAAATATCATCATTTCCAGGAGCGTTTTTAGGATTGAGGTTGTTGTTAAATTATGTGGAAACTTCCATTGGAGAATTTTCCTCCATATCGCGCTAATAAACATGATTTATATCTATTGTAGATTATATATTATTCAGTTGGAATATGTTAGGTTAGCTAAACGTTTTGGAAATAATTAAGTTTTTTCATCGTTGCATCGAACCCATTCATTTTAATAATTTTTAATACGAAGTACTCTAATAATTGGTGCTTTAAATCTCCGAGTTGCTTTCCATAGCGAATAACCTTTGTCTGCTTAATTCATTTGCACATTCGATTAGTATGGTTTTTAAGTATTACTACAGATATGCGATTTCAAAAAGAATTAAGAAAAACCGAAAGTACTTTTCCCCAACGTATATGATTTAATATGACACTAAAAATCGATATATAAAATTAAAAAACATCGAACAAAGTTCGTAAGTGAAATAATGTTGAGAGATTCAGGATATGTTGTCATTTTTAAAAATTAACATTTTAAATCACAAGATTTAGATATAATCAACGAAAAGAAGTCGAAAATTCAAAGAAGGGATTTATAGTCCCTACCTGCACAGAATGATCATTATAACTATTCAATGCCTTTGAAGAAAGCATGGAAATAATGTTAAAAAACCGAAACAAGCTTAACCACGTGTTATAAAATCCCTTAAACTTTTAAACTGAAGCTATTTTAACACCCACACCATTGGCCAGGGATAGCACCTTTCGATTATTGCTTATTCCAACTCACGACCGTTGAAAGAATTTAAAAGGAGTTAATTTTTCGACATCCTAATAAGATATTCAAAACTCAAAATGAATAATTATCAAAATGTTTTAAAAAATAGTAGAAAATCTTTAATGATGCTATTAGCCGCAGGAATTACTATTTAAATAGTTCTAGATATATTTTACAACATAACCAGAGACAGTAACAAGAGTTTATTTCAAACAATTCTATAATAAAATACAAGATAATTTTAACTATGCATTTAAAAAGAACAAAACTATTAATATTTTGTTAATTTAAACATAATTTTTTTTTAATTTCATTCTAATTGCTGTAAAATACAAAATAGCTACTGAAACGCGAGTATTTATCTGAATAAAGATTAATGTTTATCTTTAATTAACTAAAATAGTTACAGCTGGTGCCCATCTAATGACCATTAGGTCTCTCTGGTCTGTGGGTAGAAGCCTTACGTCCCTCAACACTTTCCCCCTACATTATTGCTTTCTTTTGGAATCAAGCCAAGTTCATTCAGTGTGTAAAAACACCCATTGGATTTGATAGTCTTAAACAATTAACATTAACAACTGCGATAATGACGGTAATGAATAATCACAAAATATCTCGTATTGATATAATCAAATCAGACTAATGATTTTGCAAAAATGTATTTAGTTTCATATTTAGGTAGAGATTGTCAATATATTTGATAAGATATAATCAGAAAATGTAGCAGCAACGATAAGTTGAACATCAATCAGAGCGAATTACGTCAGTGGTCAGTGACAATATTGAAAAGAAACTATAGATATTTTTTAAAAAGCTTAAAATTTTAAAATCGTTGATTTATATATAACATACACGTTTTAGAACTCATAAATAATATGCCAAGTAAATAATTTTGATAATTTTGTCATAATAGGCCAATGGAAAAGTCCCCGGCCTAACATATAGAACGCGCTACTAGAATTAAATCCATATGTTTTTTAGGTAGCCCTAACCCTCAAAAGATGCGTGTATAAACTTGATAGCTGTCGCATCATTAGTTTGTAGAATTATAGCATTTTGAGTGAAGCAACTTTTGTTATTGTGAGAAAAATGGATAAAAAGGAATTTCACGTGTTGAAAAATATTGCTTTTTGAAGGGAAAATATACAGTTTAAGTAAAAACTTGGCTTGATGACGAGTTTCCGGACACTGCCCCAGGAAAATCAACCATCAAGGATTTCTATGCTGAGTTTAGACATGGTGAAATGAGCACCGAAAACGGTGAATGCAGTTGACGCCCAAAATAACTTGTTACCGACAAAAACATTTACAAAATTGACCGTAAATTAAAAATGAACGAAATAGCAAACACTCTAAAGATATCAACTAAACGTGTACATCATATCATTCACGAATATTTGGGTATGAGAAGGCTCTGTGCAAAGTGGGTGCCGCGTGAGCTCACTTTTGACTAAAAGCAACGACGAGTTGATGATTCGGAGCAGTGTTTGAAGATGATCAAGCGTAATAAACCCGAGTTTTTGCGTCGATATGGGACAATGGATGAAATATGGCTCCACCATTTCACTCCAAAGTCCAATCGACAACCATCTGAGCGGACTACACACGATGAACTCGCTCCAAAGCGTGGGGAAACGCAACAGTCGGCTGGCAAGATTATGACGCCTGTATTTTGGGGATGCGCATGGAATAATTTGTATTGACTACCTTTTATTGATTAGATAGCGTTATTGGACCGTTTGAAGAACGAAATCGCCGAAAAACGACCGAAAAGGACAAATCGTACTACAAAAATGGTATAGAAATGTAGGAGGGTCGCTATAATCACTGTATTACCCTTGAAGGGAATTATGTTGAATTAAAAAAAACTAATTTTGCCAAAAGAATGTGTTTTACTATGGTAGGCCGGGGACTTTTCAATTGACCTGTTATGATAACGTCATAAGATAGCCACAAGAGTTTTGGAGAAAATTTGAATATTAAAATAGATAAAAACAGTTTTTTCCTTGAAAACCTTTTCTACCTTCTAAGAAACAACAACATTTTTAAAAAAATCAAATTTGTACAGTTTGTTACCATTTATATTTTTTGTCGATAAAAATGTTAAATTACATCACTACATAGTATAAAACAAAGTCGCCTTTTCTGTCCCTATATCCCTATGTGCGCTTAAATCTTTAAAACTACGCAACGGATTTTGATGCGGTTTTTTTCAATAGATAGAGTGATTCAAGAGGAAGGTTTATATGTATAATACATGCATAATATACTAAGGCAACATTGCTAATTTTAGAGGTTTCTAACGTGATGTCGTAAATTAACCTATTTTTTTAGGCTTATTTAGCAATTAGCAAAAACGCTGCCTAACCCTACGAGTTAGATCAAATTAATGTACTACAGTATTGTACACCATAAAAAGGTCTACAAAAAAGTCCGCGATGGTATATGTTTATCTTTTAGGGATAACCCACATTAACCATTTTTATTGTTTACTTTTTACGTGAGAAAATGGCTTATTTACAAAGCTATTTTAAGCAATACGGCATTAATCCTTATCGAATTAAGTACCTTAAATACAGTGTGCAATTAATATAGATCAATATGGTTCCTTACAGCATGTAAATTAAACAAATATTTTCGGAGATATTACAAATTTAAAATTTGCGTTTAAAAATGTGTAATGTCATTAAAATTGTATGAATTTAGATATTCCAAAGATAGCAGGAAATCTTCATAGTAAGTATAGGAGAAGAGGAATTGTTTTACTCCAAATTTAATGCGTGCAGGCCAAGGGCAGTAATGAATGAACCAAAAATACTGGATCTATTTTAATCATGTTTTCATTGAGTGACATAGGCATATATATTTTATACCCGTGCAAAGTCGGAGCGGGCCGCTATGTTTTTATATACAACGTTCATATTTTTTCTGTAGTGTATTTAATTTAGTATCAGCATTGCACCCGTGCGAAGCCGGGGCGGGTCGCTAGTGGGCAATATATATAGAATCAAACAGCTAATACTTTGAATAAATAAATTTTTCCATTTTCTTGAACATGACGTGGTTTTCCCGAAATAGCCGTTAATAAATTTCCGGCACACCTGGTACATTATTTACAATTTTAGTCACTCCTGTTACTTCTGTATCTTTATCTTTATCCAATTTATTTTATTTATTATTTTATATATACACTTTGTGTCCGTCCCAACACCCTGTACATTATATCCACAAAATTGGACAATATATTTTTTCGAAAATCATCCAAATCGTCAATTAAATAATTGACTGATTATACTCGAAACTGAGAATCAAACGTTCATTAGAATGTTTCTCGAATATTTTTACATTTCTCAAGGCACAGAAATATTAACAGCGTTCGCTTGTTTATCCCGTACTAGCACTCGTTGCCGTGGATTTTTAGATAACCTCATTATCGTTGAAATGTTTTTTCGACCATATTAAATAAGGAACGAGACTTAAATTTTATCAGTTATCTCGAACAATTAAGAAAAACAACAAATCTGTATAAATATTTTATAGGAGCAGATGGTAAATATTTTTTACAAGCACTATTCAGTTGGAGATTATTCTCGATGATGTTTATTCGTATGTATATTTTAAAGATATGCTGATTTTAGCACATCATTGTTAAGTTATTAACTTTATTTGGTGCTTATTAGAATTTTGATCGGGGATGTCATTGGAGAAAATGCGAAATACCCAATGTAAGTAACAGGCGTGATGACTAATCTTGAAAAACAATTTTATGACAATTCTACGTATTTATTTTAGTCGGAATAAGAGTTATTTCTGCAAGAAATAAAATATTTTTAACAATAAAATTGAACGGACTTCAAACTTAGATTTTTAAAGCAAAAAAATGTTTTAAAATAAAATATGTACATAATAAACCTTGTAATAACTAAATAAAAATAAACAAATACCTTATTTAACCTATCTACTACACGTATTTTATACTGTGTGTGTATCAATTTAGCTTAATACCTACCTAAACCTATTTAATTATTTACAATATTATTTTGACTACAAAATGAGCAACAAATTAGATTTGTTTTGTCCGTAATTGAATTTTTTGTGTATGTCACAAAATTATATTGTTATTTTTGTATTGTTTGGGCTCGGCATCGACTTACCTAACCTAGGTGATTTGACAAATGTTCTATCCAAACTAGAACAACAACGACAAGTCGTTGCCCCCGTCGGGAATCGAACCCACCACCTCCGCGTGTGAGCTGAACGCTTCTCATAAAATATGGTTAGTGTTTAAAAAGCAAACTGAATGGCTTTTGCACTGAACGACTTCCGGTCTTCGGTTACATCAGTTCAGCAATAACATTATACGTAAATATCTGATTATTATATATAAAAAAAAATACGTGAAAACTTTGTACGTGCCTTTGAAACTCGAGGGTTTTCCTCGATTTCTCCCCCCTTACCTCCATCACGTCCTTACTTGGTTTCATTGGGACTAACTCGGAAGTGTACTCTTTCGAATAAAAGAAGAATTTTGAAAATGGGCCCATAATTGACGGAGAAATCGCCGAACATACATTAAAAAAATATATACAGTCGAACATAGAACCTCCTCCTTTTTTGAAATCGGTTAAAAACGATTTAAAAGAAAAATTGACGTTTGAAATAATGTAATTTTGAATTTTATGATGATCTAAGGATGATGATATTGATACTAGTGTTGTATGTAGTCGTACAAGTACTTGATGAAGTATTGAAGTTGCATGTGCTGATAAGTTTCTAAGGCAATTATTACAACAAGTTTTAAAATTTATGTATTTTATTTATCGACATTAATAGCACCAAAGCCGACTTTATAACTGTGAAATATATAATAAATAATCGAAATAAAAGAGAGACGCGCGATAAAGAAAGGTTAAGTGACGTCAATGTTTCGTAACGTATCTGACTGGAATTTGGCTTAATATCACGAATTTTATTAATGATTATATATATGTCATCGTCCATATTGTTAAAAGAACATTGATAAAATATACAATGTTTATATCCTACTCCCGAAATATTATAGAAAAAAATTTGAATGAAACTAATATTTCAGATCATTTTTATAAGGTTCAAACAATGTTGGTTTCAGAATAAATCGAAGGAGGGTCGAACCCTTGCCTGTGCCCGTAGTACCTGACAACCTGACAAAGCGTGTGGGTAAATGTCATAAAAAAAATTAAAGATCTAAGAGAAACCTCAGCGTTTAACTTTATATATTTATTACTTTATAGTTATAATATTGTATCCCATATTATGAAATGAAGTATTTAGTAAATACAATAAAACATAAATAAAAATACGCGTTTCTTGTCGGAAACAATAAATTAAAAGTTCTTGACAACTGGGTCTAATAGGTATTTAATGAAAATGAACATAGAACTTAATTCACATCTACCATGGATTGCCATCTCTTAATTTCATTGCTTTGATAAACTTAATGGAGAACTTAACATATCGTTAGACATCAAGTTAGACCAAAAGCAAAACACATTAGAACCAAAATAAAACAACTATACTGGTTAGTCGGAAGATACTCTCAACTTGATCTAAAATCTAAGAGGTTGATCTATAATACAAATATAAAGCCAATTTGGACCTATGGGGTGCGAATATGGGGTTGCACTAAAAATTCAAATCAGTTAGTCATCCAGCGCTGTCAAAACAAGGTTCTTCGATTGATTACCAATGCCTATCGATATGTAACCAATGAAGAACTGCACGATGACCTAGAAATTAAATGGATTTGCGAAGTTGTGCAGGATTTCGCCTAGAAACACGAAAGAAGATTTCTAAATCATACTAACGTGGAAGCAATACAACTGCTGGACAGCGCGCAGGATGTCAGGAGATTGAAACGAACAAAACCATACGAACTTGTGTGAACATTTAGTGTGTACTATTAGTGTAAACTATAGCTATAAGTTAATAATTAATAAATAATTATAATTTTATAATTGAGGAATATATACTGATGTATTTTCTCACACTCGTCTTGCTTGTTAACTAAGCCAAGTACATAGGAAAAGTAGTAATAAATTAATTGTAAATTAAGATTGTACTAAGCGTATCTAATAAAGATGTTATAAAAAAAAATTAAAAGTTTAATTTCTTCATATTGATAGGTTCATACAGCATTAACAATATATTTATAAATAAGCACTTGTATATTAATAACTTGAAACTCTTCATATTGTTCATATCTAATAACCGAAGGAAGACTTTATCGGAGGGAGTGAAAAAAGTGGACAAGGATACCATGTACCTGCGTCATAGAGAACTGTTTTGTTTTGGTGAATTTATCTGTACTGGTGTGTATGTACTATTAATCAGCACAAAATCGGAGACATAATAAGACAAAAAACAAGTGAGCATAAGAGAAAAAGTCAGAACGGTTTTAATAATTGCAAGTTTATACATTTGATCAATGTTATTTATCCAATTAGTAACAATTAGTAGCAATGGTGATTGATGAACCAAACATTTCGATAATTTTAACTAATTCTTGTGTAATTGTATGTACTAACTCCAATAATAATAACAAAAAATTGCATTGCCCACTAATTTCTCACATTTTAATATTACAAAATCAAAGACATGTTTAAGATTCACAATATGTTTCTAAATAAGCACTTGTTGTATATTAATAACTTGAAACGCTTCATATTCTTTATCATTTAATTTTGAATATAACAAAAAACTACAGTTTATCAACTGAAACTAATGTTTCGTTTAATTAAAAGGGCTGCATCTAATAAGTGAAGGAAGATTTTATCGGAGGAAGTGAAAAAAGTGGACAAAGGATACCATTATGTACCTGTGTCGTAGAAAACTTCTTTTGAATTGGTGAATTTACCTGTACTGGTGTGTATGGTCTATTAGTCAGCACAAAATCGGAGACAAAACAAGACAGAATAACAAGTGAGCATAAGAGAAAAAGTCAGAACGGTTTTAATAATTGCAGGTTTTTACATTTGATCAATGTTATTTCTCCCATTAGTAACAATTACTAGCAATGGTGAATGAACAAAACATTTCAATAATTTTAACTGATTCTTGTGTAATTTTATATGCTAACTCCAAAAATAATAACAAAAAATTGCATTTCCCACTAATTTCTCATATTTTAATATTCCAAAATTAAAAAGAAGTTTAAGATTCACAATCTGTTCAATATGTTTCTAAATAAGCACTTTTTGTATATTAATAACTTGAAACTCTTCATATTATTCATTACTTAATTTTGAAAATAAAAAAAACTACAGTTTATCAACTGAAACTAATATTTCGTTTAATTGAAATGGCTGCATCTAATAACTGAAGGAAGATTTTATCGGAGGGAGTGAAAAAAGTGGACAAGGATACCATTATGTACCTGTGTCATAGAGAACTGTTTTGTGTTGGTGAATTTACCTGTACTGGTGTTTATATACTATTAATCAGCACAAAATCGGAGACATAATAAGACAAAAAACAAGTAAGCATAAGAGAAAAAGTCAGAACGGCTTTAATAATTGCAGGTTTATACATTTGATCAATGTTATCAATCAATTGTATCTCCCATTAGTAACAATTAGTAACAATGGTGAAGGATGAACAAAACATTTCAATAATTTTAACTGAATCTTCTGTAATTTTATGTGCTAACTCCAAAAATAATAATAAAAAATTGCATTGCCCACTAATTTCTCACATTTTAATATTCCTAGATCAAAAACAAGTTTAAAATTCAGAATATGTTTCTAAATAAGCTCTTTCTGTATATTAATAACTTGAAACACTTCATATTCTTCATTATTTAACTTTGAAAATAAGAAGCTACAGTTTATCAACTGAAACTAATGTTTCGTTCAATTAAAAGGGCTGCATCAAATAAGTGAAGGAAGATTTTATCGGAGGAAGTGAAAAAAGTGGACAAAGGATACCATTATGTACCTGTGTCGTAGAAAACTTCTTTTGAATTGGTGAATTTACCTGTACTGGTGTGTATGGTCTATTAGTCAGCACAAAATCGGAGAGACAATAAGACAGAAAAACAAGTGAACACAAAAGAAAATGTCAGAGTCGTTTTAGCCCTTGCAGGTTTTTACATTTGATCAATGGTATTTATCCAATTAGTAACAATTAGTAGCAATGGTGAAGGATGAACAAAACATTTCAATAATTTTAACTGAATCTTCTGTAATTTTATGTGCTAACTCCAAAAATAATAATAAAAAATTGCATTGCCCACTAATTTCTCACATTTTAATATTCCTAGATCAAAAACAAGCTTAAAATTCAGAATATGTTTCTAAATAAGCTCTTTCTGTATATTAATAACTTGAAACACTTCATATTCTTCATTATTTAACTTTGAAAATAAGAAGCTACAGTTTATCAACTGAAACTAATGTTTCGTTCAATTAAAAGGGCTGCATCTAATAAGTGAAGGAAGATTTTATCGGAGGAAGTGAAAAAAGTGGACAAAGGATACCATTATGTACCTGTGTCGTAGAAAACTTCTTTTGAATTGGTGAATTTACCTGTACTGGTGTGTATGGTCTATTAGTCAGCACAAAATCGGAGAGACAATAAGACAGAAAAACAAGTGAACACAAAAGAAAATGTCAGAGTCGTTTTAGCCCTTGCAGGTTTTTACATTTGATCAATGTTATTTATCTAATTACTAACAATTAGTAGCAATGGTGAATGATGAACAAAACATTTTAATAATTTTAACTGATTCATGTGTTATTTTATTTGCCAATTCCATAAATAACAATAAATTCCAAGATCAAAAACAAGCTTAAGATGTGTATTTTGCATATAACTGATAGCTGTGTGCAGATTTATATGATGTCTTCGCAATTCTTAGCAGTTATTAAAAGTGATTTGCAAAGTTTCTGGAATCTATATGCACGCGCCAAAACAAAGTAAGGTATAAAATGTTAAGTTTATTTTACATGAAACTTCTATGGACCTCACCAATATTATTTTAACGCCCTTATGCACAAATTTAATTTTAAAAAATTATGATAATTCTAACTTAAAGACTCAAAAAAGACACGACAGACAAATAGAATTTGTATAAACTTTTCAAAAATAGTTTATTCAATTTATTAATGATATAAACAAAATGCTGATAAGAAAATTATTATTCATAGAATATTCGTCATATGATTCATGATATTATGATATTATCACCGAACATTCAAGAAAAGTTCAATTGTTTTTTGGAAAATATATTCAGAGTTTTCGTTTTCATCCATGTTAAATTAATAGTTTATTTCATTTAAAACACAGTAATTTATATATTATAGAAAAATAGTCTTTATTAATGATCAAATATTAAAATATAGCAGGTGTTAATTGAAACATTCTTCAAATTTAAAAAAAAATTTCAACATGTAAAATACATTTCATTTTTATTTCAGATCTGAGCTCTGTATTATCGCAATGTTATTTTTGTGATCCATTATATTATTGTAATTATCACACATATTGTATAGTATAATACACATCACATGCCATGAAAGGGCTAAACCAGCAAATGTTCATGATATAAAAAATATAATTTTGCTCAGAAAATTATTATTCATAGAATATTCGTCATATTAGTCATGATATTATACATAGATCATATATTATAAAATTTTCGTTATAAAATAGTCGTAAAATTATATCATATAACACCAATCAATATTCCAAAAAGATTCTATTAAAATTTGCATTGTTTTTTGGAAAATATGTTCAGGGTTTTAGTTTTCATCCATGTTAAATAAATACTTTATTTCATTAAAAAAAAAGTATTTTATATAAATCTTAAAATATACCAGGTGTTATAAACATTCTTCAAAATTAAGAAAAAAGTTTCAATATATAAAGTAATTTTCAGTTTTATTTCAGATCTGAGCTCTATACGATGGCAATGTTATTTTTATGTTTCAATATATTATTGTAATAATATCACACATATTGTATAATATAACACACATCCGTCCCATTAAAGGGTTAAGTCAAGCAAATATTGATGATATAAAAAATATAATTTGTTCAAAATATTATTATTCATAGAATATTCGTCTTATTAGTCATGATATTATACATAGATCATATGTTATAAAATGTTCCTTATAAAATAGTCGTAAAACTATATTATATAACATCAATCAATATTCCAAATAGATTCTATTAAAACTTACATTGTTTTTTGGAAAATATATTCAGGGTTTTAGTTTTCATCCATGTTAAATAAATACTTTATTTCATTAAAAAAAAGTATTTTATATAATTCCTAAAATATACCAGGTGTTATAAACATTCTTCAAAATTAAGAAAAAAGTTTCAATATATAAAGTAATTTTCAGTTTTATTTCAGATCTGAGCTCTATACGATGGCAATGTTATTTTTATGTTTCAATATATTATTGTAATAATATCACACATATTGTATAATATAACACACATCCGTCCCATTAAAGGGTTAAGTCAAGCAAATATTGATGATATAAAAAATATAATTTGTTCAGAATATTATTATTCATAGAATATTCGTCTTATTAGTCATGATATTATACATAGATCATATGTTATAAAATGTTCCTTATAAAATAGTCGTAAATCTATATTATATAACATCAATCAATATTCCAAATAGATTCTATTAAAACTTACATTGTTTTTTGGAAAATATATTCAGGGTTTTAGTTTTCATCCATGTTAAATAAATACTTTATTTCATTAAAAAAAAGTATTTTATATAATTCCTAAAATATACCAGGTGTTATAAACATTCTTCAAAATTAAGAAAAAAGTTTCAATATATAAAGTAATTTTCAGTTTTATTTCAGATCTGAGCTCTATACGATGGCAATGTTATTTTTATGTTTCAATATATTATTGTAATAATATCACACATATTGTATAATATAACACACATCCGTCCCATGAAAGGACTAAGTCAGCAAATATTGATGATATAAAAAATATAATTTGTTCAGAATATTATTATTCATAGAATATTCGTCTTATTAGTCATGATATTATACATAGATCATATGTTATAAAATGTTCCTTATAAAATAGTCGTAAAACTATATTATATAACATCAATCAATATTCCAAATAGATTCTATTAAAACTTACATTGTTTTTTGGAAAATATATTCAGGGTTTTAGTTTTCATCCATGTTAAATAAATACTTTATTTCATTAAAAAAAAGTATTTTATATAATTCCTAAAATATACCAGGTGTTATAAACATTCTTCAAAATTAAGAAAAAAGTTTCAATATATAAAGTAATTTTCAGTTTTATTTCAGATCTGAGCTCTATACGATGGCAATGTTATTTTTATGTTTCAATATATTATTGTAATAATATCACACATATTGTATAATATAACACACATCCGTCCCATTAAAGGGTTAAGTCAAGCAAATATTGATGATATAAAAAATATAATTTGTTCAAAATATTATTATTCATAGAATATTCGTCTTATTAGTCATGATATTATACATAGATCATATGTTATAAAATGTTCCTTATAAAATAGTCGTAAAACTATATTATATAACATCAATCAATATTCCAAATAGATTCTATTAAAACTTACATTGTTTTTTGGAAAATATATTCAGGGTTTTAGTTTTCATCCATGTTAAATAAATACTTTATTTCATTAAAAAACAGTTTTTTATATAAATCTTAAAATATACCAGATGTTAATGAAAACATTTTTCAAAATTAGCTATGCAGACGGCGACAAAACTTTAGCACGCCACGCATTTTTCATTATAACTCTCAATAACAATAATTCTTTATCTGTTAGTTTCTACTATTCATGGAAACATTACAACGAGACAGCAGATTTATTATTTACTTGTAGGGCATAGCCTATGAACAAACAATAAATTTGTTGCTCGAACGACGCGACAAAACTATAGCACCCTTATAGTACCAATATATTTCATCTTTATTTCTCATGATTTAATCCTCATTATTCTCTTTCAATTTTCACAACTTCAATAAGTCTCTTCCGCGGAGTATTACATTCAAGTTTTTTTTTACATTTTTTACCTCTTCGACATTGTTAAATTGTTTCCCATTAGAGGACACAACTGGTGCTAGATTACCTCAACAATTTTAGCCACTTTAAGTTTTAAATATTGTGTTCTGATATATAGTCTTCGGTCAATTTAATATAACTTAATTTGTCTTTCCTTCAAGATCAATAGCATCGAAGCACATAAATAAAGCTTCTTCCACCGAACTCTCCAGCCACTGTTCTTAAAGCATAACGATAATAATTACAAATATTAACGAAATGTTTTTATGAAGAGTTAAAAGCGAAAATCTGCAGTGTGTTTTTTCGCGGAATATAAATGGAAAAAATTTCAATATGTAAAATAAGTTTTAGTAGTATTTAGATCTGAGCTCCATATGATGGCAATGTTATTTTAACACACTATACGCCCGATGAAAAATGTGGATATATTGAAGAAAAAAAATTGATATATTTTTTTGCTATAACCACGAAAAAATATCAATATTTTACAAAATATCTATCCATATTTTCAACAAAAAATAAAAATATATTGGCCTAAAAATGTAAGGATATTTTCTAAACATTTAAGAATATAGCGGTATTTTTAATAAACCTCTATTTAAACAAATTATTAATATAATTAAAATCCGGCTTGGTGGTGTGGTGGTTATGGCGACAGGGCGATCCTCCTACTGTCGCGATAGTCGCGAGTTCGAAACCTGCTAGGGCATTGATATACTTTATGTTTGTGAATGTAACTGTAAATGTCTTTAGAGGCAACAATGTAAAATTCGACAATGAATGAAACCACACCAGTCACGCCAGTAACCAGGCTGGATAAGGCCGGAAGTCTTCTGAGGTGATCTCTAAGTTGGTCACTGGCCAGTCGATAGGCTTAAACCCCATTTTAAACAGTAGGTCCAATCCAGATAAGCAATCGTTGGCAAAAAGGATACTTTAAAATGTATATAAAAATAATTAAAAGGTTGTTTAACATATTTAAGAGACATCTTAATTTTATTTGATAAAATTACGAAAAATATCGGTTAACAAAAATATTGATATACCAAATATAAAAATACTGATACAACGATTTTTTCGGCATCCCTATAGTCTTACTCCTAATATATCAGTATAAAATAATATTTAATAACATTCTACATACATTAAGATATGAAATTTTGCTTTATAGTACTCAGTATAATTTAATACCCTGTATTTTTAAACTTAAAAGGATTCTTTATATTTAACAATAATATTAACATTCTATTAAACATCTGTCACGCTACTTCAATTTCAACGTTTTATGTAATAACTATATTTTTTATGCCGAAAATGAAAATTACTTTCTCCATCTGTGTCCGTAATCACACGATAAGATGAAATAACATCAGAGTTGATCAAAACTAATTAGCTCATAACAATTTCTCGATCATTGTTTGTACAAGACGGCATTGACAAAAATAACCGCGCTCTTTTTATACCTTCGCCCAGTATATTTTCTATTTGCACGTTACACAGCACGTTAAATATTTCATAGGTCAGTTAAATATTATCGTTTGATAGTGTTTATGCGAATAGTTTAGCAATAAATGTGTTATATTGCTCGTGCATTTTTTATTTAAATATCTCACAGTATGCACAATGTCTGTCGGTGATAAAGCAAAAGCTGAACGGACAGAAACTGAAAATATTCGCCGCACACATAAAATAATCAACAAAATATTTATTCCAACATATAACCGAGGATAATGTTAGTTTATACCCAAACAATAACGGACTTAAAAACCTCGAACGAAGCTTATTAATAGACACACAATCTCTGCTTGATAACAAATATTTTAACATTCGACTGAGCGTATATCGAGAAATTCAACATATATTGCATCAGGTTAGGCAATCCGCAATAATTTCGGACAATTCGAACCATATATCACTTAATTAACGATTAAAAAAAACGAGGATGTTCGCCATATTAAAGGCATAAAATATCTATCATACTATCTCGACAGAAAAAAAAAACAGGCACGTTTTTCTTCTAGGCCACTGTAAAGGTTACTTAAACTCTTCGTTACGGGTTTACCATTGAATAATAATTCGATTAATTGTCAGGCAATTAAAAACAAGAACCTAAAAAGTACGATAATACACGACAAATATAACTAATAACTTGATTCAGAAAATAAAATATATTTATCGGTATTAATGCGTTGAAAAAAAAAACACTTTAATGATTTCACGTACTATATGTATCAATGGTGTGGTTACAGGACAATAAACTCAACAACATAGTAACAAAATCGTCGATTATCAGAAAAACAAATACAGAAATCCACTCAAGATTGATCGCGGGTCCCAGATAAAACAAAAATGGACGAAATTCGAAAAACGACGATTTCGTTTCGTCTTCTACGGCGTTTATCCTCCCAAAGAAAAAAAAGCAAAAATAAATTCACTTTCCTTATTGCATTGCCCGATATTTCGTCAAATAACAACGTATTCCTTGAATACAAATATACAGTTAAACCTTCTTCGGTTAGGCAGTCGATTTTAAACGGATGTTATCAATTTAAAACTTTGCGTTGAGCCCGAAGTCGTTGGTGCCTCAAGACGAGCCGTATTTTCGACATGAACGAAATTATGACGGTGGCGACGTTGTCAAGTTTACGTCGCGTTACCGCGAAACATTATCTGTACACATTTTTTTCTTTTAAGTTCTATTTATGACAAAATTATTTTAGTTTTATTAATTACATCAAATATTATCGTAAAAATAACAATGTTTAGGGCCATACACCGTTGTCACTATAAAATAAGTTATTTAAATGTTCTTAAATGGAAATTCTGCAATATTTAACATACACAAACATGGACGTGTATTCTTCACTAGATTTGATGACTATTATGATATTCGAAAGAAAAATTGATATTTTATATAGGGTAAGTTTAAATGCGTGCTAAAACGCTTCAAATCTGCTCGTGACGTAATTGTTTGGGTCGTACCGGACGGTTTTTATGGAAACAAGTCTTATTTATATATTACTTTAATAAATTTGTGTTATAATTAGATATTCTAACGTACATCCCTGAAGTGGGTGTCCCTAATGTAATTAAACATATGTAAAAAAAACAAGTTCTGTATTTTCATTACAAGGTAGAGAAATGTGATTAAATCGTCCAATGCGCGCATCAGCTGGTATAATTCGAATATCAGTAATTTATTAGCAACAGCAATAAGACCATTCCAATATCAGTATTTACAATTTTAAGCGCCTTTAATTGTGTCTAAAGTCTAATTAACGTAATATCGCGGTAAATAACATGTGAAGTTAGGCCTCATTTACTTTGTTTATTATGTATATGAATCTCTAATACTTTTGTTGCTTTTTCAGTTACCTCATAATGTAGAAAATTATATTTAATATAATATGATGGATTTAATCGTACAAGTATTCATAAAGTCAGTTTATATTTTTACAAGATTAGAATGTCAACTCCCTGTACATTCATTTCTGTTCACTACTGAACGACCATATAATCTCAGAATATAAAGAAAAATATTAATAAAATTCAAGCCTTCAACAAGTGTCAATCAAATCCTATCATGGTTAGATTCCAAAAATCCAATAACAAATGTCTGGTTTCTTGTATATCAAATAGTTTAATGGGCTATACACCATATTAAAGGTAACTGATACATATTCGACTCAACAAGTTTTTAGAACCTGATATTTGTGTTATGGCGAGCAAAAGTTTCAAACATTTCGAACAATACATACATACAGACAATGTATGAACCCATAAGTTGTCATTGAAGTCAAGTAAAGTAAAATAAACTAACCAGAGATCTAGTGTAAGAATTCAAAGGAGAACTTAATATGTTGTAGGAATGTTCGTCGGGTCGGTCGGTCGGTCGAACTCACTACTATTTTTGGAAGGAATTTGCACGGGAACTAAAAACACTGGTTGAATCAAAGTTGTTTATTTTAACTTGCGATTGATACATGTGGTCGATGGGAGGATTGACAGGATATTAGGTTAAGGTGAAGGAAGTACGGTAGCGCTGTGGAAGTGGTACTGTTACAGGGGGACGGTGATAAGAAAAGAGAGCGAGACGTCGTCTTGATGGTCTTTTATACCCTGGAACTGCATGGTACCAATCCACCGGCGTTGCCAACCTTTGTAGTTGTTGATGGTGAATTGGTGGTGGCCTAAAGGGTCGTGGCGGTCGCCACATAACTCCCCTCCTAGTGGAACAGCCGTGGAACGTACCTATATGTGGTGCAAGTTCCGGAATGCACCCGCAATCACGCAAACAAACGCCCGGGGACTGCTGATGAGATGGGGATCCCAACCTGAGCGAGGAGTTTTACGGGATCAACTGCCATCGGAGCTGTAGCAGGACGTCGTTCGTCTTGAGGCGTTTAGCTTTGTTTGAGGGTACCTGTAAATGTGTTACGTGTCCCGTTTCGTGATGCGAGGGTGCTCATGTGTTGCTGGTATACATGATGGGCTTCTGTAGTTTTCGTCCATCAGGCCAGTCTCGTGGGACGTCGTCGACCACGTGATGTTGATGAGTTCCGTTCCTCGTGCTATCCTTCCATGCACGTGTCAAGCACCTGTCGAGTGGCTTATGTTGAGTTGATTTACCTGTTAGGCACTTTGATCACGTCGAGGTCACCAGTTGTAGGAATATTCGTCGGGTCGGTCGGTCGGTCGAAATGTGTGGCTGCCGCTGCGATTATTTATCAGAACACTCACTACTATTTTTGGAAGGAATTTGCACGGGAACTAAAAACACTGGTTGAATCAAAGTTGTTAGTGTTGTGCTTAAAGTGTCTAAGGTAATTATTAAAATAAACTTCAAAATTACAATTTGTGCATTTTATTTACCCAAAAGTTACAAAGACTTCGTACCACAGAGCTGCAAAAAAATTAAAGAAAAAAAGGTGCCCTAAAAAAATCAAATGAAATGCAGAAAGGGTGAGTAGAAAACGGCGTGTGACGTCAATATTTCGTAGCGCTTCTTGAACATGGGGAATTTTAAAATTTTATGTTTCTATTTTTAGCAAAATCTTAAGTAATCCCACTTTTAATTTTAAAATATGTGTATTTTTAATATTCTCTCTATAGTATGTTATTATTATAAATAAATATGTTTGCGATTCTTTATTACATCATATTCATTCATGTATTTAGTTTATTTATAACCTGTAATTATTATCACTAATGTTTTGAAGAATTTTGCGGATGTTCGACAATCACGTGAATATTGTAGGCTGATTCTATTACGTGTTCCAACCTTTCAGACAGCATTGTATTTCTTTTTAACTAGAATAAAGTGAGTCAGATATTAATATTCGGTTGGTCGGTTTTTAAAACAAATATTGTTGACAAATTACGATAAGAAATACGTTAACTGTTATTTTGGATAGACCATAACTATATGTTAACGGTAACTTAAAAATGTACGAAGAATAAGTTGAAATATGTACTGACTTTATGGCAAAACAAATTTCGTAATTGTATTTTACATTTGTTGTTAGTTAGTCACAACTTTGTGCACGGAGAAGCGCTGACTTAGGTCGTAGAAGTAAATTAAATAAATGTACTAACAGCTACCTCACGGACTAACAACACTGATGACCAACGATATTTATGTTGTTTATTGGTATTGTACACAGCTGCGGTCGAGAGTGATTGGAAATAAAGTGGGTAGGCTTGGAATACAATGAGTTCGTGCCAGATCAAACATGAAACCAGTGAGCACAACACAATGAAATTAAGCGATACTACAGACAGAGGAAATAGATTATGATACCAATAAATTAGTTATCAATATTGTAAAATATTGCTGATACTGAAAATTGCCAAAATAGGTCCCACAGTAAAGTCAACTATTGTCCAAGATCTGTAAATAGTCCAAGTCAATAGAAAAATCCAACTCAATAATAATGAAAAAGGAATGAGATGTTAAATATATTGCGGATAAGGAAATACGCCACTAACGAACTGGCAACCATGGCCTATCCCCTACTCTTTAACATGATGAGTGGAGGGAGTAGCGGCAAACATCAGCTAACTTTTCTGTACAATAGTCAGTCTCCAGCGAAATTTGTCGTAGACGATACGCGGTAGTTGTTACGGAGTAGCGCGGTGTTTTTTTTATTTGTATCGTAGTTCCAGCGAGTTCCCAACATTACAGTATCGTGTGTTGTGCTTGAGAGAAATTGTAACAAACAGTGCTGTGATAATCAGGAATTATGTCTACAGCCATCATGTCGCAGAACACGATGTACGAATTCGGAGAGAATTTAATCAAGGTATGCGATTATCATTCCTCTTGTTTCGGAACTTTTTGCTGCCCGCTACGCGAAAAATACAAGAACCTGTTTGTGCCGGGTGGTTTTTTTTCCTACGCTCGCCGTTATAGTTTCGCCAACCCCGCACAAAGGGCGGCGAGAAGCGATTTTTCATCGTCCAAGGTTGGTCGTCGTGAAAACCGGCTGGAGCAACAGGTTTTTCCTGGTCGAGAAGTTCAAAGGGCAGCGCAATTAGCCATTTTATTTGTATGAAATGGTGATAATGCTAATTACACAGTCGCTTTTATTTGTTTGTGCTTCATTATGGTAATTTCCTAGTCACTAATCGCACCACTAATATTTCGTTTAGCGTGAGACGTGCATCGTGACTTGTAACTTCGATCGAAACTCCTTCAGCACAGAAACAGCTTCAAAACACCAAGTAGGTTGGAATTCCATTTGAACGTTTTGTCTAATTGTTTTGGCAAAGGTCTTTTACCTCTACGCTGTTACGAATTTCCTAGAAATTTCGATATTTATTCAATGTAAACAAACGGTGGCATGTGCCAAATATCTGCCAACTAAAAAAAGGATCACAAATGATTCTCACTTACCCACACACCTGTAAATTCTCCACGACCGAAGTTTCCATGCCTCTCTCCACAGATACAATGTTATTAATTGTTATATGTTCGTCGTTGTTAGCTTAAAGCCTCCTTACATTATACGGATACGAGGTCTAGCCATTGTTTCTATTGGCAGCGTCGTGCTTCTTTTATTTTTGGAATCATTCATTCCAACTATTTCGTTTTATTAATTTTCGTTCTGCCGCCGCCATCTATCGTTGAAACGCGCGACCCACCATCATAAAATTATATTTTCGGGTTTATTCTCCTCTGGTTTTGTCGCGTTATTTCTCGAAGTAGATGGTTACGGCAAAATCCGATGAATCATCATCAAAAACCATTGGGAAATGCAACTTGACCAAGCGATTTAAATCGATATACATTTTTTGCCTACTGCCGATCGAATTTTGTAATATTTATTGTGGTCTGCACTATCTAAAAATGACGTTGAGCAACAAGTCGAATTAGCATTTGTTCTGTATTGGAGTATTCATTCAGTACGCCCATCAATGTTGCAGAACTGTTTTATTTTTGGTTGGTTTTATAAAGCAACAAGTGGTATTTTCTTTGATGCCTGTATTCGAGTTATTGTCGACTTGTTTGTACACGTACTTTTATTACTTTATACGAAAGCTTTATGAATTATATCTGGCTGATCAGCTGATTGATGAATTGGACTGCGATATTTGTCATAACAACGAAAAGGAAAGCGCGTTCTGAATCTATGTAATCCTCGATACATTGTTGCTTAATGGTACTTGTTCAATGGTAACGAACCTAATGATACTTTTCGGGGCGTCACTTAACGATTTCCCATGTCTTGTTTCACGAAGTCGTTGTGCGACTAACAGAAGAAAGTAAAATGCGGATTGCTTTCATGGCGCATAAATCTGAAAGAGAAACTTTGCTGCTCGTTTTCTGATTCGCTGGTAATTGTTTTACTTTTGCTTTTTTTTGTCATCTTAAGGACGTCATCTTTTGATTGACCACAATTCAACTATTGTTCTGGTAGGAATTTGTCGTTTTTCGTTTATTTAACATGATAAGATGACAGAATCGTTCAATAACTTCGCTCGGTAGTGATATATGTCGGGAGGATGTTGAATTGTATGTTGTTTTTACTGAATCCGCGAATTTCGTAATCGGATCGTTTGAAAGTGAAATTTAAAGCCGTGCCAGCAAGATTTGCGGAACAATCGCCACTTTCTAGAACGCGAAGATTATTTAACTTCGGCAGGATCTCGGTTTTTTATGGATGGTGGCGTGGTAATAAGTTGTTTCTTTATTTTCGTCGTTTTTACCGTTTTACTTTCACTGTATTGGATCGAGAAAAGGTATATAGACGCGGATGAGTATAATGGTTCGATACCGCGCTGTTATCGTCGCTGATAAACTGTCAAGAATATATTTATAGCCGGCAGTTATTGAACTCGGTTGGTCGCTAGCACAAAACAAACGTGTGTGACTTATCATCGCCCGTCAACTATCGATGACAATGAATGTAGACAGTGTTGTTTCAATAAAATTTACTTATCCTTCCGCGGGTTATCGAGACCGACGAGTAATCGGCATTTTGCTTTCGTTTTCAGAGTCCAGATAATGCATCGGCTTCGCACTTGCCCGTGGGCTCCTCAGTGCGCCTGGCGTTGAGCAGGATGACGTCCACGCCCGCTTCTACGAACCCAAATTTGGCGATGCTCTTCAGCAATTTCACGCAACACAGGAAGCTCGAACGTACCCAATCGGCACCGGCACCGGGTCTAGCCGCCCCCCAGGCGGCCGTCAGCGCCACCACTGTCAACACCTCACGCTACAAGACGGAGCTGTGCAGACCCTTCGAGGAATTCGGGGTGTGCAAGTACGGCGACAAGTGTCAGTTCGCCCACGGCGTGGCGGAACTAAGAAGCCTGGTGCGCCATCCGAAATACAAAACGGAACTGTGCAGGACCTACCACACGGTCGGTTTTTGTCCCTATGGACCGCGATGCCATTTCGTCCACAACCAGGACGAGGTCTTGCAGAAGGCCCCCACGTCGGCTGCGGTCTTAGCCACCCAGCGGCCACGTCCGCTCGCCATAAGTCCCGCGCTATCCCTGGACAGTCCCAGCCCACCATGTAGTCTCAGCCAATCTCCGACCTCTTCCTCCGGCTCGTTCTTCAGCAGTGACCCGGAATTACCCTCTCCCGGTCCCTTGGACGATCAGCGTCTTCCAGTCTTCAACAGGCTCTCCACAAACACCTGCCTGCTCACACTGAAAGAACTTAGCTTGCTGTAGTATCGACCACTATCCTGACATTATTTAATTTTTTTATTTATAATTACAGATAATTCCCGCCAATGGCGGCGTGATTTTGCTAAAGTGTGATGTTACTGTAAATTTATTATAGTTAGTGGCGTGTATTTTTATGAATGTTGAATTTTTGTAAACGTGCAAATTTAGGTTTAGTTTTCGTCATCGGTCTTGATTTCTTAACATTCCGCGATTGAGTTAAGTTTATTTATTTTTTATTTTTACCTTCTCATTTTTTTTGTTTTTTTTTTCTGTGTGAATTGTGGACCGATGAGAGAATACGATTTTTGTTATTTAATAATTTAATTTGTGTGTTTCACTTTCTCTAAGTTTATGTTAAATAATTATTTTATTATAATTTATATATAACTTATTTATACAATATTGCAATATTTAGTTAGACGACTGTGCCTTAAAGGGCACTTAAAAAGCTGCCCAAGAAATGGTGGGAGCATTCTACCTGTATTTATTTTGTATCTAATGTATTTTCAATAAATAAATTATATTTTGTTCTCTAATATATTTGCATTTTATCATTCCTTTTTTATATCATATAGCACTACTCTGCAAACTATACAATTAAAACTTTTATACAATTAAAAAAAAATTAATCATAACTATAGCTTCATTTGAATATCTCGTAATTAAAGCTATATTTTCAATACAGGTACTATTTACCTGACAAATATACATGTTTTGACTATGTTTTCACTACTTTTTGAGGGAAATTTATTTTGATAGTACAATTGATTGTACGTGTTTTCCCTCCATGGTAATGACAGGCAGCAAATTCATTATTGTAAGCTTTTTGTAAAAATTTTTCATTATGTATATATATATATATATATATATATATATATATATATATATATATATATGGATTTGAAATATATCGGAATATAAATTTTAACAAGCCTATGGCATCTTTAAAATCAATCCGTAAATTTATGTAACCTGTATGTTAACACACATACATTCATGTTCTAAAATATTCTTAAATATACAAAAGAGCTATGAAATAAACAAAACGTTAACTTATTGACAGTTAAAAAATATTTTAAAAAAGCCCTCAAAATATGACACTCCATATTATAGTTAATATATCCAGTATTTAACATTAAAATATACTATAAAAATCACTTCTGCAGTATTTAGTTTATAAAATAGACTGGCAATTATATTTCACTTGTATTTTCGCATATTCAAAATGATTTATGTTGTAAAGCTATTTATTATTTATTTCAATTAAACCGGACGCCCTATAAATCCCCACTAGTTTATAAAACATTCATAATTTGTGGGTAATATCTATATAGATATATTTTTGTTCGGTACAGCTATTCTTTTGTTGTTCCATTTCGATGCACAGACCTCGGCACTCCCTGATACGAACACCTACGTGGTAATTCTACATATGGGTATCTCTCCGGTTAGCGGTTGGCTTTAGCTAGTACATTTCTCTTATATTATTAAATATTTCATAGCAAAAAAAAAAATTTTATCGTATGCATTCAGAAAATTATTTATAACTAACTTTCACTTGGATTAGTCTCCACGCCAATAATGAAAGCAAAAAGAAGTGGTTATATAATATCACATGTATAATCAGATTGCGGTGCTCAACAATTTGTAATAAAAGGACATACCTATTTTAATTGAATGTTTCACATTATATATTGGTACTTAATATAAAAGGAATTAAATTAATTTTCTTTGCCTTCAAACTATGCCGTCTGTGCCAGATTAAAATAAAGAAGATATGGACATAACCCTATAATTTGAACCAAAAAGATGTTTAGGACATTTATTTATAATTCCAATATAACTTATATTAAACGAGGTTTTTGCGAACGTAGGACAGTTTTGAATGTAATTAAAAAAGGAGATGTGGGCGAGAAAGTTTCTGTTCAAGTATATTTGTTAGTTACAAACGAAATTTCCATCGAGTATATCTGTTTTAATTCTAGGGATGGGTTAAATCATTAAGGAAACAAAAAGATCTTACTTTTTATGATATTAACGACGGGTCCACCGTAAAGAATTTGCAAATTATTGTACAAGACAAGTCACATGGCAAAATAAATGTTGGCTCTTCTGTTCGCGCTGATGGTATATTACAGAAAAGTCCAAAGGGACAAAATGAAGTGAATGCAGAAAATCTTGTGCTGATTGGTGGCTGTGATCTTAATGAAGGTTATCCATTTGCTCCAAGAAAGAAATACGCACCTGAATATGTAAGAGAATATTTGCATTTGCGTCCACAGACCCGGAGGTTTGGTTCTTTATTAAGAGTAAGACATGGTGCCACAGTAGCTTTTCATAAGTATTTAGACCAAATTGGTTATGTATGCATTCAGACACCTATTATTACTTCTAATGATTGTGAAGGTGCTGGGGAAGTGTTTAAAGTTGTTCCTGATAATGTAGACCTGTTGAAATCGATGGTGAAGGAAAATGTGCCACTTGAAAATGGTTTTTTTGATAAAAAATCATTTTTAACAGTATCAGGACAGTTACATCTAGAGGCAGCCGCACATGCATTACAAAAAGTTTATTGCCTTGGCCCAACATTTCGTGCAGAGAATTCAAAAACACGTTTTCACTTGGCAGAATTTTATATGTTAGAGATAGAAAAGGGATTCCTAGAAAATTTAAGTGAATTGCTTCAAACAACTGAAGATATTATTAAAAAAGTGACGGTAAGTCTGTTGGATACATATATGGATGATATTAATGTTTGTGCCAATGAAAATATGGATTTTTCATGGATTGATAAACCATTTAATATCATCACATTTACTGAAGCCGTTGATATACTCAACACTAAATTAAATAAACCTACCAGTTCTAAAGGGGGATTGTTAAAAGAACATGAACTATTATTAACTGAATATTTCAATAACAGACCTGTTTTTGTTATCAATTGGCCAAAAGATGAGAAACCCTTTTATATGAAAGAAATTGATGATTCCAATGTAAGTATATGGTAAGCGCGCTCTTATTAGTCATGTTATATTCAGTATATATGTTTCTGTGTTGTTTTTATTACTGTGTTGAACTGAAAGCTATTAATAATCCTATATTGTCAATACAGTCATAAAGCACATAGAAAGCTATTAAAGTGGATTTGACAAAAATGTTAAAATTATTTGATAGAATTTGGTGACATTTTTTTAATACCTAACAGGAGTCCATAAAATTATTTATATGTATGTTTTATCTTTTAAAAACTGTACACGTCACTTTCTCATATCGGACAGGTCAAATGGACATAAGTAATTTTTTTTATTTGAAATTATATAAAGCACATACATGCATAAGATAAAAAGAAGAAAATCTGCCTCAATTGTAATAACTCCAATATGATATGAGATTATAACGCGTGTGCTTACCTTTATAGAGTATGTTAAAAAATGAAATCTTTGATAATAAACTTTCAGGTAGCTGCATTTGACCTGTTAGTACCGAAAATCGGGGAGCTAGTTGGAGGCAGCTTGCGTGAAAATGATTTTAACAAATTAAAATCTAAAATACCCGACAATTCAAATCTGAGTTGGTATTTGGACTTGAGAAAATTCGGAAGTGTTCCGACAGGAGGCTTTGGTTTAGGATTTGAAAGATATATTCAGTTAATTTTAGGCATAGATAATATTAAAGACACTATACCATTTCCCCGTTGGCCACATAATTGTGAATTATAAATATACATATAAAATATCATTGTGTATTATTGGTCATATAACTGTTAGTAAATATGTTATGTCATAATTTTAGGCTTTAACAATGCTATGATTTCTTGAAATGTAATTATATAGATAAGGACGCCAAACATTTCCTAAAAGAAGAGAAGGACATATGAAAGTTATTTATCGTAAATTTCTCAGGGAGTTTAACTTACTTGCTTTTGATTTTTAGATTAATTTTTGCAACATTAAAAATGTTTCTTGCCTCGTCTTTGACAAACCTTAGCAGTATATCTAAACAAGATGTCACAAAATTTTTAGATTCTGTCGATACAGTTTTGTTCGATTGTGATGGGGTGTTATGGCTTGATAACGAACCGATTCCAGGATCCGTCGATGTTGTTAATCGACTGCGGGAGATGGGTAAAAAAATATTATTTGTTACCAACAATTCGACGAAAATTCGGGAAGAATTTGTTACAAAAGCAAAGAGGATGAATTTTAATGTTGAAAAGGTCGGTTTTTATTGGCTTATCTCAAAATTATGCTCTCCATAATGCTGTATTATAGGAGGAAGTGATTAGTACTGCATACCTGGTTGTAAGTTACTTAAAAAATATGAACTTTTCGAAAAAAGTTTATGTGATTGGCTCTAGAGGTGTAGCTCAGGAATTAGAAGCCGCTGGCATTAAGTACAGTGGTGTTGGGGTATGATGTTAAAGATGAAAATTGGCTATATGTTCTTCATGCATTCACTTTACAGCCAGATATTATTACTACCAGTCTGGCAGTTACAATGGAGAACTTTCATCCAGATCCTGAGGTTGGGGCTGTCATTGTTGGTTTTGATGAACATTTCTCATTCAGCAAAATGCTGAAAGCTGCCACATACCTCAATAAACCAAGTTGTTTGTTCCTAGCGACAAACACTGATGAGAGATTTCCCATGCCCAGTGATCTTGTAATTCCTGGTACTGGTTCAATAGTTAAAGCAGTGGAGACATGTGCTTTAAGAGAACCTATTGTGGTTGGCAAACCTAATGCTTACATTGCTAATTGTTTAATAAAAGAACATGGAGTGGATCCTAGTAAAACCCTCATGGTTGGTGACAGGTGAGGTTTACCTTCTTCAGCCACTCTGCTAGACTGGTGTATTAATGAAATTATATTCAACTCATGAATTGGATCTATGATGATTTTGATTTTAGATGTAATACTGACATTTTATTGGGAACAAGATGTGGATTTCAGACTTTGTTAGTTCTAAGTGGGGTAACATCTCTGGAAGAAGTAACTGAATGGAAACAATCTGGTAAAAAAGAAGATAAGGATCTGGTTCCTGATGTGTATTTAGAAAAATTGGGAGATCTACTACAGTTTATTCAATAGCTTCTTATTACAAAACTAGAAAATTTTCTGTGCATTCAAAAGTTGCTTCACATTCTAAATGATTCTATAAATCTATTTATTTATATTTAATAATATACTTTACACTTGTGTTGTCAATAATATATATATGTGAAAAATGTGTGACATAAATGTACAAATATTTAATTTAAATGTTTTTGTGATTAAATGTTTATTTATTTTGAATTGTAACAGGTACTTGAGACAGGGAAATAGCTTATGAGCAACAAATTAAGGCAAAAAATTAATTGATACTATTGAATGTTAAATGTAGTACGTTAAAATAAATGAGGTCTCAAAATAATCAGCAGTATTTAATATGGTAAAAAATTGTCTTTTCATATTTTTAGTAGTTTTTAACATTAAATTCATTTCTTTTCTGTATTAGACTATGCAACATTTACGTTAAAAATTTATTTAACATTGATCTGGTGGAGAAAAACTCTTAACCCTTT
This sequence comes from Rhynchophorus ferrugineus, assembly GCF_030347505.1. Classification (NCBI taxonomy): domain Eukaryota; kingdom Metazoa; phylum Arthropoda; class Insecta; order Coleoptera; family Curculionidae; genus Rhynchophorus; species Rhynchophorus ferrugineus. The sequence goes on along the minus strand of NW_027472590.1, from coordinate 23,098,510 downwards.
TATATATAAATATATTTGAAGGGAAATTTAAATCTATATACCACATTTGGAACAACCGCTTCTATTTCTGGTTTAGACAACCACAAATACACACATATTGAATTGCTACGATTGACAACGTTAGAGGATTGGTACCATGCGGTTCGGGGTTATAAAAGACCAGCATGACTACTACATCTTTCCCCTTTGCTCTTTCATTCTTCCTCTGAAATTCACAGAGAAAATAGATAATTTTGGAGAAATATTTGGCGTCGTTTACTATTTTGAACTTATTATTTTAATCGCTGTGTTCGTTACTACATGTTTTGTTGTTTTAAGTTGGGGTAAATTTATACATAATATTTTCTAATTAATATCCCTCCGAGAGAAACAGAATGCAAACAGGAGGTATTCTTTTATTCTTGGATCAACTAAATATAGTTGCAAGTCCGCTAACAGAATAACTCCTGAATGCAAAACTAAGACACGATTAATAGTAACTTCAATATATTGGTGACGCGCGACTTCTTTACTAATGGAGGATGTATTACCAGGAGTTGAGAAATTGTAACTTGACTCGAAATAGTCGTGAGTGTAACAAAATACAAAAAAATGCTGACATTATGCAATTGATAAAAGAAATACGAAAAGCTAGAAGAGTATCGTACATAACCAGAAATGCTGTAGACAAAACAATATTTACTAGAAATAGTAATCAGACAAATTAAAGAATATAAACAGAGTTGCTTCGAAAAATCTGTAAGTGAATTAAGCCCGGAAGCAAACAAAGACTACTCGCTATGGAAAGCAACTTGGCGATTTAAAAGACCAATTATTAGAGTACCACTTATTAAAAATAAAATAGGTTTGACGGAATGATGAAAAAGACAAATTATTCGCAGAACATTTAGCTAACGCATACCAAACGAATTATATAAAATCTAAAATAGATATAAATGCTGTTTATCAGCCCGATGTAGCTGTAAATCTGACTTCCCCAATGGAAGTTGCCATAGAAATTAACGACAACCTCAATCCTAAAAAGACTCCGGGAATTGATGATATTTCACCTGGGTTATTAAAAGATCTGACACGAAAAGGAATGATCATGTTGACATATACATTTAATGCCTGTTTGAGACTGAACTATGTTCCGGAATATCTTATGTTCTGTAATATCAAAATTATTTGAGAAACTGCTGTTAAAATGTATTAGGCCATTTATAGAAGTACCAGCTTTCCAGTTTGGATTTCGAAATCACCACTCGACAATCGACCAAGTTCACAGAGTATTACTGTCTACTGCAGGAATTATATAATCTCGAAAACAAATTTACTTCTATACCACCTTCATCTATACCTGCTCCATACTGCTGGTATCCCAACGCTGATGACACAGTTATCATGGCCGAAGATGTATATCTGTGTAAAGCTGCAGAAAAAGTATAAGTAGCGGTCAACAAGATCTAAAAATGAACCAGAAACTGGAAAATACAGCTTAATAGCTCCAAATTTGTCCATGTTAATTTTGCGTTGCGGCGAAATGACAAAAATCTAATAACATCATTTGACGGATGCCTGATTCCTCAAGTAGAATCAGCCAAATATCTTGGAATATATCTCGATGGCAGGTTAAACTGGAAACATCATGTTAGACAAAAATCTGAGCAGATTAGACTCGAAGTCAATCAACTGTATTGAAAAAATACTCTACTATAATATTCTATGAAAATACTCTCCACTTGACCTAAAATCAAAGAGATTGGTTTATCAGTGAATCATAAATCCAATTTGGACCTACGCGGTTCAAACATGGGCACTAAGACATCGAACCAACCAGTAATTCAACGCACCCAAAATAAAGTTCTATGTTTAATTACCATTGCTTATATCTGCGTAACCAACGAAGAGCTGCACAATGACCTCGAAAGCTATTGGGCATATGAAGAATTCGCCTTTAAATATGAAATAAGATTGCTAAATTACAGCAAAGTGGAAGCGATACAGTTACTGGACAACAGAGCAGGAAATCAGAAGATTGAAGCTAACCGAACCACACGAACTTGTATAGTGTATAAGTGTATTTTTTACTTAGTAGTAAGTAGTAGATTAGTTTTATTTTAATTTGGGAAATACATACTGATACTAATAATGCAAGTACAACAGAACAGTAGTAATAAATTAAATTGTAAAATAAGATTGTACTAAACATATTTAATGTAAGATGTAATAAATAAAATATAACAGATAATGTGAATATTATTTGTATTAAGTACAATTTTATAATAAGCCTATATTTTCCCAGGTTCAACAGGTTCAAATACAATTAATTAATAATTTCCAAAAGATTCTCTTTTAGCGTAGAGGCGGTTTTAAAAAAATTACTTCTAAAACTTCTAACTAAAAAACTTCTAAAATGAAATCTCTAATGAAGTTCTCGAACAGAATGGAAGGAAATTATTGGCGTTTCAAATTGGCCTCATGATTATGAAGCCAAATATGAAATATCATTGCTTTACCAAGATATAATTCCTAATTGTAATTTGAATAGTAAGTCTTTCATTAAAATGGACATAAATAATTGAATTGAAATATATAATATATGTATATTCACAGATAATTTTCCTTAACTTATCTAAAAGGAAAATATCCAAATGAAATATTGAAATCAGCAGTTGCTCAGTCTACCCTAGAATCTTCTAAAAGAATTAGAAGTAAGTATAAATGTAATATTTTTTCAAAAGGAGAAAGAAAGCTGAACATGATAACACATGTTTCTCTTAAGATGTTTTTGAAACAATTCTAATCCGTAAACCAAATATAAAAATGCACAGCGCAAAAATGAAAAAACTCTATAATGTGCCTAGTGTCCAATAAGCATATATAAAAATAATAAAAAAGAGGTTTCATAATCAGAATTCTAACATGCATTTATTATATTCAGTAAACTAAATAATTTTATATTAAATTACATTGGACAAATTATTTTTTAATTTATATATATATATATATATATATATATATATATATATATATATATATATATATATATATTATATATATATATATATATATATATATATATATATTATATATATATATATATATATATATATATATATATATATATATATATATATATATATATATATATATATATATATTCGTAAGTTGTACTGTCAGAATCATATTAATTTACTATAGTTTATTGATTTTAGAATAAAATATTAATTAGCAAATTAAAATATATGTGTATTATGGTGTATTTCGACTGGTTATTAGTAAATCAAGTAAAGTATTATTAATTTTTTCTTAATAAATTAGTATTAAATTTTCTAAAAATTTCTAAACCATTTTCTTATCAAACTCTGTTGGAACTTCAAGAGGATTAATATCATATGAATTAGAACATTCATATTATTGAGGGTGTTAGTTTCGAAACAAAATATACTTCACCAATCTATGATTAAGATCTAAATATATTTTAATTAATTTAAATCTATAGATTTCTAGAACATCTAAGACTAAGGCGTCTTCTATTAGTGGGTAGAGTTATGTTCTGCGCCACCTAGGGATACATGCCGATACTATAATTCAAATGATTAGTTTTCTATAAGACCAAAATTAGATACATAAAAAAAGTAAATAGTTGTTATGTACAAGCATAGATGGCGGCAGTAGTATAAACAAATAAAGGTTTTGCCACTTAAAATTAATAATTTTTTGAACATACTTTGCTTAAAATTTGATACCAAATGGTGTAAATTAATTGTACTCATAATATTTTCCTATTATTTAATGGGTTATGAATTTATTTTAGTATTGATAGAGTTATGCACTGTTCCATTTAGAGACACATGCCGGTACGATAATTCAGATGATTAGTTTTCTATAAGAGCAAGGTTAGATACTTACAAAAAGTAAATAGTTGTTATATACAAGCATAGATGGCGGCAGTAGCTTAAACAAATAAAGGTTTTGCCACTTAAAATTAATAATTTTTTGAACATACTTTGCTTAAAATTTGATACCAAATGGTGTAAATTAATTGCACTCACAATATTTTCCTATTATTTAATGGGTTATGAATTTATTTTAGTATTGATAGTGTAGGAATGTTCGTCGGGTCGGTCAGTCGGTCGAAATGTGTGGCTGCCGCTACGATTATTTGTCAGAACACTCACTACTATCTTTGGAAGGAATTTGCACAGGAACTAAAAACACTGATTGAATCAAAGTTGTTTATTCTAACTTACGATTGATACATGTGGTCGATGGAAGGATTGACAGGATATTAGGTTAAGGTGAAGGAAGTACGGTAGCGCTGTGGAAGTGGTACTGTTACAGGGGGACGGTGATAAGAAAGAGAGCGAGACGTCGTCGTGATGGCCTTTTATACTCCAGAACTGCATGGTACCAATCCACCGGCGTTGCCAACCTTTGTAGTTGTTGATGGTGAATTGATGGTGGCCTAAAGGGTCGTGGCGGTCGCCACATAACTCCCCTCCTAGTGGAACAGCCGTGGAACGTACCTATATGTGGTGCAAGTTCCGGAATGCACCTGCAATCACGCAAACACACGCCCGGGGACTGCTGATGAGATGGGGATCCCAACCTGAGCGAGGAGTTTTACGGGATCAGCTGCCATCGGAGTTGTAGCAGGACGTCGTTCGTCTTGGGGCGTTTAGCTTTGTTTGAGGGTACCTGTAAATGTGTTACGTGTCCCGTTTCGTGTTGCGAGGGTGCTCATGTGTTGCTGGTATACATGATGGGCTTCTGTGGTTTTCGTCCATCAGGCTAGTCTCGTGGGATGTCGTCGACCACGTGATGTTGATGAGTTCCGTTCCTCGTGCTATCCTTCCATGCACGTGTCAAGCACCTGTCGAGTGGCTTATGTTGAGTTGATTTACCTGTTAGGCACTTTGATCACGTCGGGGTCACCAATTGTAGGAATGTTCGTCGGGTCGGTCAGTCGGTCGAAATGTGTGGCTGCCGCTACGATTATTTGTCAGAACACTCACTACTATCTTTGGAAGGAATTTGCACAGGAACTAAAAACACTGATTGAATCAAAGTTGTTTATTCTAACTTACGATTGATACATGTGGTCGATGGAAGGATTGACAGGATATTAGGTTAAGGTGAAGGAAGTACGGTAGCGCTGTGGAAGTGGTACTGTTACAGGGGGACGGTGATAAGAAAGAGAGCGAGACGTCGTCGTGATGGCCTTTTATACTCCAGAACTGCATGGTACCAATCCACCGGCGTTGCCAACCTTTGTAGTTGTTGATGTTGAATTGGTGGTGGCCTAAAGGGTCGTGGCGGTCGCCACAATAGAGTTATGCACCGTTCCATCTAGAGACACATGCCGGTACTATAATTCAGATGATTAGTTTTTTATAAGAGCAATGTTAGATTTTTTTTTAATAATATAGATTTCTACTATTCTTAAATAGTTGTTAGATATAAACATAGATGGCGGTAGATGAATAAACAAATAAAGGTTATGTCACTTAAAATTAATACATTTTTGATCATGCTTTGCTTTATATTTGAGACCAAATGGTGTAAATTAATTGACCTCAAAATATTTTTATATTTGTTTGAACAAGTTTGAACGTCTACAAACTACAATATTCCTGAGACTTAATATTAGTGTTATCGGTGCTAATTACCTAACTATCTTATATGAACATGTAAATCTTGCGTATAAGTAAAAAATTATGTTGAAAATTTATAGCATATGCTGGCCGAAATATAAACAAATATGGTAGCTAATGTTGACTAATGAACTATATTTTGAATAAAATGCATTGATATACATTTCGAAGGAATTATAAGGTAAAAAAAATTGTAAAAAAATCTCTGTAAGTTTTGACACGTTTTGAGATCTGTCAGTAATTGAAGGTACTCAGTTCAAAATCAAAAAGTGCGACATGATAAAAATTTAAGTCGAATAGAAACAAAATGGCGGAGAATAACGTGCATATTTATGTCAGTCCCGAGTTTAAGAAGTGGAAGGAGATGGTCGACAGCGTGATTGAATTTATATCAGCCTCCAGATTGATGCTTAACGCGCTCACGGATAGACTGAAGGATGGCGAGAAGTTTAGAGAAGAAGAGAAACGAAGAATGGAAGACGAAAAAATTAAATTGGAGTTTTATAAAGGTTTTAATGCTTTTGTAACAAATAGTACTGTATTGTTCTCGTATAAAACAGCAATGCACGTCGTAGATGAGGTCGAGTCGAGCAATGCACGTCGTCGAGATAATAATGGAATTGTCACACAAGACACCTTTAACGTCATATTTACTATTAAGGAACGCACCACGAAAAAGTGCCCTTGCCAATGAAGAACTACGAACTGAATTTGCAAAATATCTTGCAACAATAGACCAAGAGCTTTGGTAAAATAACATGTCAATTAAAAAGTCCCCGTCCTACCATAGTGACACACATCGTTTTGGCAAAATTAGTCTTTTTTATTCAACATAATTCCCTTCAAGGTTGATGCATTGATTATAGCGACCCTCCAACTTTTCGATACCATTTTTGTAGTACGATTTGTCCTTTGCTTCAAATAGGCCTCAGTTTCGACGACCAACTCTTCATCCGACGAAAATTTCTTCCCAGCGAGCATTTTTTTGAGATCTGAGAACAGAAAATAGTCGCTGGGGGACAGATCTTGAGAATACGGTGGATGAGGAAGCAATTTGAAGACTAATTCATGGATTTTTGCCATCGTTTTCACTGACTTGTGACACGGTGCATTGTTTTGGTGAAGTACCACTTTCTTTATTCAAATGCGGGCGTACTTCGGCGATTTTGTCATTCAAAAGGTCCAATAACGCTATGTATAGTCGCTGTTGATGGTCCTTCCTTTTTCAAGGTTGTCAATGTCAAAATTATTCCATGCGCATCCCAAAATACAGACGCCATAACCTTGCCAGCAGACTGTTGCGTTTTCTTACGTTTTGGAGTGGATTCATTGTGTGCAGTCCACTCGAATGACTGTCCATTATGTCAATTATAGAGCCATGTTTCATCCATTGTCACATATCAGTGCAAAAACTCGTGTTAATTACGCTGGATCATCTTCAAACACTGCTCCGAATCATTAACTCGTCGTTGTTTTTGGTCAAAAGTGATCTGGCGTGGCACCCACTTTGCACAGAACTTTCTCATACCCAAATATTCGTGAATGATATGATATATAAGTTCAGTTGATATCTTTAGAATGTCTGATATTTCATTCAATTTCAATTTACGGTCATTCAAAATCATTTATTGGATTTTTTAAATGTTTTTGTCGGTAAGAACCTCTTTTGGGCGTCCACTGTGTTCACTGTCTTCGGTGCTCATTTCACCACGTCTAAACTTGATACCAATCCTTGATGGTTGATTTTCCTGGGGCAGTGTCCGGGAACTCGACATCAAACCAAGTTTCTGCTTCGACTGCATTTTCTCCCTTTAAAAAGCAACATTTTATCAACACTTTTTGTCTATTTTTTTCACAATAACAAAAGTTGCTTCACTCAAAATGCTATAATTCACAATCCGACAGCTGTCACGCATTTAGGCCGGGGACTTTTCAATTGACCTGTTATTGGCAATGTTTATCGCCACGTACCCAATAACGAACTACACTATAACATTGAAATTAAATGAATTTGTGAAATTATACAAGATGATTCGCATTAAAGTTTGAAGTAGAGTTACTATATCATAGCAACTTGGAGGTAGTACAGGACAACACGCAGAAAATCAGAGTATACGTGTTTGATTTGAACTTTAGTTTAAGCAGTCTAGCTCAATTTTAATACAATTGGAATACATTTTGATATATTTATTCCACGCTAGTCCTGTTTGTATATTGATACTAGAATAACTAAACAATAGTAATAAACTAATTTTAGAAATTAAGATTGTTCTAAGCATATAGGTGGAAATAATCTTCAACCAGTTTGAAGATTATTAAAAAAATAACTCAGATTTTAGTTATAGCCTTTAAAACGAGCGAAATGCAGAAGCCATCGAGCAGAAGTATTAATCTTTGTACTATCCAGCTTATTCACCAGATTTAGCTCCTCCTGTCTTCTCTTTCTAAAATTTTTTTGTTATCTAGTCGTAGGTAGATATATTGATTAAAAACTATATTGATTTCAGAGTGCTTGAAAATGGAATTAAATAACGTGGTGAAGAAGACAAACTGTCAAACGTTCACTGATTCTTACGAAGCAGGCGATCGAAACGAACATTTAAACTCCCAAAAATCAATCCATAAATTTGCCAGTGGCGTGCTCGACAGGAATAATAAATATATAAGTCGTATACCTAGGCAAATTAGCAATATTGAAGGCAAACGAAAATGTAAGTATGATAATGACAGATGAACCATATAATAGTGATAGAGTTAATCATTTTAACAATTATTACTTAAATATCATAAGAAAAGCTAGATAATTCAATATTTTAAAATCTACGTTATGTTTTAGCGCATATATCCGTATGTAACAATGGAAGAACTGTTACAAATAAAGGTGCCAGAAGTAACAAGACCTCAAGTTATGCTGAAATTAACCAGAAAATAAAACATGCCTATACGGAATGTTACACAGTCAGATAATTGTTCTAACTTAGCAACTGATTCGGTTTAATTTTCGTATTTTTCTTCAAAATTGTATTAGGTAATATATTTTTGTTGCAATTAGTAAAAATAAACTACTCCAAATAGCATTAGTGCATTACTTGTTCGCAAATCATGACTAATTTTGAAAAATTATATTTTGGGAACAAAACTTACTTATAAACTTACCCAGAATAAAAGTTATGTCTGCAAAAAATTTGATTTGAAAGAAAAATTGACGCTTGAAATAGTGTATTTCTGAATGCGCGCTAAAACATTCCAAATCTATTGTCTTGATCACACTGGACTTTTTGAATTCTTAATCCAGGGAAAAATCAGAAGCAAAAACCATACATTAAGAAATTCAAAATAATTACAGAAGAGAAAAATATTTTTCCAGACCATTTGGCTTCCGTAATAAACACGGAATAACAGAAAAAAATACACAGATTAGTCAACCAAGGTAACAAAAACTTAAATGATGAAATCTAAAGTCTTCGACAAGATGTACCCCACTGGACTGCAGGTTAAATTGAAAAAGCTTTTACTCCACACACTTTCAACTACTGAAATAAGACAGATAGTAGACAGACATTTTATTGTCAAACATGGTGACGAATACACTGACTTACACCCAATATATTCGGGTGTTCCGCACGGCAGTGTTCTAGGCCCATTGTTATATCTATTGTATACAACTGATCTACCGACCTCAAGAATCACCACTGTTGCAACATATGTTGACGATACAGTGGTTTAATCATCATATAAGAGGATTCAATATCAGCCAGAAAAGAATAAACAAAACAAATGAACCCTAACCTCAAATTTTATAAACTTGTTTTTACCTCGATCTTACGTTTACAAGACTCTTTAAACATAACTAATGATAGTTAAAATAGCAAATACTTGTACTAGAATGGTTTTTAAAGAAACAAATTACCGACATTCAAGCTATACCGGCTAGTTTACGCCTTGAAAGATTTTAACCAACTTCATCTAAACAAAGTCGAAATGTGGTTAAAAACATGACGTGTCGAAGCAAATGAGACAAAATCTATCCATGTGACATTCACCCTTTGTAGAAGGACTTTATAATTATGAATTCCCGCAAGCAAACAATTTTAAATATCTAGGAATATATTTTGATCGTTGTTTAATATGGAAAAAACATATAGTGATAAACAGCTTGAGCTTGAACTAAACCAAATGTATAGGCTGTAAATCTAAATTATCCTTAGATAACAAGGTTTTGCTGTATAAGTTAATACTCAGTTGCATTTGGGCGTGTGGTATCGAACTATGGAGTACTATTAGCAAATCAAACATAGCTATCCTTCATAGGTTTCAGAATAAAGTGTTGCGAGCTATTGTTGATGCCCCGTATTACGTCCCCACCAAAGTAATTCAGTGCGATATCCACTTAAAACCAACCCATAAAGAGTGTGATTCAAAGTGTTAGTGTAAAGTATTCTGAAAGATTATTGGTGCATTTCATTGCACTCGCCAAATAGTTAAATGTGCGCGATGACAGTGAATTAGTTAGGCTCAAACGCATGCTAGCTCAACGAACTGATAGTAGTATAATAGTCCTTATAATAAGTTATGATAGACTTAGATAGATCTTCTACATGTCAGTATAGTTATATTGTGTAACGGAAATCATAAAAAATACTTATTGCTCACGGGCAGATTTTTTAAGTATTAAGAGATTAATAAAAAATAGACGGTTTGTATGGGTAAGTGTTATTTATACATTATTTTAATAATTTTGTGTTATGATTGGGCGTTCTAACTTGTATCGCTAGTGTCATGTTTCTTAAAACATTAGTAAAAACTTCAAGACAGAAAAAAAGTAGAGAAAAGTGGTTAAATATTGCCATATTGGTAAGCCCCGAGGCAGCCCTACATAACCTAAATAACTAACTAACTTGTCACTTTAAGGCAAGTCTCCGCCATCGGGTATGCGTTATGCATTTCACCTCCTAATTCTAGGCTAGAACAGAAAAAAACTTCATCAGGCTAAGGGTAAGTCCTACATATTTGATTGGATAACGTGATTTTATCAAGTTCTTACAGTATGTGTGTGTTAGCCGGTTGAAGCAGAAGGCGAAAGGACGGGTTTGTTGCGATAGTTGCGGTTTCGAATCCCACTAGGGCATGATAAGCATTGATGTAATTTAAGAATTCATAGAACAATTTAATGTTTTAAAGCTTCTAATATATATATATATATATATATATATATATATATAAAGCTATGTCTTATCACAGATATTGTAAAGTACTTGATATAGTATTGTAGTTGAATGTGTTTATGTGCTTGCACCTATTATTAATTAATAAGTCTTGGACTAATAGTACTTTTATTTGATTTTTTTCATTATTCCATTACATTTCATGGCGGCTAGTGTAATTGGAGGTCTAGTATTATTTCTTTATAACATTATTAAAAGTCCCCGGCCTGACACATAAATGGCGCTACTAGAATTAAGTCCATATGTTTTTAGTTAGCCCTAATCCTCAAAAGATGAGTATATAAATTTGACAGCTGTCGGATCATTAGTTTGTGAATTATAACATTTTGAGTGAAGCAACTTTTGTTATTAAAAGTGTAAAATATATAAAAAAAAATGATCAAAAGGAATTTCGCGTGTTGATAAAATATTGCTCTTTGAAAGGAAAAAATATAGCTGAAGCAAAAACTTGGCTTGATACCGAGTTTCCGAACACTGCGCCAGGAAAATCAACCATCAAGAGTTGGTATGCTAAGTTTAGACGTAGTGAAATAAGCACCGAAGACGGTGACGGTGACAGTGGACGCCCAAAAGAGGGTGTTACCGACGAAGACATTTAAAAAATCCACAAAATGATTTTGCATGACCGTAAATTGAAATTGAATGAAATAGACACTCTAAAGATATCAACTGAACGTGTACATTATATTTTTCACGAATATTTGGGTATGAGAAAGTGGGGGCCACGTGAGCTCACTTTTGACTAAAACAATGACGAGTTGATGATGCGGAGCAGTGTTTGAATATGATCGAACGTAATAAACCCGAGTTTTGCGTCGATATGTGACAATAGTTGAAACATGGCTCCACAATTGACATCATGGACGGTCATCCGAGTGGACTGCACACAATGAACCCGCTTCAAAGCGTGAGAAAACGCAACAGTCTGCTGGCAAGGTTATGGCGTCTGTATTTTGGGATGCGCATGGAATAATTTTCATTGACTACTTTGAAAAAGGACGGACCGTTTGAAGAACGAAATCGCTGAAATACGGCCGCATTTGAAGAAAAAGGAAGTGCTGGTTCACCACGACTCTGAACCTTGTCACGTGAAACGATTCAAGTCAGTGAAAACGATGGCAAAATTCTATGATTTGGGGTTCCTCATCCACCGTATTCTTCAGATCTGGCCCTCGGCGACTATTTCCTGTTCTCAGATCTCAAAAGAATGCTCGCTGGGAAAAAAATTTCGTCGAATGTAGAGGTGATCGCCGAAATTGAGGCGTATTTTGAAGCAAATGACAAATCTTACTACAAAAATGTTATCGAAAAGTTGGAGGATCGCTATAATCAGTGTATCACCCTTGAAGGAAATTATGTTGAATAAAAAAAACTAATAATACCAAAAACTGTATTTTACTATGGTAGGCCAAGGACTTTTCAATTGACCTGTTATTTCAACTAAAATCACCGTCTACGAATCAAATTTAGTTTATTTTGTTTAAAACATTTAAGTTCAATTTTTCGCCCGCAGTGTAGCACAAAATCGATTTTTTATAAGATAAATAATTCAAATAAAATTGAAGGGGTTAAGCGTTGGAATGCGGAAACTTTAAGTGACGTTAATGTTTCGTAAGGCCTCTGACTTTTTTTTATATCTACTAAAATCATACTTTAATTATTGTTAAACTTAGTGCAGCAATCCAACAATTGTTAGATCTCTTTATTTATTAAATGATACACAAATTCATATATTGAATTGCACCATTTATTTCATAAATTTAGGTTACAAGTTATGTTGGGACAGCAAGAATTAATTTTTCATGACAATTGCTATTGTTACCCTGAGTACGCGCTCATCGATAGGCAACTAGCGTATACTAATATGCAACCGTATATACATGACACGATAATCGGCGCTCCTACCTAATTGTTTATATCCACAACATTCGACATCCTGTCCTAGCAAGGCTTCTTCCCCGCTTGCTCTTGAAACTTTGCCTTTGGTGGTTGTATTATTTCTTGAACACCATATTTTATACCTCCCAGATAGTCTATTTTATAACTTCTGTGAAGTCAATTTTGCACCTTTTGGGTGAGATGCCTTAAATACCTTCGGTAAGGTAATTTTAACACCTTCTATGGGTCTGGTGTATTTTATGCTTCTTATGTTGCTTTTTTACCTGGGATATTTTGTAATTTACGTCTTGCTACTAACTCCCTAGTATTTAACTCTATGTTAATGTTGATCAAAGTGGTGATTTCTCAAATAGAATAGTTGTTTATTGTGGCGAAAATCATGCATACATTCTTTCAAAGATAGATCCTTCAAACTCGAGCAATATCTAACTAACAATATTCATGCAACTACAACTGGCACTTTTATCAGATTTAAGGACGTTATTCTGCTATACTTTTTTATTATGTTGATTATCTAATATTCTATTCTAAGAAGCAACCAGATATTTAAAGAATCCGTATCAGTTTATATAAGTTCTAACTCAATTTATATTAACTTTTCTATAAATTATATCAAGAATTTAACTAATTTAATTAATTCATAAACTATTATATACGATTAATTTATTTTATCATTTAGATATAAATTATTTCCAAATATTTTACTGGGTATTTTTCTTTTAAAGATAATCATCTTTATCAGACAATCATAAAGCCAATTTGGACCTATGGGTTGCAAATATGGGGTTGCACTAAAAATTCAAATCAACTAGTCATGCAACGCTGTCAAAACAAAATTCTTCTATTAATTACCAATGCCTATCGTTACGTAACTAACGAAGAACTGCACAATGACCTGGAAATCAAATGGATTTGCGAACTTATCTAAGATTTCGCCTTGAAACACGAAAGAAGATTACTAAATTATACTAACGTGGAAGCAATACAACTGCTGGACAGCGCGCAGGATGTCAGAAGATTGAAGCGAACCAAACCATACGACCTTATATAAAGTGTATACCTTTAGTGTAAACTATAGCTTAAGTTATTACAATTTTATAATTGAGGAATACATATTGATGTACTCGTCTTGCTTGAGAATTAATCCTAGTACAAATGAAATGTAGTAATAAAATAATTTATAATTAAGATTGTACTAAGCGTATCTAAAAAAGATGTTATCAAAAAAAATTAGAATGTTATATATCGAAGCTAAAATGAACTAAAATGGGTAAAATGTCAACGTTAAATGCGACAACATTGCACCACTTTAACGTCATAAATTGAGATGACATGATTTCACTGCTACATTGGATAGACTATGTATCAGTTATACGATTGACTTCTGTTATTCTTTAAGATTTCAGATTTTCTAAAATCTCCTACTAGAAATCACCCCTTTGTAAAAGTTTGGTACATGGGAAGATATTTTTACGTCTATATTACTAATTTTATTTAGTTTTATTATTCTGCTTGTTTGTAACCTGTTTGTTGATCTTTACCTTGTCTATATCCTGCGTGTTAACTTATATTTTGCCTCTCCTCTCATTGGGCAGCTTATTTGCGGATTTATTGGCGTAACTGAAGATGACAGCCTTCTTGTGGCTGTCTATCTGGCTATTAGTCTTTCCCAACGCCTATTAGGCTGCTATTGTTGTTCTCTCTGACTGCAGACATTCATATTGCTGGCTTACCTATTAATACTAACTATAGTCGTAGTCTGATCCCAGACAGACAAACGTCTATCTGGTTGCCATAAATGTTACTGCCTCTGTATCGGCAGCTTGACTGCAGACATCTATCCGACTAATTAGGCTTGGCTATTGGTGCTCGCTGGGGTAATCGATGACGTTGGTCTTGTCAGTCTAAATATTAATACTCACCGTAATCATGATGCCTGATGTTCAGACGCCGAAACCGCGCAATTTTGACTGCAGTTGTCGCTTCGCGGTAAAGTTGTATACAGTAGTAGGCTTTGTACAATGGCAATTGATACTAACAATAACGACTGAATTAGCGTCTTTTCAAATTATAAACTAAAAAATAAACTTGTTAATTAGCACATCTGAGACATATCTTGGAAAAAATAAGGAATAATATCTTGAAACCGTAGTGATATAACTGCTGTCTAAAGAATAATATAGGTAAGTAACTGTTTTCTAAAATTACTGTATTTAATGAGTTCTACTTTATATATAAGGTCAAAAAAGTGGTAATCTTTTTGTAAAGCACCTAAAAACCCAATTGTTGACTATAGGTTAACGGGTGGTTATTTTTACATGTTGATGTGTTTGATACATTGTTTGCATTGCTCAATGAATTAAATAAAATTTCGTTTTTCCAACTGCCATTTTTAGTATTTGCACTTTCACACAATTTTATATAACAGGTCAATTGAAACGTCTCCGAGCTGACACATAAATGGCGCTACTAGAATTAAATCCATATATTTTTCAGTTAGCCCTAACCCTCGAAAGATGGGTGTATAAATTTGACAGCTGTCGGATCATTAGTTTGTGAATTATAGCATTTTGAGTGAAGCAACTTTTATAAAAAATATGTATAAGAAGGAATTTCGCGTGTTGATAAAATATTGCTCTTGAAGGGAAAAATACAGTTGAAGCAAAAAATGCCGAGTTTCCGGACACTGCCCCAGGAAAATCAATCATCAAGGATTGGTATGCTAAGTTTAAATGTAGTGAAATGAGCACCGAAGATGGTGAACGCAGTGGATGCCCAAAAGAGATTGTTACCGACGCAAACATTTAAAAAATCCACAAAATGATTGTGAATTACCGTAAATTGAAATTGAATGAAATAGCAGACACTCTAAAGATATCAACTGAACGTGTACATAATGTCATTCACGAATATTTGTGAACGAGAAAGCCCTGTGCAAAGTGGATTCTATAGTTTATTAAATTTTGTACATTTAAAAGTATCAGTTTTGTGTTAAATCTGTTATATTACGTTTTAATATATTGTTAGTACATTATATTGTCATTAAATATAGAAAATTCTAAGAATTTTCCTTTGATATAATTGTAGTGTAAATTTTACATATATTTAAATAAAATGTATTTTAAAGATTATATTGGATTTTTATTAATAAAATATTTTAAATTTCCCGCTATTCAAATTGTCAGTTGCGCCCTCTGGAGGCAAATTAATGCTAAACTTTAGTTCAATCAACGGTAGCGCTGCGATCGCATATTGTGATTGGCTAGTTTAAATTCCTGGTGCCGCCACTAACATGAAATGTGATTGGTTGATCAAATTGTATGAAATCAGCATTTTCTATGGGCGTCCATTTGTATGTTTGTTGTTTGTAGGTTATGGTTTTTGTTTAGATCAGGGGTGTGCAACTGCAATGGTAAGTAGTGGGGCAAAGTTTCGCTTAGTCCAATCATTGGCGACGCTGACAACGCGAATTTGATTGGTTAGTTTAAAATAGTTATGTAGAAACCTGTAAGGAAAATACTTTGCTTTGATTGGTCTGCCATTTCCCCTGATTATTTTGTGACGTCACATTTATTGGCCAATAGTATTTAAATAAAAATCAAATTTAAATTTTAAAATTAATTTATTAAAATAAAATCCTATACAAATATACATAAGTGTAAATAATATAAATATATATAAACAAAAAGCAAAAAAAACAATTATGAACTCTATTCTAGGCAATATTAAAATATCTATAATTCTTCTATAAGGCCTTCCCATATATGTTTAGTGCCATCAATTTTATGGGATCTATTAGAGTTCTAACTTATCTTGATATATTGAAGGTAAACTTTAAATCCTTTCCTGTTGATATTACATTAACTTCATTAAACCAAAAATACAATCAAACCTCAGAATAACTTAAAATTTTGTCTTGAAAATCATTATGGATTGGACAGTCGAAACACTAAAAATTTATGTTTTTTAAAAATATTTAGATTTTAGAGTATTTAATCTGTGGAACTACTTAATATAGAATATAGACAAATATTGCATGTTGTCTCTTTTTCAGAAGTTTTGTTAAATAGCCTGAAATAAGACTAAAATACAATATTAGACTTTTGTTTTCCTCAGAGCAAAATTCTCTGGAACTGAAAATATAGACTCAACAGGTGATTTAACAACCTCAAGTGGTACTAGATCTCCCGTTAAAAAAGAATATAAGTTATCTAACATGTTCATCTTCTTCACAATTTTCTCCGGGAGAATGATGTGAAAAAATTGAAATGATGAGCCCTTTTAAAAATTTCTCGAACATACTAGGGGAAGGATGATGTTTCTACCTCTATGACCTCTAATAGATCCAACAAAAATCTTTAAGCAATCTTGGTTAAGATTTGTTAAACAAATGTAGTTATTTGTAAATTTAGACAAAATAGATTTCTTTAAGTTAATAAATCCCCTAAAAGTAGCAATTAAATTTTTAATTGATGGCACCATAACAAATATTTTCTTAACAAGACAATCAAATTTAAATATATAATTCCTCTACTATAAAATGATTGAACACTGATTGTTCTAAAAAGTTAATGTATTGCAAATATTTTAGGGATATTTTATAATTAAAAGTAGTATTTATTACTACTAATTATCCAGTTATATTAATTATTACCTTCTTGTAAGACTTCTTTATGTAGAGACATCACACTGACAACATACGCACAACTTGGTAGATTAATTGAATTTTATTACTACTAATATCTTCATAAGATTTTGAATTTCTGTAAACAAACAATATATAAACAGACATGTAGTAGATAGATAATTTTATATGTACCTGATAAAACCAATGATGGATATGCATTTACCCAAATACCTGTTCGTGAAGGAAGGATAATTCTAAATTTTTCACTAATATGTCCATAACAAACACCATGACGTTGATATATTTGCATTGTGGTTTATCCAGGTAACTTACTACTATTTACTTGATCAATCCATTTTTGGAAAGGAGCGAGATCATTCTTTCTGAAACGATGTCTAATTTCCGTAGTAGAATTTTACCCCGGTACACTACATCTTTTACTACACTGACGTATTGTCATCAATTTTTATATTATTACCCCATAATAATTAATGTAAAACAGAA
Source organism: Rhynchophorus ferrugineus (assembly GCF_030347505.1). Taxonomy (NCBI): domain Eukaryota; kingdom Metazoa; phylum Arthropoda; class Insecta; order Coleoptera; family Curculionidae; genus Rhynchophorus; species Rhynchophorus ferrugineus. The sequence continues at coordinate 23,080,616 of NW_027472590.1, read as the reverse complement.
AATATGCACAACGCAAAACGAAAATTTCGTGATCTAAACAAAAACCATAACCTACAAACAACAAACATAAAAATGGACGCCCATAGAAAATGCTGATTTCACACAACTTGATCGACCAATCACATTTCATGTTAGTGGCGGCACCTGGAATTTAAACTGCCAATCACAATTTGCGATCGCAGCGCTACAGTTGATTGAACTAAACAAAACATTTCCCCAAGGTCGCCTATACCGTGAAATTTCTATTTTTTCTATGGTTTAGATCACGAAATTTTCGTTTTACGTTGTGCATATTTTCTGTTTTACATTAATTATTATGGAGTAATAATATAAAAATTGATGACAATGCGTCAGTGTAGTAAAAGATGTAGTGTACCGGGGTAAAAATCTACTACGGAATTTAGACATCGTTTCCCAAAGAGTAATTTCGCTTCTTTCCAAAAATGGGTTAATCAAGTAAATAGTAAGTTACCTGGATAAACCACAATGCAAATATATCAACGTCATGGTGTTTGTTATGGACATTTTAGTGAAAAATTTAGAATTATCCTTCCTTCACGAACAGGTATTAGGGTAAATGCATATCCATCATTGGTTTTATCAGGTACATATAAAATTATCTATCTACTACATGTCTGTTTATATATTGTTTGTTTACAGAAAATCAAAACCTTATGAAGATGTTAGTAGTAATAAAATTCAATTAGTCTACCAAGTTGTTCGTATGCTGTCAGTGTGATGTCTCTACATAAAGAAGTCTTACAACAAGGTAATAATTAATATAACTGGATAATTAGTAGTAATAAATACTACTTTTAATTGTAAAATATCTCTAAAGTATTTGTAATACTTTAACTTTTTAGAACAATCAGTGTTCAATACTTTTATGGTAGAGCTATTGTATATTTAAATTGTATTGCCTCGTTAAGAAAATATTTGTTACGGTGCCATCAACTAAAAATTTAATTGCTACTTTTAGGGGATTTATTACCTTAAATAAATCTATTTTGTCTAAATTTACAAATAACTACATTTGTTTAACAAATCTTAACCCAGATTGCTTAAAGAATTTTGTTGGATCTATTAGGGGTCATGGATGGAAACAGCATCCTTCCCCTAGTATGTTGGAGAAATTTTTAAAAGGGCTCATCACTTAAATTTTTTCACATCATTCTCCCGGAGAAAATTGTGAAGAAGATGAATATATATATATAACTATAACTTATTTTTTTTTAACGGGAGATCTAGTAACACTTGAGGTTGTTAAATCACCAGTTGAGTCTATATTTTTAGTTCCAGAGAATTTTGCTCTGAGGAAAACAAAAGTCTAATAATGTATTTTAGTCTTATTTCAGGATATTTAACAAAACTTCTGAAAAAGAGACAACATGCAATATTTGTCTATATTCTATATTAAGTAGCTCCACAGATTAAATACTCTAAAATCTAAATGTCTTTAAAAAACACATATATTTTTAGTATTTCAACTGTCCAATCTATAATGATTTTCAAGACCAAATTTTAAGTTATTATGAGGTGTGATTGTATTTTTGGTTTAATGAAGTTAATGCAATATCACCAGGGAAGGATTTAAAGTTTACCTTCAATATATCAAGATAAGTTAGAACTCTAATAGATTCCATAAAATTGATGGCACTAAACATATATGGGAAGGCATTATAGAAGAATTATTGATATTTTAATATTGCCTAGAATAGAGTTCATAATTGTTTTTTTTTGCTTTTTGTTTATATATATTTATATTATGTACACTTATGTATATTTGTATAGGACTTTATTTTAATAAATTAATTTTAAAATTTAAATTTGATTTTTATTTAAATACTATTGGCCAATAAATGTGACGTCACAAAATGACAGACCAATCAAAGCAAAGTATTTTCCTTACAGGTTTCTATATAACTATTTTAAACTAACCAATCAAATTCGCGTTGTCAGCGCCGCCAATGATTGGACTAAGCGAAACTTTGCCCCACTGTTTTGTGTGCTTCATTTTAAATGCCGACCATACGGTAAAAAAATTGATCGGTCACAAGTACATGATTATACCCGAAGTGCAATTATTCCCAAACGCGCAGGGTCTGTAAACTAGCGATTGCTCTGTACCCACCCTATTACGTAGAATGAATTCGACAAATTCTTATTCAGAATAACAAAACTCAGAGTAACGCAAAATTTTTAAATTTATACCTGCATCTAATGTTTACATTATGTATCCCTGTCGACGCAATTTTATGGTTTGTGAATGGTTCTTTGTAATAATATTTCCTTCTTTTACGTGTTCAATACTACTTGTAAACAACTACTATTTACTAATTCACTGTAAGGGCGTTGTTCTTTATCCCACTTCTGATTTGTTAGAACCGATTTAGTGAAAGTGATTGAGTAATTAAAACACTAGATTCAACAGGTATTAGTAGTATGACGTATAATTTTCCCTCTTTACTCTATTATGAGAAAAACATATTTAACTTAATAAATTGTGGTTGAATTTCGCTATTGACAAATTGTAGATTAGTCGGCATCGACTAGTAATAAAGTAAGAAATAAATTAAAAATGTTACCTTAAACAATTCATGGATACTGTGACAATCCTTTATACCGTATAATTTAAACGAATATCCTTTGAGTTATCGTAAAATAAAAACTAACGCGCACAAAAATAAACTACACCGAACTATAAGCAACTAGCACTCGATAAACTATGACTATGTTTCACTTTGCGCATTTTACAAGCAATCTGGGGGTAGAAAGACTCCAGGTAGACAGAATACAATGCGCACAAGGCAATGCGCACAGTTGCTGCAGTTGTATAATCGGCCATTTTGAAATTTACCGTTGATCGAGTAAAAAAACATAAATAAAAAACATAATCAAGACGCTAAAATAACGTTTGTGGGTTTTTAATCTGTAGTAATGACAAGTAATATTTTAAATAATTTTGTGTACGTCTGATAACCGGCCGCCGTCCGTTTGTCATATGTATGAAAAATTCGTTGATGCAAAATTCTTTAAGTTTTAAGATGTTTTAACTTTTATCTATAAATTATTGTGTCTGTATAATTAACTATAGTTTTCAGACATACTATAATGTTAAAATAAATTATATTTGATAACATTTTTGTTCAATTATTTTATTTAGATTAGAATTTTCTTGTATGACAATTGAACTAAACTCAGAGTTGATGTGGCAACATTGCAATGTTTCGACGTCACAAATATCCAGGACGTATTACTAAAAATACTTTGACTACTTGAGACTGTATATTGTTAGAACCGATTTTGTAGAATTGATTTGGTGACGGTGTTTGGGCAGTTAAAATACTGGGTTCAACTGAGTCACTCTCTATATATTTCGACAAACATCTCGGTCAACGCCCCAACACAGAATGGATCAAGATGGCGGGATCTTTAGCGTTTATTATAATTTACAGGAAACTACTTTAATATCGACTATGCAACCATATATACATGATGGCGTCAGATGTAGGCGCACCCACCCAACTATTTATATATCCAACAATATATTGTTTTGCCAAAAGTTAATGCACAAGTCTCTATTGGTTAAACCCTGTCATTTAACACTCAAAGTTGGGGATTTTATGTATGCTATTAATAAAAAATATAAATATATATAAATAGAATATCAAAATATATATGTTGAAGGACAAACAGACATAATTACAAACATTAAGGAATATGACCAGCGAAATCCGTAAATTGAAATGTACCAGATTAATTAATAAATATATGTATCCAAAACTTCCAATCGTATTGTGGCGGATTTTATAGTAGTATTTATGTTTTACGAAAAAATAACTTAGAAATATAATAACGGAGACTGAAATAACGATATTTTCTTAATTAGGAGTTCTACTTAATGAATTATGTATACAACTTTATGGCAATGTACAATATATTTATGGTTTTTAAAGTACTATTTAAAAGATGAGAACCATATCATGGTGAAGACGCACTGATATCGTAAAGATTTGTTTTATTATTACTCTTAGAAGTTCCACAAACTGCCAGAGGGCAATAAGAATTTGTTATGTTTATATTACATATACATGGAATGTAGAAAATCACTTCATTAAGTGATCTGTACAAAATACTATTTTAATTTATTAGTCTTATTTTTAAAGCTTATTATAAAGTCTATATATGTTCAATAATCAGATCGGATGGTGTTAGACGTTTTAGTTTACGCACTTCACTATCTCTTCGCATATTTAGCTGATGAGCAAGTACATTGGGATGCACTGACACTCTTTTAAGGTACTTCACACAAAGACGTTGAATTACACTCGTTATTAGTTATAGAGGAATATCGCGATGCATCACTTCATTTGAAATATAATACGGAGCATCGACAACGGTACGCAACACTTTATTTTAGAACCGTTGTTTGACGTATATATTAGACTTGTTAACAGTTCCCCATAGTTGGATTTCATAGCACCAAATAGGCTTGAGTGTAGATTCACACAATAACATCTTGTTATCTAATAGTAACTTGGATTTGAGACCGATAAGGAAATACATTTGGTAGAGTTTAAGTCCAAGTTTCCGTTTGGCGAGTACGTGCTTCTTCCAAGTTAGGTGTTGATCTAGATACGTATCAGGATATTTAGCATCCTCTACTTGCGGGAGTTGACACTTATTGATATAGAATGGCCTTCTACGTAGCGTAAAAGTTAAATAACTGGATTTTGTCTCGTTGGCATTTACACGCCATTGACGCTGTGGCTGGATCTTCATGAGAAGCAGTAAGACACGATTTTAGTGGTGTTGAGAACTATTGACTGAAAACAGTTGAAACAGTCAAAAAACTAGCAATAAAAACAAAAAAAACTATTAAATGTGCGGTTCGACTTTTTTTTTCAATTCATGATGTCATACGAAGTTGTACGAATCTTTTCCTAGATAAATTGTGAGAGAGAAAGGGACGGAGATAATTGCTTGTGGCAGTTAATTTTATATGTGGTTACATTCATAGAGTACTATATATTTACTTTATGGTTATATTTTACAACGTTAATATAAGCGAGACAGAGATGTATAAACCACGAACTTCATGAACTAATTTTAAAAACAAAAGGAAAAAAGATTACTGAATGCTAATATAATTGTAATACATAACATGCAACTGGTAGTTTAATTTTAAACCAAGTAGAATTATTTTTGTATTTGAATGTTCTGTGGTTTTGTTAAAAGGAATGGAATTTTTCTATGAAATGGAATGATACCCCACAAATATTTTATTGTATTTTAATGTATTAATTGCTATTTTTAAATAATATACTGTAATAAATATAGATAATACAATAGAACTTAAACAAAACCTAAAAACTAAAGATGTACAATATCCATAAATACTATAAAAAGTATGTTTAATAACCTAATCATAGATAATAAAACTAAATCATGATAGATTAAAAATGATCTGATTGAAATGATATAAATTCTTTATTTATTATTGAAAGGAAATATTTTTAACAAAAGTCGAGGGAGTAATCGAAATACTACCTATTATTGCCGTAAAAACAGTTAAAATATTTTACTATTTATTATTCACAATTTTCATCAGATCGGATGGTGTTAGACGTTTTAGTCTACGCACTTCACTATCTCTTCGCATATTTAGCTGATGAGCGAGTACATTGGGATGCACTGACAATCTTTTAAGGTACTTTGCACAAAGACGTTGAATTACACTCGTTATTAGTTATAGAGGAATATCGCGATGCATCACTTCATTTGAAACATAATACGGAGCATCGACAACGGTACGCAACACTTTATTTTAGAACCGTTGTTTGTCGTATATATTAGACTTGTTAACAGTTCCCCATAGTTGGATTTCATAGCACCAAATAGGCTTGAGTGTAGATTCACACAATAACATCTTGTTATCTAATAGTAACTTGGATTTGAGACCGATAAGGAAATACATTTGGTAGAGTTTAAGTCCAAGTTTCCGTTTGGCGAGTACGTGCTTCTTCCAAGTTAGGTGTTGATCTAGATACGTATCAGGATATTTAGCATCCTCTACTTGCGGGAGCGGGAACAGTCAAAAAACTAGCAATAAAAACAAAAAAAACTATTAAATGTGCGGTTCGACTTTTTTTTCAATTCATGATGTCATACGAAGTTGTACGAATCTTTTCCTAGATAAATTGTGAGAGAGAAAGGGACGGAGATAATTGCTTGTGGCAGTTAATTTTATATGTGGTTACATTCATAGAGTACTATATATTTACTTTATGGTTATATTTTACAACGTTAATATAAGCGAGACAGAGATGTATAAATCACGAACTTCATGAACTAATTTTAAAAACAAAAGGAAAAAAGATTACTGAATGCTAATATAATTGTAATACATAACATGCAACTGGTAGTTTAATTTTAAACCAAGTAGAATTACTTTTATATTTGAATGTTCTGTGGTTTTGAGAAAAGAAATATACAGTAATAAATATAGACAATACCATAGAACTTAAACAAAACCTAAAAACTAAAGATATACAATTTCCATAAATATAATCCATGATAAATTAAAAATGATTTGAATGAAATGATATAAATACTTTATTTATTATTGAAAGGAAATATTTTTAACAAAAGTCGAGGGAGTAATCAAAATATTACCTATTATTGCCGTAAAAACAGTCAAAATATTTTACTATTTATCATTCACAATTTTAGTCTTTTTATCCTATTACATTAATAATCTTGAAAAATATCGTACCAAAATGCTATAATATTAATAAACTACACTGAATGATAAGCAACTGGCACTCGATAAACTATGACTATGTTTCACTTTGCGCATTTTACAAGCAATCTGGGGGTAGAAAGACTGCAGGTAGACAGAATACAATGCGCACAAGGCAATTTTTGGACTAGGCAATGCGCACAATCGGCTCTCTTTTTCTACCTGCAGTTGTATAATCGACCATTTTGAAATTTACCGTTGATCGAATAAAACAAATAAATAAAAAAAATAATCAAAGGGCTAAAATAACGTTTGTGGGTTTTTAATCTGTAGTAATGATAAGTAATATTTCAAATAATTTTGTGTACGTCTGATAACCGGCCGCCGTCCGTTTGTCATATGTATGAAAAATTCGTTGATGCAAAATTCTTTAAGTGTTAAGATGTTTTAACTCTTATCTATAAATTATTGTGTCTGTATAATTAACTATAGTTTTCAGATATATTATAATGTTAAAATAAATTATATTTGATAACATTTTTGTTCAATTATTTTATTTAGATTAGAATTTTCTTGTATGTCAATTGAACTAAAACTCAGAGTTGATGTGGCAACATTGCAATGTTTCGACGTCACAAATATCCAGGACGTATTACTAAAAATACTTTGACTACTTGTTTGGGCAATTAAAATACTGGATTCAACTGAGTCACTCTCTATATATTTCGATAAACATCTCGGTCAACGCCCCAACACAGATTGAATCAAGATGGCGGGATCTTCATCCAGTCTGGGTGGCAATAGTACGAGCATGCGCCGTAGCGTTTATTATAATTTACAGGAAACTACTTTAATATCGACTATGCAACCATATATACATGATGGCGTCAGATGTAGGCGCATCCGCCCAATTATTTATATATCCAACAATATGTTGTTTTGCCAAAAGTTAATGCACAAGTCTCTATTGGTTAAACCCTGTCATTTAACACTCAAAGTTGGGGAGTTTATGGATGCTATTAATAAAAAATATAAATATATATATATATATATATATATATATATATATATATATATATATATATATATATATAAATGGAATATCAAAATAAATATGTTGAAGGATAAACAGACATAATTACAAACATTAAGGAATATGACCAGTGAAATCCGTAAATTGAAATGTACCAGATTAATTAATAAACATATGTATCCAAGCCTTCCAATCGTATTGTGGCGGATTTTATAGTAGTATTTATGTTTTACGAAAAAATAACTTAGAAATATAATAACGGAGACTGAAATAACGATATTTTCTTAATTAGGAGTTCTACTTAATGAATTATGTATACAACTTTATGGCAATGTACAATATATTTATGATTTTTTAAAGTACTATTTAAAAGATGAGAACCATATCAAGGTAAAGACGCACTGATATCGTAAAGATTTGCTTTATTATTACTCTTAGAAGTTCCGCAATCTGCCAGAGGGCTATAAGAATTTGTTATGTTTATATTACATAAACATGGAATGTAGAAAATCACTTCATTAAGTAATCTGTGCAAAATACTATTTTAATTAATTAGTCTTATTTTTAAAGCTTATTATAAAGTCTATATATGTTCAATAATCAGATCGGATGGTGTTGGACGTTTTAGTCTACGCACTTCACTATCTCTTCGCATATTTAGTTGATGAGCGAGTACATTGGGATGCACTGACACTCTTTTAAGGTGCTTCGCACAAAGACGTTGAATTACACTCGTTATTAGTTATAGAGGAATATCGCGATGCATCACTTCATTTGAAACATAATACGGAGCATCGACAACGGTACGCAACACTTTATTTTAGAACCGTTGTTTGACGTATATATTAGACTTGTTAACGGTTCCCCATAGTTGGATTTCATAGCACCAAATAGGCTTGAGTGTAGATTCACACAATAACATCTTGTTATCTAATAGTAACTTGGATTTGAGACCGATAAGGAAATACATTTGGTAGAGTTTAAGTCCAAGTTTCCGTTTGGCGAGTACGTGCTTCTTCCAAGTTAGGTGTTGATCTAGATGCGTACCAGGATATTTAGCATCCTCTACTTGCGGGAGTTGACACTTATTGATATAGAATGGCGAACATGCTCTTCTACGTAGTGTAAAAGTTATATAACTGGATTTTGTCTCGTTGGCATTTATATGCCATTGACGCTGTGGCTGGATCTTCATAAGAGGAAGTAAGATACAATTTTAGTAACGTTGAGAACTATTGACTGAAAACAGTTGAAACAGTCAATAAACTAGCGATAAAAACAAAAAAAAACTATCAAATGCGCGGTTCGACTGTTTTTTTTCAATTCGTCATGTCATACGAAGTTGTACGAATCCTTTCCTGTATAAATTGTGAGAGAGAAAGGGACGGAGATAATTGCTTGTGGCAGTTAATTTTATATGTGGTTACATTCATAGAGTACTGTATATTTACTCTATGGTTATATTTTACAACGTTAATATAAGCGAGACAGAGATGTATAAATCACGAACTTCGTGAACTAACTTTGAAAACAAAAGGAAAAAAGCTTACTGAATGCTATTATAATTATAATACATAACATGCAACTGGTAGTTTAATTTTAAACCAAGTAGAATTACTTTTATATTTGCATGTTCTGTGGTTTTGTTAAAAGAAATGGAATTTTTCTATGGAATGGAATAATACCCCACAAATGTCTTATTGTATTTTAATATATTAATTGCTATTTTTAAATAATATACTGTAATAAATATAGACAATACAATAGAACTTAAAGAAAACCTAAAAACTAAAGATGTACAATATCCATAAATACTATAAAAAGTATGTTTAATAACCTAATCATAGATAATAAAACTAATTCATGATAGATTAAAAATGATCTGATTGAAATGATATAAATACTTTATTTATTATTGAAAGGAAATATTTTTAACAAAAGTCGAGGGAGTAATCGAAATACTACCTATTATTGCCGTAAAAACAGTTAAAATATTTTACTATTTATTATTCACAATTTTCATCAGATCGGATGGTGTTAGACGTTTTAGTCTACGCACTTCACTATCTCTTCGCATATTTAGCTGATGAGCGAGTACATTGGGATGCACTGACACTCTTTTAAGGTACTTCGCACAAAGACGTTGAATTACACTCGTTATTAGTTATAGAGGAATATCGCGATGTATCACTTCATTTGAAACATAATAAGGAACATCGACAACGGTACGCAACACTTTATTTTAGAACCGTTGTTTGACGTATATATTAGACTTGTTAACGGTTCCCCATAGTTGGATTTCATATCACCAAATAGGCTCAAGTATAGATTCATACAATAATATCTTGTTATCTAATGATAACTTGGATTTGAGCCCGATAAGCCAATACATTTGGTAGAGTTTAAGTCCAAGTTTCCGTTTGGCGAGTATGTGCTTCTTCCAAGCTAGGTGTTGATCTAGGTGCGTACCAGGATATTTAGCATCCTCTACTTGCGGGAGTTCACACTTATTGATATAGAATGGCGAACATGCTCTTCTACGTAGCGTAAAAGTTATAACTGGATTTTGTCTCGTTGGCATTTATATGCCATTGACGCTGTGGCTGGATCTTCATAAGAGGAAGTAAGATACAATTTTAGTAATGTTGAGAACTATTGACTGAAAACAGTTGAAACAGTCAATAAACTAGCGATAAAAGCAAAAAAAAACTATCAAATGCGCGGTTCGACTGTTTTTTTTCAATTCGTCATGTCATACGAAGTTGTACGAATCCTTTCCTAGATAAATTGTGAGAGAGAAAGGGACGGAGATAATTGCTTGTGGCAGTTAATTTTATATGTGGTTACATTCATAGAGTACTATATATTTACTTTATGGTTATATTTTACAACGTTAATATAAGCGAGACAGAGATGTATAAATCACGAACTTCACGAACTAACATTAAAAACAAAAGGAAAAAAGATTACTTAATGCTATTATAATTATAATACATAACATGCAACTGGTAGTTTAATTTTAAACCAAGTAGAATTACTTTTATATTTGAATGTTCTGTGGTTTTGTTAAAAGGAATGGAATTTTTCTATGGAATGGAATGATACCCCACAAATGTCTTATTATATTTTAATATATTAATTGCTATTTTTAAATAATATACTGTAATAAATATAGACAATACCATAGAACTTAAACAAAACCCAAAAAAACTAAAGATGTACAATATCCATAAATACTATAAAAATATGTTTAATAACCTAATCATAGATAATAAAACTAATCCATGATAAATTAAAAATGATCTGATTAAAATGATATAAATCCTTTATTTATTATTGAATGGAAATATTTTTAACAAAAATCGAGGGAGTAATCGAAATCCAAACAGTCAAAATATTTTACCATTTTATCATTCACAATTTTAGTCTTTTTATCCTATTACATTAATAATCTTGAAAAATATCGTACCAAAATGCTATAATATTAATATACAATATATTGTTATTTATAAACAAGCTACCAAGTCTGGGCTAGTACAACAGAGCCATAACGTTAAAAATCAGTCGAATGAAACAAGTAGAACAAAAGATAGTACCTAAAAGTACGACTGAAACGGTCTATAGTAAACAGTAACAAAATCAGTCCAAGTCCATGCACTTGTTCAATTGTTTCAGGCTTATGACGAAACCCAAATTGTTGTTCTGGAATGATATTTCTTTTTTCTGTTATGCAATTGAGACTCTTTATGTACAGTTGCTCAAAAACTATTAAGATTATCGGTAATAATCTTATAGGCCGGTAGGAGGTGACATCTTCTGGTTTTTTCCCTGGTTTGAGATTCATTATTACTTGAGCTATTTTCCAGATGCTAGGAAAATAATTAGTTCGTAATATAGCATTAAATATAAATGTTAGTAATTTTACCCCCTTCGCTGATAGTTCCTTTAATATTTTTCGGGTATTAGATCATATCCAGGTGCTTTTTTACAATTCATCTATCTGATTATTTTTTGTTGAGCTTTTTTTGGTGGTGAATTTTTTACGTGGTAAATCCATTTGATATGGCGAGTTTAGGAAACCAGTAATTTTATTTTCGTCATTTTGCTCTTCTATAGCTCAGACGGGAAGGGTTTTTTATTGCTTTTAACCCAATTATTTTCATCTATTTTAGTATGAGGGTAATGCTGCTGGGGCCTTTTGAGTATTCGTGTTGCCTTCCACAATGAATAATCTGTAGCGTTTTTTCTTCAAATTTTTCTGGAATTGTACTTGATGTGTGTATGTTTTTTTTGGAAATGTTTCACTCTTAGGAATCGCAAAATATGCTGCTTCCTGTATATTTTTTGTAATATTCATTGCTGCTGTTTCTGTATCAATTTTGGTTTGTAATGGTAATTTTTAAGAGATGGTTCTGTCTAATTTTTCTCTAAATAGTGGCCAGTTAGTTCTATTATTACAAAGAAAAGGAGGTTTATTTTTGAAGAAACTATTATTGGTGAATGATCAGAAGACAAATCGAAACATGATTCAGCCCGACACCTTATTGTATCAATATTTTTTGTGATACAGAGGTCTATAGTATCTGGTTTTTTTATTTCTGTCTGATGGCCAATATGTTGGTTCTCCGGTAGAGATATGTTGTAAGTTATCTGTTTCTATCGCTTTCAGCAACTCCTTACCTTTTGAGGTTACTATCTTTGAGCTCCGCATTAGATGTATGGCATTGTAATCTCTTCCAATAATAAACCTTTTACCTAACGTACTAAACAAGGCTCGGAAATGTTCCGGTTTCTTATTATGTTTAGGTGAGTAATAAATAGCAAACATTGTTATTGGTCCATGGAAAGTTATGCCGGTTACTTGCAGGTAATCTTTGTTGAATTTTTCTCTTTAATTTTTTTTATTTCTTCTCGAATGATTATGACTGTACCTCCACGTGCTTTTTCATCGTTTTGTATGACAAAGCTTATATTTAGGAATTTTCAGATAGTTTTTATTTTGGGAAATGCTTTCCGATTTAGTGATGTTGCCGCTAGTTTCAGTAGGTTTTGTTGTGGTTTCTGGATTTTGAGTTGGGCCATTATCAACCATTTGTGCATATGTTATATCTTTTAATCTTGGTCTGCTGAGTGGACTGGTAGGTGTGAATATGGTTTTTGTTCCCATTTTTCCTTTAACGTAGGATACAGCATTTGTTGAAGTTGCTTGTGAACGACGTAACCTTTGTAGTTCGCTGGACGATTGCCAATTCAGCTAGCGCATTTGATTTTATAGTCACGAACTTTGCGAGTACAATCTACCGTCAGATGCTCTAATGTATATTTTGCGCATTTGTATGATTTGCAACAGTAAGTTTTTGCGTGCCCATACGCTTGACACCTTGTACATTTTGGTATTATCCTTTTTGTATGAGGTGGTTCACATTTAACAATATTGTTTTCCAGTTTATTTATCTTATACACCGTCTTATGGGGGCTGTCTTTTTAGTATTTAAGTCCGTCGCGTGATGCAACTCTTCCAAAGTTTTCTCAGATATTGGCCTGAATGTGTTTCTTTTCTCTAGTTCTTTCACCAATGTTTTATAATGTGTTCCACGTCGAATACTTGTATTTTGATCGTTCCAAAGTTCATTGTTTTTATTGTGTAATTATTGGTGATAGTTCTCAGTAAGTTGTGGATATGTTTTATAATTCTACCTGATGAACCTTTATTGGTGGTGGCTTGGGGACGACTTTTTCCGGGCTTGATTGTATACTGGTTTTGATTTCTTCCGAGAGGCCGCTAAATCTGTCCCTTGTTTCTATTGGTTTTTATAACCAATAATCTCTAATCCAGGTTTGTTTTCAGGTGATCTATTCATCTGGACTCTTCAATTGTTTCTTATTTAATACGGGAGTCCATTCTGTTTGTGGGGTATTTATTATGGACGACTCTTCACTTGTACCACAATGGATTGATTGGATTGAAACAATATGGGTAGCCATCTTTAATAGGTTTATTTATAGTATATAACATATTCTTTTTAGACTTGTTTTTAATGAAAATAAAGTTTAAGTAGAAATAAAAATAGATTACCTTTTAGGACATTCAATAAAAGGTAGGAAAGCAATTAAGAAAAAAGATGGGGCTGTCTTTTTATCGGATCACGTGAACTTGCATTCACTGCACTTTAGGATCACTGTAAAACTGATATTTATTATACGTTCCTAAACCGTCACTTAAATAACATTAACAAAACAGATTTTTATTTTTGTTCAGAATGGTATATAACAGTTTTCAGTAAACATGTCTTCACTCTACGAAGGTTGGAACTGAACTTATTGTGAAGATGCAGGCTAAACAATTTGTTGAAGGCAAACCACTTACAATGAAATTTTATGAGAATGGTAGGAAAATTATTCGATGTGCTAGAAGAGCTTGTGGATAGTGAAATATGGGTATATATAGAACGCCATAATGTGAGTAATTACTAAGACATTGGGATTATGGAAGCACACAAAATGGTGAAGAAAATCGAGACGAATTATATAGTAACTCAAAATGATAAGTGTTATAAGTTCTTCCAACATATCTAGAAAGGTTTCTAATGTTATTGTATGATATTTCTTTCTGGTAGTGTTGTATTTAACATACCTTTATTATTATTTGTTACATTTCGCTTATTGTATTTCATTGGTTGTATTCCTTAATGTCTGTTTAACCTTCAAGTATATAGTATATCTACAGTCTGATGTGTAAATAACCTTTGAACAAATGTGAGATGATAAATCATCCTATAATAAATATTATGTTAACAGTTATGTTAAAATGATTTGATTTATAATGTGTTATATAATGAAAAGTCGTATATGATCTGTATGGCAATTTAACAGGTGGAATTAAGCAAAAATCGTAAAAGCCTTGGAAAATAATTTGAAAATATGTATACACTAAAATAAGAGTAGTGACTGACATGATCAAACCAAACAAAAATTATAAGACAATACTTCAAAAGCAAAATTCACTACACGATTTTGTCGCCAATATATATCAAATTTGAAAATAGTAATTTTTAGGCACCATTATGGACCTAAAAATTAATATCATGTTTAATGTAACAAAATAAAAAACCCTCCATCGAACAAACAGATGCATTATTTTTATTTCATTTATACTTTCAGGAAAATTGCTACATCTAAATAAATTTGTAACACACAGGAACACAATTGTACACAGGAATTTGTTTTCTGTTTGATAGTTAAGATCTTAATATATTAGAGATTTTAGCCTCTCATAGATATAAGTAAAAACATAAATTTTTATTATTTTAATTCTAGTATCGTAGTATGTAAATATGTAAATTTACTTGTTCAATGAAAATCATTTTATAAATAATATATTTTTATTTTTACCCAAAAAGCTGCTATATAGAATGACTAAAAACATGAAGCAGATGTAATAAATAACAGAATGTTACAAGCACAATTTTTGAAGTATTTCTAATTAATATATATCTCTCGTCATAAAAAAATCAAAAATTAAGTTGACTGTACTAGACTGGAAAGAATCGTCAATATAATTCGCAATCAGAAAATGGATACAACTCTGAGGCTTGCAAGAGACATTTATATATAAAAATTATCTCCAAATATACAAAACTGAGACTTTACGATACAAGTCAAGCTGGATTGTCTTTACAGAGCTGAAGCTCTCATTTTCAACAGAAGGACATTCCAGAAATCCAAAAGAAACTAAAATTATTAGAAAAATTTTAGAAAAAACACACTAAAGAAGGAACATATTGGCTAAAGGCAAATAAGGAAGTCGAAAAGTTTAACAATGTATATATTCAGATTTTAATAAAGACAGGCTAAAGTTTTACGGGTATATTAAAAGAATGGAACAAGGCAGATTGACCAGACAAAAGGTGAAATTCTAAGAAGCTCACAGTAAGGCCAAGGTTGAAGCATTGAGATGTATGGCTGCAATTAAGGAAGTTCTGAAAGGAGTCACAACAGAAATACAGGACAGAAAGTTTTTTAGACGGGAAGTTTTCGACCGGGAAATGAGCCAAACAGAAAAACCCCGGAAACCTGGAACCAAGTGGTCAGATGAATGAAAAAGAGCCCATTAGAAGAATGAAAGCAATATGGTCCAAAAGAAGATAAAAAATACTGAAATGTCCCTTTGACAAATATTCACAAGGTCAGACTAAACAGACATTATAAGGAGTGTTAACAACCAGTTCTAGTTCCTCCACCATTTTGTCCTCAAATAAATTGCAAAATATATTTTAGGTACAATTAGAAACCTAAGCCATGTTTAATGTAGCAATACGAAAAACCCTCCAATAAACATACAGATATAAATTATTTTTATTTAATTTATACTGTCTGGACAATTGTCACATTTAAACAAATTTGTAACACTTATACATAATAGAAATTCCTTTGTTTTCTGTTTGATATCTAACATCCTAAAATATGACAGGCTGAAAATACCATCAGTAAATATCTGTGGAAACACTAGAAACACATAGTATAAGAGATAAACAATGCAAAAGGAAAATAATTTCGACACAATATTCAAGGTCTTTCCGATATTGTAAATTGAACCAAACTGTATAAAAATTTACTTGATTCAATTAAAAACATTTTATTAATAATATATTTTTATTTTTACACAAAAAGCTGCTATATATAATGACTAAATACATGAAGCAGATATAATAAATAACAGAATGTTACAAGCCCAATTTTTGAAGTATTTCTGAACTGACTACATTGAAGTCGGTGCCCAAAAAATACAAAAATGATAATATAATATTGGGTTATATACACAAAATTAAATTACGAACGAAACAAATCTAATTTGTTAATCGTATGGAACAGGCAGGTTGACCAGACATATGGTGGAATTCTGTGCAGCTCGCAGTAAGGCTAAGTTTAAAACAATGAAATGGATCGTTGCAATTAAGGAAGATCTGAAAGGAGCCAAAATAATACAACAAGAAATACAAGACAGAAAGGTTTTTAGGCGGAACCGAGAGATGGATCAGACAGAAAACCCCAGGAAACCTGGAACCGAGTGGTCAGATGAAACGAAAAAGTGCCCATCATGAAAGTAATATGGGCCAAAAGAAGAGAAAAAATACTGAAATGTTGTTGTATTTCGCTTGGTCCAGTAGGGCCCAATCGGCCGTAATAATAATGTATATTTAAAGTATTTCGAACCAACTTCTTTTTTTCATTCTGAATATATTAGGAATTCTCGGTTTTTAGATTTTTCGTAAAGATAAAATGAAAATATGAATGTTAATTATAACAGGTGGCATTAAACAAAATTCGTATCTATACATTATTAGTTCAATGAGGCACTACAAAAATACTTGAAAATATAAATATTGACACTAAAATAAGAATATTGACAAGGTCAGACTAAACAGACATTATAAAGAATTGTGCCTCACCAATTAAAGTTCCTCCACGATTTTCTCGTAAATATACATCAAAGTAATTGAAAAATAAATAAAAATAGGTACAATTAGAAACCTAAGTCATGTTTAATGCAATAATTCGAAAAGCCCTACAATAAACAAACAGATATAAATTATTTTTATTTAATGTATACTGTCCGGTCAAGTGTCACATTTAACATGTTATTCTAACATCCTAAAATATGACAGGCTAAAAATAGCATCAGCAAAAATCTGTGGAAACACTAACAAAATGATATAATGATATCAAGTTACCATAAAGTTTTATCATTTTAATTCCAGTATCGTAGATTAACAATGCACTACGAAAATAATTTCAACACAATATTCAAGGCCTTTCCGATATTGTAAATTGAACCAATTTAATTACGCAGCTTTTCTTGTTATTAAACGGTATATATATATGTAAATTTACTTGTTTCAATGAAAAACATTTTATAAATAATATATTTTTATTTTTACACAAAAAGCTGCTATATACAATGACTAAAGACATGAAGCAGATATAATAAATAACAGAATGTTACAAGCAGAATTTTTGAAGTATTTCTAATTAATATTTCTTGTATGCGTATTCGGGGGAATATTTTTGGGTCACTTTATGAACGGTAGCTTGTACCCCCGACTTGGCTAAATTGGCGGCGGTTCCCACCGCCACTTTGGTTACGAAATCCACCGTTGTTTTAGTTAACAAGGCCTTGAGGTCGATAGTTTTTTCGATTGCTTTCCCGATAATTCCTGCTATCACTCCTTTTTTATGCGCGATTTTTTTGTCCAGGTATCTATTGTAGGCATCTTTCAAAGCTCTTTCTTCGGGGGTATAGTGCGGACGATAACCATAACCTGCTGGGGCTTGGGCCGGTATTGGAGCTGGAGCAGCGATGGGCATCACGGGAACCGGTGGATTCTCAACAACATTGACTTGATAACTTCCTGGTTCGATGTAGGATGGGGCAATATTAGGCGTGGCACCTATATAACGTACATATTTTTGAAATTAATAAACAATTCAGAAAGTCGTTATTGTAAAGTACCACCAAATAAAATCCAACAAAACCATTTATGGAGACAAGGGAAATAGTATTATGCAAACAACATTAAATAAGTGACATAAAAATTCAAAAATTAAGTAGTTAAATCCCAGACTTCTGAGTTTTAACAAGACGAGTGAGACCTTTAAGCAAATTTCACAGCACTGTAACAAAAATAGCGGTATTTAAAACTATGCTATTTTTCATTAAATATATTTAAATATTTGGGCTAAACTATTCAAGAAACCATACTGGAAAGAATCGCCAATATGATTCGCCATCAAAAAATGGACACAGCTTTCAGGCCTTTTTAAAGGATATACAACTAATAAAATATTTAAAAAATATTGAACCGGCTTCAAAAAATAAATAAGGAACTGACTAACAAGTAAAAGTAATCAAACTTAGATTATAAACACAAAATTAAAAAAAAAGTATGTACATAATAATCGTTGTAATATCTAGATATAAATAAACAAAAACCTTAATTACTCTACCTGTTACACGTATTTTATATCACTACATAGTATAAAACAAAGTCGCCTTTTCTGTCCCTATATCCCTATGTGCGCTTAAATCTTTAAAACTACGCAACGGATTTTGATGCGGTTTTTTTCAATAGATAGCGTGATTCAAGAGGAAGGTTTATATGTATAATACATGCATAATATACTAAGGCAACATTGCTAATTTTAGAAGTTTCTAATGTGATGTCGTAAATTAACCTATTTTTTTAGGCTTATTTAGCAATTAGCAAAAACGCTGCCTAACCCTACGAGTTAGATCAAATTAATGTACTACAGTATTGTACACCATAAAAAGGTCTACAAAAAAGTCCGGGATGGTATATGTCTATCTTTTAGGGATAACCCACATTAACCATTTTTATTGTTTACTTTTTACGTGAGAAAATGGCTTATTTACGAAGCTATTTTAAGCAATACGGCATTAATCCTTATCGAATTAAGTACCTTAAATACAGCATGTAAATTAAACAAATATTTTCGGAGATATTACAAATTTAAAATTTGCGTTTAAAAATGTGTAATGTAATAAAAATTGTATGAATTTAGATATTCCAAAGATAGCAGGAAATCTTCATAGTAAGTATAGCGGAAGAGGAATTGTTTTAGTCCAAATTTAATGCGTGCAGGCCAAGGGCAGTAATGAATGAACCAAAAATACTGGATCGATTTTAATCATGTTTTCATTGAGTGACATAGGCATATATATTTTATGCCCGTGCAAAGTCGGAGCGGGCCGCTATGTTTTTATATACAACGTTCATATTTTTTCTGTAGTGTATTTAATTTAGTATCAGCATTGCACCCGTGCGAAGCCGGGGCGGGTCGCTAGTTCTACTATAAACGCAATTTAGCTTAATACCTGCCTAATCCAATTTGTCCATTTACAATATTATTTTAACTACGATCAACTGAGCAGTTTGAAGTCGGCGCTGTGCCGAAACAATACAAAAATAATAATATAATTTTGAACATGAAATAATGAAATAAATAATGAAACAATGAATTAGATGGCTGCATTTAAGGATGATCTGAAAGAAGCCAAAATAATACAACAAGAAATACAGAACAGAAAGTTTTTGGGTGGAAAGTTTGCGACTGGGAGGTCGACCAGACAGAGAAATCCAAGGAACCTGGAACCAACCATTCCGTTGGATTCTCGACAACATTGACTTTATAGCTTCCTGGTTCGATATAGTATCAAGTAATAATAGGCGTGACACATACATATTTTATAAATTAATAAATAATTCGATCGAAAGTATTTATTGCAAGGTAACACTAAATAAAATCAAACAAAACTGTATATGGAAATAAGGAAATTTGTATAAAATAACATGTTAAATATAGGTGTAAAAATATGGGTGTAAAAATATGGTAATTTATTTAAAAAAATTACATAAGCTCTCTCCATAAATACTAGTTTTATTTTGAATATTAATTAATAATAATTACATTTATTAAGAGAAATGAATATTACGAAATGTTATTTATTACCAATACTATTGTTCCCTTAAAAGCGTATATTAAAACAATAATTAAGTATGTTGTGAATCATATATCAAAATATTAAAACAAAAATGTGATTGGTTTTGACATTTTTTTTAACTTACTGTATTGGGGTGCTGATAATACCACTCCATAGCCAGGATCTGCTGGTTTAGCGATCACCGCCACGAAAACAAAACAAAGAGGTACGATCTGAAAATAAGTATTATCAAATCAGGAACATCTTACCATAAGATTTAAGATATTAAAAAGATGGAAACACCGAACTGCTTACCACGCGATACATTTTCTTCGCCGCACTACCTATTTAACTATAAAACGAATGGGTGAATTGAAAGGCCCAGATTGAGCCGACTGAAAATAAGAATTTCCCGTTGCTGACCTTCTGGTTTTTGCATTTATGTCGAATATAAATCGTTATAAATCGTAACTGGATTAGTTAGAATGGCCTAGTTGTGTTACAATTATTCAATCGAATAGGAAATTATTATTTTCTTAAGTTTAGAACGAATGGGGGTGGGGGTTATTAAATCTTTAAATATATGCAACAATTATGTTTGGTTCTGGATGAACAATTATGTATAATTTAAATACATTTATACAGTGTTGAATGTAAAGATTATGTATATAGTTAATATATAAATTATTAATTGTTAATACCAACACACCAGTTTGGGTTTATTAACAAGCATTCAACAATTAACCAGATTCACAGAATAACAGATATTATTGAAAAATCCTACAAAAGTAAAATGTATGCTCAGCTATATTCCTAGATGTAACAATGCTCGATAATGCCTTCGATAAGGTTTGGCATGAAGGCCTTATTCATAAACTACAGAAAATGTTACCAAAACAACACACCGAACTATTAAAATCGTACATTACAACCAGAATGTTTAGAGTCAAACAAGAAGAAGTTTACTTTACAATAAAAGAAGCCAAAACAGGTGTACCACAAGGAAGTGTACTGGGGCCAATGCTTTATCTACTCTACACTTGTGATATACCATAAATGGAGAATATTACGATGGCTACATTTGCTGATGATACTGCGATTATAGCTGTTGGAGACAATAGTGAAGAAGCCTCACGAAAATTACAACAAGCAAGTGACAATATAAATAATAGGACATAAGCTTGGAAAATAAAAATTAATGAAAGTATATCTCTGCATATACAGTTCACCTACAATCCTGTACAAACCTACAAGGCCGTACAAGCACCAATAACATTAAGTAATACTATAATTCCATATAGCAACAACGCTAAATATCTCTGAATGAATCTTGATGCAAATCTTCGCTGGAAGGAACATATAAAGAAGAAAAGAAAAGAACTACAATTGAAATGTAGGAAAATGTACTGGCTAATTGGAAAAAAATCACAATTATCAGTACATAATAAAATGCTATTATATAAGCAAATACTGAGACCTATATGGACATACGGAGTTCAATTATGGGGATGTTCTGCAAGGAGTAACATAAACAAAATACACATTTTTTCAGAACAAAGTCCTGAGAGGTATTGTGGGTACACCCAAATATTATAGGACTGGTTACCTACATCGAGACCTTTAGGTACCCACAGTTAGTCAAGAAATCAAGAGAATTGCAAGGGCTCATGAGGAAATATTCCATTCTCATGAGAATATTGAAGTAATGCAGGTTTTGGATACCACCAGAATGGGCCACAGACTCAAAAGAATCAAACCATCTGATCTTGTGTAGTGATGAGTAGTGAGGTGAATATAATAAAAAATACAGCAGTGACATGTATAAACATTATTTCACCAGTGACTGAGATAGAGCCAGATTATATACCCAGGTTTAAGTTATCATAAATACAAATTTTAGGTTAGTCGAAAACGACTAGTAACAATGTAATAATTAATTATAATAATAATAAAAAATATAACTGATTTTTATAATTTGAAACTAAAGTGTTTAGGTTAAACATATTTTAATTTAATAACTTTTTAAATTCACTCACTTCAGATATTGCTCTAGAAGAATTGAGTACATTAATTAGTTTTATTTGTAATTACGAAATGAAAAACATCAACTTGAAATACATAGATTATATTCCAAATACTTCTATAAAAGTATTGGCTAATTTTGGAGAATCCCAAGCGGTATTTCATAAACTTCGATAGTTTCCGCCTGTTTTTGCGAAGTTGCCATTTACAAACAATTGAGAAGTAGAATCTAATTTGGCCCTGGCACTGATAAGAACTGCGAAGATTCTGTTGTTTATAACAAGTGGGTCAAAAGCCCCGCTACCATTTTGATTGCGCGCCATCTTGGTTATGTGACGTTTAGCTCAGTTTCCCTTTAACCATTGTTTTGTGTAGACGCCCAAATTTTATTACGGATAAATATACGCGGCAACAACAAGCAGAAATAGTGACAATATTTATAGTAAATAATCGTTCCATTATTACCACTCAGCGGAAATTGCGTTAAAAATATCCTAGTACCTCACAAAACAACAATTTATCGTTTATATGGGAATTTTCAACAGTACGGCACGAAAGCAGGCAGGACTCGTTCTGGAAGAAAACAGACGTCTCGTAACGCTGTAAATGTGCCTCTGGTGCCCGATAGTGTTGTAGAGTCTCCAGAAACATCAATTCGGAGGTGGTTCCCAGTGACACATTTCCGCGCGGAGTTCAAGGCGAATTCTGAAAACTGGTTTAAATCATAAATTATTTTTAAAAAGTTCCCCTACAAAATTAAATTAGTCTAGAAAGTGGTACCGAGAGATCCTGATCAACGAGTTTAGTACAGTAATTCAATTTGCAAGTCCATTTTCTTCTCAGTGGCGACTTCAATAAACAGAACAGTTGGTTTTGGAGAACACAGAATCCTCAACTAATTCATGAAAGATCATTACATCCACTAAAAACAGCTGAATGGTGTGGTATTCATGCTGGAAACATCATTGGTCCCTATTTTTTTGAAAATAACCAAGTTGTTGCAGTTACTGTTACTGTTGAACGGTACCAAGAAATCATTCAAAATTTTCTTGTACCTGAAATGGAAGAGCAAGTCCTTGCTGTCCTAGAGGACATGTGGTTTCAGCCAGATTGGGCCACAGAACACACAGCTCGTTCAACAATTCAATTACTGAATGACGTTTTTCCACGTCGTAGTTTATTTGTTTTTGTACTGTTCATATTTTAATTATACGTAGTAGGCAGTAATTTATAAAGCATCGATTGGTGAATATTGCCAAAAATCTATTATAATGCTTAATCTGAACAGACCAATGAGGACATCTCACCGAATGTTAATTTTAATATTGCAGATTGCGAAAAAAACTGTGAATGTAAAAGATATGCAAAACTTGATATCCGTTATGTAAATATATATCATCAAAATCACGGCTCGTTGATCATACAATCATTCAACAATATTAAAATTCAACAAGAAACATTGAAATTCGAATCCTATGAAGATTTTTGAAGTTGGGGGTTCCCGTTTTGTTAAAAATATTACCATTTCTAAATTTGAGTTTAATCGATCACACATTCATAAGAGTGTAACAAAGAGTAGAGGGATGAGAGTTATTAAAATTCGATAAAACTATGATTGCAGTCCTACTAGATGCTAAAATTTCAGTGGGTGCTATACGAAAAAGCGGCAAAAAATATAGGATGTCTTATATAATATATATATATATATATATATATATATATATATATATATATATATATATATATATATATATATATATATATATATATATATATATATATATATATATAAGCCGCTATCTTAGTTTCCGAATACCTACCCTACAATAAGGAAAGAAGCTTTTTATGTTAATCATAGTAAATGAAAGATAATTTGAAATATAAAGAATATAGCCATAAATGTTTAATGAATGTATATATATATATATATATATATATATATATATATATATATATATATATATATATATATATATATATATATATATATATATATATATATATATATATATATATAAATTAGATTTGTTACCTTACATGTTGTTTTATATTCACTTTTTCCTTTCAAAATTAAATATTTTTATAAAAGGTTAAATAACTTAATATAAATCCTAATATATAAACTAGAGTTTCAAGTGATATTTCAGGTTAATTTGTGAATTCGAGAATATATGTTCTACTCTTCAAGTATATGAATAATTTACAAGAACTATAACTTGATTTGTTATATTAGTGTTTATATATTGATACATCCTTAGATTGTTTTACTTTCCCTCTTTTCTTTTCAAAATTATTTTAAAATGGAAAATGTTTATTAGAGGTTTTTCATTATACATTTTTTATATTATAAGAGATGAAGAGTGTACCGAAAACTTGACTCTCAACGGACACATTAGGTTAATATGTGAATTTTAAAATAATTTATTCTATTAATATTATATTCTTCAAATATACGTATAATTTTCAACAACTGGTTCAACAAACAACAACAAATTTTTCAGAACAAAGTCCTGAGAGGTATTGTGGGTGCACCCAAATACTATAGAATTGATTATCTACATCGAGACCTTCAGATACCCACAGTTAGTCAAGAAATCAAGAGAATTGCAAGGGGGCATGAGGAAAGACTCCATTTTTACACGAATATTGAAATATTACAACTATTAGATACCACCAGAACAGGACACAGACTCAAAAGAATCAAACCATCTGATCTTGTGTAGTGTTCTGTAGTGAGGTGCATATATTAAAAAATTCAGCCGTGACATGTATAAACATTATTTCACCAGAGACTGAGATATGGCCGATGGGTCCTCCTAGTTATATACCTATACCTAAATTATCATAAAAACAAACTGTAGATTAAACGGAAACGACTAGTAACAATATATTAATTAAATAATAAAAAAACCTGAATAAACAATATAGTGTTTTTGGTTTGGATAAAATTGTGATACGATATTCATTTTCACTTTCATTAATTTGTGATATCTTCACCTCCACCATTTGATCACTTAATTTTATGTGTAATCATGTAAAACCACTTAAATATATATTGTGCTTTACTTTAATTTACGTTAATTGTTCATATGGATGGGTAATAAGTATTCTAAAATATACTAAAGAAATATTCATGGCAATTTTTTAAATAATTGCTAATATTACCGAAGGATAATGTGATTTCGTTGCTGATATTATTTATTATACGTACCAATTATAGGTACCAGCGCATTCGTCAAATTCATGGTTTTTAGAAATTTATATTAATTATATCTCATTATCGACCAAAAGTAAGAACCTGTTGTTTATAATAGCAAAATATTAAAAAAAAATATTTGTATTCATTACTAATAGCGATATTAATATTTTTTATCAAGAAGATTAAAAACACACTGTTTAAATAGATACAATTTTGGATGATTCTCGTTGTATGAGTTTTGTATCCAATAATTCGTTTTGTAGAATAATAAATATCTGTAGGAATGCTGATAATTCGATTATTCTCAGTTAGTTCTTATAATATTGAAACAAAATTGCAGAAGGACGGATTATAAAGAACGAAAGAGGGCTTGAACTATTAAACGAATACCATAAATTTTAATATATAGGCGCGAGGTGGTAACGCCCTAGTTTATGTGAAAAATTGTTTTTACATTGAGATTCTAGATATTTCATTATGATATGTGCACGTCAACAAACACATAACACAAACAAATATGTATCTTATTGCTGTCATAAGTATTGTTATGTTTTCATATGATAAAAAACTACTTATTGCGATTCATGAAAAGATGTTTGTCGAACTGACCAACACATTCAAGGTTCAATCGGCTGTACTAACCTAAAATGTGCCACTCCGGGTTTGTTTTTATTGACATTCTTCATTTTCGAAGGGATACGCCTATTAAAATGACGCAACTTTGTCGATGGCTTTGCCTTTTAGCTTTGCATTTTTTTGTATTAGGAAGTAGATATGACCGACAATTTAATGACGCCTCTTTATTTTTTTTTTAGATTAATTAGAATATTACATTTTTGTCAGATTTTTTATAGGTGGATATTGACAAGTGACTATTATTAATTAATAATATAATATTTATTTGGATTTATTAAATAAAAATTAGTTTTAATATGTTTAAAAAAAATTTCAGTATTTATCTGCTATTCAAATTTCTAATTTTATAGTAATAATTAAAAATACAGTAATTTGTTTATTAAAATTTCTGTATGAAAGTTATATAAGAAAGTAATAAGCATATAAAAAGTAGTTTAATAATAAATTAATATTAATTTATGCAAAATAATTAATGTAAAAACAATATGTTACATATATTTTCAGTAGCGTACGCGTTGTTTTTCTTTTTGTGAAACATATTAAAGTACAAATATTATATTAAATTATTATTTGAAGGTATTTTTTATCCGGGATATTCTTTTTATATCAACAAGCTATGATAATAATTTACTTTTCCTTATATTTGCATATTATGCCCTTAAAATAGCAAATATTTGTCACACCTTTGTAGTTATATAAATCTTTTTGCTACCATTCAAGTAATTATTTGGATTTTTTCTTGCAAATTAAGGTAGTAGTTCAATGTCATTTATGACCATAACACATAATTGTTTGGTATTTAATTCATATTCCTGCTTAGTGACAATTAACGTTAAGTAATCGTAAAAAAATATAGTTTTTGTAAATTATTAATAGTTGTTTCGTGCTATGAAATGCTGAACTGGTAGGTGCTATAATGTTCAAGATAACATTAAATATTCAACAAAAATTATTGGAACCTTAATCATGGCGTCTGTTGGAGTGAATAGATTATAATGGAAAAAAGTTAACCAATAAACCAATAGGTTTTCTGAAAATATGGAATAATGTTCAAATAAGGCGCTTTAGCTTTGTTGATTCGATGATATATTAAATTATATTATACTATATACGATGTGATCTTCTGACTAGTAAATAGAGTGCTAAATGTTTCAGTCTAGTTTTTTTTTAATTGTCCGTTTATTTGAACAAACAAAACTGTTAGATTTGGCGTTCTGCATTTGAGAAGTTGAAATAATGATTGAAATGAATAACATTTTGAAAATGTGCTGGGTATGGCCTTTGCAATGCTAGTATTGTTATTAAAATGAATATGGAGTACTTTATAGAGGCGTAGTGATTTAAATTTTATAGACAAATAAAGGATTATATGACAAAAACTATAATACCGAAAAATAAGTGATATTTTAAGAATTTTTGATAAATCTGTTATCAGTTATTTCTAATATAAAAATATATTTTTTAATATATATAATAATATATTCTAAAATAATTTAATTTAAACAATTCTTATGATTATAGTTATGTAGTAATATAAATAAAAAAACTGAAGATTTTCACATTCAAATATCTTCAACATTCTCTAGGTTTGTCTGTTGCTTTTGCATACACAGTCCTCACCACCTTACATCCACATTGCCCATACTCAGTTAAATACTTGCAGACACCAGTTAAAAGACTGCCTCATTATTAACATAGTGAAGAAGCCTTTGTTCGTGGTTTTGGGCAAGTTTTTTAAAGGTCTGGTTTTAGTGGTCTGTTCAAAATCTCGCTGAAACCGTTGAATCCAGGTTGCCTTTTTCGGCACAGTTCCCATTTCTGGATGCCATGTGTATAGATTAAAGGATTAAATATTCCAGAGTCATTCCTAAATATTTTGCTGTGTTTGCATATGTCATTTGGAAATTATTGGTTCTTATATGTAAAATTAACGTGAACTTAATCCCATTCAAATTAATTCATCATCGTTCTCGCCTAATTGTTTACGTTTACGATTTCGCTGCTGCTTTCCAGTGGTCTTTATCCACAATCATTGTGGTATTATCATCAGCAAATGTAGCTATTATACGTTTGTATTGTATGTTCCAACTCATCACCAGTAAAAGGTAAAGGACCTGGCCCAGCATACTATCTGCCATATTCCCACTTTTACTTACTTCACTGTCCTGATCGATATTAGATATTTGTGCCTAATGTTGAATTTAACAATTTTGCAACCTGTCTCGGTAACTTATTCCTTAGAGTAATGTCACCTTTATTATTTAAATTATTCGTTATTGATCATTTATTTAGATGGTCTTTTATTACTCTTCGTGAGTCCACAATCTGCCCTATTGGCAATAAGTATTTCTTATGTCTATATTATATATACATGTAGAAAATCACTTCATTAAGCAATCTTCTGTATAAAATATTATCTTAATTAATTAGTCTTATTCTAAAGTCTACATATGTCCAGTAATCAGATCAGGTGGTGTTAAACGTTTTAGTCTACGCACTTCACTATCACGTCGCATATTTAGCTGATTAGCGAGTACATTGGGATGCACTGACACTCTTTCGAAGTACTTCACACAAACACGTTGAATTACACTCGTTATAGGTTCTAGAGGAATATCGCGTTGTATCACTTTATTTGAAATATAGTACGGAGCATCAACAATGGCACGCAACACCTTATTTTGGAACCGTTGAATGATGGATATATTAGATTTGCATTTAGATGGTAAAGCCATTACAATCTAAATGAGTAAAGAAATTATATATATATAATATAATAAGACCGAGAAGTTGAGAAACTGATCAATATTTTCTTTTTGGGTCGGAGCAAGTATAGAGAAGTAAGTATCCCCGGTACTGGAAGGCGTATCGAGCCAATCTAAGGAAATCAACATGTATTCGGTATTTTTTAGTTTCTAGATAGAAAATGTCTCGCAAAATTTTTTTTTTTGATTTTAGGAAGATATTTATAGCCATTGCAAGGCTAGTGGCGAGATATTTTACGGTTTTACGTTGCAGGCATCGGAGGAAATTGATTTCTGATTTTGCAGAAATAAATAAAATAAAGAACAGATTTGATAAAACAAAAAGAATGGCTAGAAAGGACCGAGTATATGAAGCTATTGGTTGTAAGAGCCATCAGATCTATTAGATTGTATGTTGGTTTTTTTCAGCGGGTTGGATTTATTGGTTTTATCACCTACGAAGGAGGCATATTTACACGTGATCTATATAGTAATGATTAGGTTTGTCCGCAATTTCTTTCATTAAAACTTTTAATAAGGATAATAATTGTTATTAGAATAAAATAGTTTTGTTTTGTTATTAATTTGGCAATCAAATAAATTTTATTGTAGCAGTTATTTGCTAATAATTGTCTTAGCAAAAGACAGCGCCATATGTAGAAAAACGTTAACAATTCTTTTTTCTTCATATGGCTTTTCAATATATCCATAATTCTATAAATTTGATTATAGTTAAGTATTTTTTTCCGAAGTCAAATTGATGTTTTGGAATTATGTTATTATCCTGTATTGTTGGCTTCAGACTTTTAAGTAGAATTTTTTCGAATAATTTGTAATAATAATATAAAGTGTGATTTGGAATATGGTCTATAGTCGAGTGTTTTTTTCTGAAGCCCAATTGATGTATTGGGATTTTGTTTTTATTCACTATTACTGGCTTCAGTCTTTTAACTAGAATTTTTCGAATAATTTGAAATAATAATTTGAAGTGTGCTTTTTAATTTGCTCTATAGTTAAATTTTTTTTCTGAAGCCAAATTTATGTGCCGGAATTATGCAGTTATCCTCTATTAGTGACTCCAGTCTATTAACTAACTTTTTTCGAATAGTTTGGAATAATAATATGAAGCGTCATTTGGAATCTGGTCTATAGTTGAGTGATTTTCTTCTGAAGCCAATTGATGTTCTGAGATTATGTTGTTATCCTCTATTGGTGGCTTCAGTCTGTTAACCACAATTTTTCGAATAATTTGGAATAATAATAAACATAAAGTGTGGCTTGAAATTTGGTGTATAGTCGAGTGTTTTTTTGTAAAGTCAAATTGTTATGCAAGGATTTTGTTGTTATCTTATATTAGTGGCTTCAGTCTTCTAAATAGAATTTTTTCGAATAATTAATTTTAATAAAATAATAATATGTATAATTTTTAATGAAAATCTGTTAAAAAATAATAATATTCAACAAACTGATGGATATAGGAATATAATAAAACTGAAACACCTTTCGTTTTCTATGAATAAAGATATATAGAAAGTACTAAAAATGTTCGAAGATGTAATATTAATACCAACCATTCTAAAAATCAAGTACCTTGTCGTTTCTTCAATATTCTATTTCAAATGTTTTGTAACCAATGCAAATTCTGAAGCTTTATTCAATTAACCAATATTAAAAATATATCCTTGCACTTATTAGAATTAATGTTAAATTTATATTAAAAAAAATAATTTTATATAAAAATATTTTCAAAATAGAAACAATAAAATTTACCAAAATTACTAAACCATATAGCATACGTTTTGATGGTTTTCTAACACTTTAAATTCACTTTTTCGAATAGAGCACACTTAAGCACAAAATAGACATTGCTAATATCGGATGTATAATGGAATTATCTTCGGTAAATTCTTTAATCGGTTGAGGTAAATTGTCACATGTACGCTTCAGGTGTACATTCCTTTCGTTTACCTGTCGTACGCACCTTAATCTTTGTAAAAAAGCGCTCCTCCACCACTGCATTGTGTTATGATAATGACCCCAGGATTGGAACTATTTTGTATAAGATTAACGCATTTTCCTTGTTGTCTTCGAAGGTCACAAACTGATCTATATAAACTAGGGTGTATCAGAAAATAAATTATAGTTAGTCTTTGAGTTTAGCGCCAAAAGTAACTGACATGAAATTCTTGGTAAGCTCTTGAAACATTATTCTGCGCAGAAGCACACGAACAGTGGTCATCATCGCCATATATATTTTTTTCTCAACACAAAGTGGATTATATCTTGAAGGAATTATAATTTTTTTCATCAAACTATCACTTTAAATAATTACATTAATAACAACTAATAATAAAACAATAAGTTTGAGGTAAAATTCATCAAGACACCTTTTACCAATTTTGTAAAACCATTTGTCTATTCTTTTAAATAACATCGACTTTCATTTGTGTCAAATCTCTTTCCTTTTAACATACTTCTATAGTCTACAGTCAGTCCAAATGAAATTCTTTCAGTTTGACTTTTATTCTTAGCTATTTGTGACACGATCTTAAAATAACAAATGTTATTTCAGTAAAATTACTGTAACTTTTAGACCGATTGTCATCAAATTTTGACATGTGTGATTTGAAGGTTAGGCCTTATTATTTGAAGGTTGATTTGAAGTAGGCTAAGCGCATAAGAAATAAAATAGTGTTCAATAACAATGATTTACGAATATTAAATTTGAGATAATTCTTATAAATAATAGAAAAATACCATATACCTTTATGTCCTCAGTTAGATAAAACCAAGACTATTTAAAATTAACATAAATGTTATTGGGTATATTATTTATTATTATTATTATTATTATTGATATATGTAATTTTTTTGAAGGGATATATTTATTTTGCCAAAATGTTTAGTATCTAAAGGGTTAGGTTCATCAACATTATGTTTTGCATTGAAAACTTATTCTTTGTAGAGATGTTGGTGTAGATCCAGCTCCTTAACATTACTAATTTCTTGAATACCATACCAGTGGTATATGGGTGGAGACATTATAAATATATCTGGGTCCTTCTAGATTGTTTTCAATTAATTGTGGTTAATTCTTTGGTTTGTGATACTATAATGTGTTGTTTGTGATTGTGCTGTTAATATATGTTTGTTTAATAATAATTGTATATTATTAATTGGTTTCTGAATGAATCTGTATTGATCTAATAATCGATTTCAATATGGTATAGGGGTGTTAAGTTGGAACAAGCACTTTGTATATTATTTGATGTGGTATAGATGTTTCTGCTACTTTGAAAAATTATTTTTTCCAGTTTATTGCATCTTGGTGTAGTTTCTTAATTCCTTCTTGTATTCTAAGCCAGACAGTGTCATTATTTACCGTTTTTGGCATTATTTTTGCATGTTTTAGTAAGTACAGTTTTAACATTATAATGTAGATTTTGGATGTTGGATAGATCATTAATATGTGCAATACACAATAGTGTAGTTGATATTATGGTTGTCAGATGGCTTCCACTGCAATGCTATTTTAAATAACTTTTAAGAATAATGATTATACTAATGAAGAAACGTTTGTAGTTCTTGAACAATAGTTAGCTTCACTATTGAATTGCAATCACAAACCCTATCCATTTCCGCATCTGAACAGCTCATAAAATAAATTTGTCGGAATTGATGAACTGTCTTTCTGTATCTCCTATCATCTGCAAATTTATCCCTGCATCTGCAACTGTTTAAGATTGTCTTACTTGATGCCTGATGAAAATTTAAATTATATTGTGAAAGCGGGCATAAAATTATGTATGATATGCATTGCGCCATACATCACTTGACAACAACTATTATATTTTTGAATGTTGACCAACAAGTGGTTACAATTATTTGCTATTTCAGAAACTAATGAGCATCATAGATCTGGCGATGGGACCAATTATGGCAGTTTAACTTTTCCACCGATATAACATGATCCAGTAGATTCATCGCTCTATTTTAATGTTTTTAATATCCATAAATGGTTGTCATTTCCCCAATTGGAACTGACTTTCTGGTACCATCATCTATTTATGTTTTGCTCGTTATTGTTGTGTTTGATGTGCACGAACCCGTTGCATTGTAAGTCTATTACTTCCTTTTCAGTCACTCTTAAACGTAACTGTTAGACTGATGTTGCTACACATTGGGATACATATTGATGACAGCGACAGTGACACTTTAAATTTGAAAACAAAATTGTCGTTTTTGCTATTTTTCCTCGCAATTATTTCACATATTCTAATCATATAATCCTTTCTTAGGCTTCTACAAATATTTCGAAACTAAAATTAAAGAAATTGGTTCAGCCGTTTTCTAGTTCTTGCGAGACTAACGAACAGCAATTAAATATATTGAAATATATTTTTTTCTGAAACACTAGGTGGTGTTAGCTGTGGCCGTCTGCGCCAATGTTCACGCCGGCATCATCTTGAAAGGTCCCTCCGGAGTCATCACTCCTCACGGTCCCATTGGACCCGATGGAAGAGGAGCTGGTGCTGCTGGCGCATGGGCTGGCGGTGCAGCAGGGTGAGTCACTTGTTTTGATGTTTTCAATAATAAATAATACGTATATCTATATCCTATAAAATTCAGATGGGGTGGACATGATGATGGGCAATGGAGACCTGACGTTGGACCAGGTGCAGGTGCGGCCGCTGCTGGTGGAATCATCTTGAGAGGTAGTACTCGTGATTTATGTCTTGATGGAGTATGATTTTTAAATATAACTTAGGACCATCCGGAATTATTACCCCTAATGGACCCATCGGACCCAGTGCTTTAGGAGCTGCTGGTGCTGGTGCTTGGGCTGGAGCCGGCGCTGGAGCTTGGGCAGGTGGATACGATGATGGCCAATACAGAGGAGAAGGTACGTTAAATTAGTTTGGTTTTAATAGTTATGTCAACTAATGATAATGTTGTTATTAGGCGCTTATAATGGTGGATGGGGAGGAGATGATGGTCAATACAGAGGAGAAGGTAATATTGTATTAATTTTTTATTACGACACACAATAACAATCAAAAAAAGCAATGAATCCCCAATCCTCAATATGAGACATGTTTAAAAAAATATACATTTTTTTCTTGTATTACATTATTTTTTGGGATAACTTTGAACTGTTTTAAATCCTTTATACAATTTTTATAACAGCATCTCTGATTCATTGATTATAAAATTAATTGATTATGAAATCGTTTGATTTATAAAAAATGGAAAATCACCAACATTACAATAACGTGTTTCTTGGAATATCTGATAACAATTTTACACAAAATCTTTATATTTCTTGAACTTACCTTTTGCAGCGTTAATTTTGTTTAACAGTTGTTGCAGCGTTAACATGTTTTTACAAGTACGATATCACTAATCTTTAATCATTCTTAATCTTAATCTTTCAACACACACAGTTTATCATAGTATTGTATTTTGAAACTTATTTTTATTTACGTCTATTAATATATAACAAAATTACAAATTACATTTTTTATTTAAATTTTTTAATTGTATTTTAAAAACTACATTTTTTACATTATGTAGCACTAATAATTAACTTTTCTTTATTATTTGTATTATATATTTCCACTACAATACTAAAAATAGATTATATTATTTGGTACATGTTAAATGGATGAAAAATATTCGAAGGAACTGCAACTGTTGCTTCCAGTATAGCAATGATTCTTTTTGTCATAGTAAATGTTCTATATATTTCCTGAAATTCCTGAATTAGAGAAATCCAGGTTGGAGGTTGTTTAAGTATTTCTATGATATTCCTTTTTGCAATTAAACAGGAATAATTTCCAGCATTAACTATATTATCGATGAAAATGACAGAATATGAGAATATTTTTTGCCGAAAATGTTTACAGATGATGGAAATTTAATAATTTCTCAAGATAGTCTTTGTGATATACCGAAAGAAAATTTATTTATATTTATATTATTATAGTTTCCTACTGCTCTCTGAGTAATGGTTATATTTTATGTAATTTTACTGTAAAATCTCGATATTTGTTACATTTTTATAAGTAATTAATGCCAATAACTAACTACCTTATACTAAAACATTACCTTGCCTTTTCAACATTTATTTATTGATCTGAAATGAATTGTTTGATGATTCTAAAATAGTAATTAAACATTTAGGTGCATGGAATGGTGGATGGGGAGGTGATGATGGACAATACAGAGGAGAAGGTAATGCGACAACATTGTGGGGTGTAAGACTTGATTTTTAAAGATTTCTCTTCAAACTTAACATTATATTTGTGGATCATAAATATTGTACATTATTACGATCTTCTGGTTAACTGAGGAACGTTATTCAGAGCATATCCACCAGACCTTAAGATATGAATTTTGTTGAAAAATCTGTAAAAATTTAATCATGCATAAGTACTTCAGAGCACTGTTAAAATAATTTTTGTTCTATTAGGAGCATGGAATGGTGGATGGGGAGGTGATGACGGTCAATACAGAGGAGAAGGTAAATAATCAGCCCATTTTTTTTATCGTTGTTTATCATTAAACGGTTCTTTTATCCCGTAGGTGCCTGGAACGGTGGATGGGGAGGTGATGATGGCCAATACAGAGGAGAAGGTAATGTTGATATAACATACTTGATATTCGACAATAGCAACTTAATACATCTTTTAGGTGCATGGAATGGTGGATGGGGTGGTGATGATGGTGACGATGGGTCTTATCATGGCGAAGGAGGTAAATATCAAATACTACTCCCATATAACACTATACAAATACTGTTTTCGTTCACTCTTCAGGCTGGTAAGGGTACAACTGCCACCTAGAATTGCATACAAAAATTGTAAATTTAAGAAACCTTATGTAATTCAGTTTGTAAATATATTTTGTAGAAAATAAAACATTACTTCGTTTTTATTTCGTTTATATTTTTATTATCATTTATACCTATTTTTAGTAATTACAATTAATTTTAGTCCAAAAGGTTAACAAGAAATCTAGTTCCTTTAAACCCTTGATTATTTTAGTATTACTACTATGATTAACGACAAATTATATATCTGATATATCTCAGGAGTTATATCATAGTCTATCCAATAAAAGAGTGAATCTTTGTCATCTACATTGATGACGTCAAAACGTCGCAATGTTGGCGAATGTAACTTTGAAATTCAGTTTATTTTTGCTTTGATATATAACATTTTAATAAACATTCTAACATTATAAAAAAAAGTTATAAAATATAATTATTTCACACCCTACAATACGATTTTCTACAGTTATTTTATATTAATAATTTTTTTTCACTTTCATCACCCTGTCTTATTAATTGTGACCATTGATTCATAATCCCACACCCAGAAAATTTTATTTAGTTACTGTCGCTTTTTGAGCTACTATTCAAGTCAATATCAAACCTTTTATCAATTTCAAGTTAACCTAAGGGAGTTATTGTAGACAATTCTTTCCACATATCCAAACAGTTCTTGCTTGTATATCTTTCTTGACCTGTTTCTTGACCTGTATTGTAGTAATTCTTTACCACATCCATTGACAATTCGATTTGATTGAATATGCAGTGATAGATAGGAACATGTTTCACTCTGTGGCCATATTGTTCAACCATTTGATCTACTATGTATCTTTTTTCAGGCTTATCTCTAAAAAAGTAAATTACATACAACGCAATTAAACATGTTATTTATACTTAACAAGTAACAATTTGAAACTCTTTATTCTTTAATATGGCATTTTGAAAACTTAAATTATGTTATGCAAGCCTTAACTAGAGGTCTTGCCGATCCGATCATCCATAACTGATGACTTCTCCTAGTTATTTATCAGCTGATTTTCAAACCAGATTAAAAATTTGGTTGATTACTTCAGGTCTGATATTTTTATATTCCTTATGTTAGCATCTTACCAACTGGCCTGTTCCATTTTGGGATATCTATGCCTATACACAAAATGACATGAGCAATATTCCTGAATTTTATTATCTGTTTTTAAAAATTGCATTCCGTTAAAAGCAATGTCTGGAAGGTCTGCATACGTTTCCGTGAGCTATTTTTACTCTATTTAAATTCTATGTTTCGTAACAGTGTGTGAAGGCATGACATTCCTAAAAGAGCTGCTATTCCTAGGTATTATACGGATAACTTCCAGACTAACAATTATCTTTGAAACAATTGTATTAAAACATGTTTATATTGGAAAAACTACTCACTATTTATACATTCCATAAATTTAATCTCGAATAGAACTAATATCAAGGTATGTAGATGCTTTCTTTTCGGTGAATCCAGCATTATATTGTTATTTCTTTTTTATGTACTTGTATTAAATGCAGCTTAGTACACTACGTTACACAAGGTCAAATGGCTTGATTCTTATGAGTCTGTGACCTGTTCTGGTGTAATCCAAGAGTTGTATTATTTCGATTTTGACATAAGAATGGAGTTTCTCCTCATGTCCTCTTGCGATGCTCTTAATTTCCTGAGTGACAGTCAATGTCTGAAAGTCTCGGTATAAGTAATCAGTCCTGTACTTTCAGGATGCACCTACAATATTTCTCTGGACTTTGTTGTGGAAAATATTTTGGTTAACTAGAAGAATATCACATAATTAATTGCTATTGTATTAAGCAGTATTGTATTAAGTATTAATATATATATATATATATATATATATATATATATATATATATATATATATATATATATATATATATATATATAATTTATATTCCTTATATACATATAGGTTTCAGTATTTCCATAATACAATAGCAATTAATTATGTGATATTCTTCCAATTAACCAATATATTTTCCTATATTTGAACTATAGATTTTCCTTTTATTTTGTACATGTTGCTTTGATCGAAGTTTTGCATCAAGTTTCATTCCGAGATAAATATACGCCACAAGAACGAGCAAAAATAGTGACAATATTTATTTAAAATAATTGTTTCATTATTGCCACTCAGCGGAAATAGCGTCAAAAATATCTTAATCGTCCAGTGCCTCACAAAACCACAATTTACCGTTTACATGTACATTTTCGACAGTACGGTACGATAGCAGACAGGTCTCGTTTTGGAAGACAACGGACATCTCGTAACGTTGAAAATGTCGCTCTGGTGTGCGATAGTGTTGTAGAGTTCCCAGAAACATCAATTCGGAGACGTGGTTCCTAGTTACACATTTTCAAAATTCTCGTTCAAAATTAAATTTGTTCAAAAATTGCTACCGAGAGATCCTGATCAACGAGTTGAGTACGGTAATGCAATCCTAAGGCTGTCTGATGAAATTGAAGATTTTTCGTCTAAATTGATAATGAGAGATGAAGCCCATTTTCTTCTCAATGGCCACGTCAATAAACAGAACAGTCGGTTTTGAACACAGAATCCTCAATTATTTCATGAAACGTCGTTGCATCCATTAATAACTGTATGGTGTGGTATTCATGCAGAAAACATCATTGGTTCCTACAATTTTGAAAATGACCAAGGTGTGGCTGTTACTGTTACTGCTGAATGGTACCAAGACATGGTTGAAAAATAAAATCAAAAGTTTATGCGAATAAACCCCAAACGATTCAACATCTTAAATACAATATTCGTTACCAAATTGAAGAAATTCTGCTTCAATTGTTGCAGAATGTCATCAAAAAAGGCTTAAAAGAGCTGAAAGCTGCATAGCGAGGGCACCATTTAACCTATACAATTTTTCAGTTATAACGAAAAGAAAATGTAAAGACCAAATAAACTTATTATGGAAACCAAACTTACTTATCTTTTCTATGAGCAAAGTTATAGGTAATCAAAATGGTAGCGGGGCTTTTTAGCCACGTGGTATTATCACTATTTCGTTCGGATTTCTCGTTATTATATTAGACAGCAAGAATCATAGTATCACTTATCATTACTTATCACCATTATATACTTATTAAGTCAGTATCACTTGTTAAATATACTTTATGTAATTAAGTTGCAATAAATAGTTAATGATTGTTATTTAATATTTGACGAATGCGCTATGTTATGGTATTAATAAATATAATAAAATGGCGAATGCGCCAGAACACTAATAAGTTGGGATTACGGTTATCCCGTGTTGTATCTGTTTATTGTAGGAAGAACTTATATTTTATCTATGGAAGCACAAAAACACTATAGTTATTGAGATTCACTCAAGTCTAAGATACCCCTAGCAATATTTGGTTAATCTTGTTTCTTCTATTTCATGTTGTTCATAATATAATTGAATAATATAATTGAAATCGCCGCTAAAAACTATCGGTAAAATTATATTGAAAAATAAACGGATCTCGACCACTGAGCTGTTTCCATCTAGAAATAAGATCACGATTAGGAAATAACTCCCGGTTGAAGACTCCACCTTAAGACCTCATGCCAACATTTATTTTGTCGGAGGTTGAGTGAAATGCTATAGGTTAAGCAGTCGCCGGCTTTAATATTACCGTTTTTGTATTGATATAATAAGGGCGTATATAGGTCGGTTTGTTTTGTCTGTCGCTATCGTTTTGATTTACGTTTACCGATGCCAATCTCTAGATTTATGGCGATTTTCAATTATAATTGGGCGACCGAAAAGTCAGACATGCACTTTTGATACCACGGCTATAAAGTCAAAACAGAGTAACTCGAAGGTGAACAATGACTACAATAAATCGAAACTATTTTATTTTTATTGTTATTCGAGATCTTTTATTTTTATTCGTACAATTTCAATTTATGAATTAATGTATTATCAGTACATAGTAAGTTTTTGCTGTACAAGTAGATACTAAAATCTATATGGACCTAATTGTGACGTCGAAACGTCGGAATATTGCCGCATCAACTCTGAGTTTTAGTTCAGTTTGGCTTTGACTTACAAAAAAAATTCTAATCTGAAAAAATAATTAAACAAACATATTATCAAATATAATTCATTTTAACATTATAATACATCTAATGAATATATTATCGAAAGGCTTAAAATTACAATTAAGAATAAAGCTATAATATTTTGTAGGTTAGAGTTGTTTTATTATATTTACATTCAAGTCTCATCCCATGGTCTGAAGAAGCCACCTATCTCGGTCTTGGTATTGGTATATAAACGTCAAGGTATTGTTAATTTGCTGTTCCCACTTATCAACAGGGCCAGCAGGCTTCCTCCATCTATAAAATCTCTCCTGTACAAGATGCTGGTTCGATCAGTCGTTCTATACGGCTTCAGTGTCTATCTAAAATACGTCTCACCTAGCCAGGTGAAATGTCTTCAAGTGTTTCAAAATAAAATTCTCAGGAGAATTATCAATGCACCCTGGTTCGCCAGGAACAGTCAAATTCATAGAGAAACAGACGTCCTCCAAGTTCACGATTTTATATCCGAGGTTTACTCGAGATATTTCTCCACTCTTCGTCTCTCGGACAATAGATGTATTACCGAGCAGGCCGATATTTTAGGCCAATAACTCATTCGGCTCTTCGTAGTCTTATTCTATCACAGCCGACACTACCCCGTCGAACTCTAACTCCAAGTTGTCTCGACCTTCTCCGGCGAGCGATTAACTCATGTACCGCAAGCTTCGTGGTGTGATAACGACGCCACGTCCTTGCCTGGCCCTTGTGCCTCTTAACGGTGTTACCGGTTACGGACACCCTCCTTACTAACAGTAAGAAGTATCAGTTAGGGTCACTGGATCATCTGATAGGGTGGGGTTTAGTGGGTAGCCCAGAGGCAGTCTCCACATAACCAGTCCAAATCGCTTATTCTTGCGGGTCTTCCCGACCAGGTATCCGTAACAGAATTCCCCTACCCGGTTCCAGTCCAAAAAAAAAACATTCAAGTCTTTTCCACACCATCCATAAGGTAGAGTTCTAGGCAAATATTTTTAATTATAATTAATGTATTTTACTTTCATTCGAAGGTATATTTACATTTTTACATTTAGTTTTTGTTTTCTTCGATGGTGTGTTTACTTGTCAAGTCATCTTACTATCACTGTATTTTTTATTTCTTCTGCTACTACCTGTGTACACCATTCTTAATAAAATTAATCGCTGATTTCTACCAAATGCATTTACCATATCTACAAAACAGTTAGTATTCATTCTCTTCTCATATATTCTAACCTAGTGCTCATGTTTAATTCTGAACAATTACAATCATATTTGTGCACTAAAATCTTTCACGCCCTACAGTTTCACTTTATACAGTTATGTTCTATTAATCATGTACATACCTGTAGTTATTTCGACTTTCATCACTCTGTCTCAGGAATTTCCAGAATTATCACATATCCTGAAAGTTTGTTTTAGTCCCTTTCACTTTCCGAGTCAGTGGTTTCTTTGTCATGGGATGTCGTATATTGTGAACATATGTGACCTCGCGACCTTGTTCAGCTAGGACTAGAACAATTATGAAGCTCCAAAGTCCTTTGAACATGAAGATATTACTTCCGGATTGTATCATCCGAGAAAAAAGGACCAAACATGTTGCCATTTATATAAATTGTGTTTGTTGTTGGGTGTCTGCAAGGATGGCAGATTCTATAAAAAATTAGAAGCGACAACCTCGCCTTTTAGTTTCTCATAGATATTTCAATTTTCTCAGAATAATATAAATGTTCCGTAATAGACGGCTACATTGAAAAATACCAAAATACCTTTAAGACTTTTTCTATATTTTACAGATATTGTAAACTTTATGTTCATTTTGTGCAGGATATATAGGATTACTCATTTTTACAGTGATTTTTAATGATCGTAGACCCCGTGATAAAAGGTGCGGCATCCTGAAAGAGTCCGCGTTGACTGAAACCATCCACCGTGACCGAGGCATTTTCGCAGCCTTAACCAGAGAATAAACCAAAGAACACAGAGAGTGTATAGTCTATCCAAAGCGTTTTTACTAATGCATCATGGATATTTGTGACGTCGAAATATTTCAATGTTGCCGAATTGACTCCGAATTTTAGTTTAATTTGGCTTTGACATACAAAAAAAGTATAATCTAAATAAAATAATTGAACAAAAATATTATCAAATATAATTCATTTTAACATTATAGCATATATAAATACTACAGTTAATTATACAGCCACAATAATTTATAGGTAAGAGTTAAAATATCTTATCACTATTGCTTTCAAGAGTTTTTGATTCATCTCACAGCCGGTCACCGTCGGATTGTCAGATGTACGCTAAATTATTCAAAATATTAGTTATAATTACTAAAGGTTGTAAACCGGCAAACATTATTTTACCCCTTTATTTTGATACATTTTAACTCGCTCCGTAATATATATTACTTTGTTTGAAAATGGCGAAAACAATAGATATTCAGGGTCACAAATTGATTGCGGTTTTAATAGGTTATTTCGAAAAGGAACGAGATAATGCAGGCCCCCTTTTGCTGGTGAATTCCATTAGAGAGGTAATTATTGATAATATTAAATAATATAATCCCTACAATTTTATTTAAAATGTTTTTTAGGGGGTTGCTGCCGCTCTAAATATTAGTGTAGGTACTGTGAATTACAATTTCAACAATACTCAACATTTTCTATAGTTCTTAGGTTTCAAACTTCTCAATTTATTTTCATCGAAATAAAAATTGAATTTCCAATTCTTTTTGAAGATTCTAATGTGGGCTAAGAAATTACTGATTCCAATGTTTACATATTTTCGTTTTCGATAAGTTAAGGGAAATTATCTGTTCTGTATTATGTAATTCAATATTAGGAATTGCCTTTTAATTAAGCAATTGTATTCTATATGTGGGTCCATAATCATCTGGTTGGTCTGAAATACAAAGAATAAACCTTTCTGTTCGGAAGTTTTGTGTTTGTTTCTGAAATGAAAGTAAACAATTATACTTTTAAAATCCATTTTTGCATGACAGCAGATTACTTTGTGAAATAACAGGTCAATGGAAAAGTCCCAGGCTTACCATAGTAAACTATATTTTTTTTGGCAAAATTAGCAACCCTCCAATACCATTTTTGTATTTTTTGTATTTCGATACCATTTTTGTAGTACGATTTGTCCCTTGCTTCAAAATAGACCTCAGTTTCGGCGATCACCTCTTCATTCGAAGAAAATTTCTTCCCAGTGAGTATTCTTTTGAGATCTGAGAACAGGAAATAGTCGCTGGGGGCCAGATCTGGAGAATACGGTGGATGAGGAAGCAATTCGAAGCCCACTTCATGTATTTTTGCCATCGTTTTCACTGATTTGTGACACGATGCATTGTCTTGGTGAAGCAGCACTTTTCTTTTGTTCAAATGCGGCGATTTCGTCCTTTAAACGGCCCAATAACGCTATCTAATAGTCTCTGTTGGTGCTCTTTCCTTTTTCAAGGTAGTCAATGAAAATTATTCTATGCGCATCTCAAAATATAGCCGCCAGGTGACTGTTGCGCTTTTCCCACGCTTTGGAGCATGTTGATCGTGTGCAGTCCACTCGGATGACTGTCGATTATACTTTGGAGTGAAATGATAGAGCCATGTTTCATCCATTGTCACACAAAAGTGAGCACGCGCGGCACCCACTTTACACAGATCTTTCTCATATCCAAATATTCGCGAATGATATGCTGTACACGTTCAGTTGATATCTCTAGAGTGTTTGCTATTTCATTCAATTTCAATTTACGGTCATTCAAAATCATTTTGCGGATTTTTTTAATGTTTTCATCGATAACAAACCCTTTTGGGCGTCTACTGGGTACACCATCTTCGGTGCTCATTTCACCACGTCTAAACTTAGCATACCAATCCTTGATGGTTGATTTTCCAGCAGCATTGTTCGGAAACTCGGCCTCAAGACAAGTTTTTGCTTCAACTGTATTTTTTCCTTTCAAAAAGCAATATTTTATCAACACGCAAAATTCCTTTTTATCCATTTTTTTCACAATAACAAAAGTAGTTTCACTCAAAATGCTATAATTCGCAAACTAATGATACGACAGTTGTCAAATTTACACACGCATCTTTTGAGGGTTAGGGCTAACCAGAAAATGGACTTAATTCTAGTAGCGCCATCAATGTGTCACGCCGGGGACTTTTCAATTGACGTGTTAATCAATTTTATGTCAACTTTCACATTTTGGAAAACAACACTCTAATTATGTTTTTTTAAAGATTTAAATGAGTAATGTTTACCTTAAATGCTACAAAAATAATGCCAAAAACAAATTCCCTTGAAATTATACCGACAGATATAAAAAATCAAATATAATCTAAGAAAGAAAGAAAAGAAATCTGTCATCATTTTACCTCCGGCCCTCTAGCGATTTAGACGCGCAAAACATGGTTACGGCCGTGCCCGCTTAACTTCCCATTCTACATTTATTTGTTTGTGATCTTAACCTTAGCATTGAACCAAGAACCATTTGCTCGCGCCAGTTAGTTTGAACGGTTAGTTTTCGTAT
Source organism: Rhynchophorus ferrugineus (assembly GCF_030347505.1). Lineage (NCBI taxonomy): Eukaryota > Metazoa > Arthropoda > Insecta > Coleoptera > Curculionidae > Rhynchophorus > Rhynchophorus ferrugineus. The sequence goes on along the minus strand of NW_027472590.1, from coordinate 23,036,275 downwards.
TACTGGCGGGCTCAGGCGAATTATACGTCGGTAACTGCCTACGTTTTTGCTCGCTTTTGTCATAATTCACTTTAACGGTCAGCCTTTATGAAGCTATTGTCGGATCATAATCGTTTTGAATACTTTTCAGAACCAAAAAGGTTCTGCGAATATTTAATGGGGTCTGGTACAGGATATTATTGCAGTTCTACATACCTACGAGCCTACCTACTTCTTTGAAACTCATTACTGTTTGACTGAGACATTCCTAGAACTTTATTAATAAAAGAATAATGGTTGTGGTTAATTATTATATTGGAGAAATCGAAGCTTTGATGAATTTCTCGATTAAAAAAAGAATTGGAGGTGCCTGTGAGATCTAATGCCTTTCCTTGTATATGGCACACATTTGGCATTTTTACGGCTAAGTTTACCACATCCTATAAAAAAAGCATTTAAAATTAAAAGCTGTAAAATTAAGCGTTACAAATGCAAAGGCGCCTAAAACCGAGAGTTTCCTTTGAAAATGTTTTTTTTTATACAATGGGACAAATATGTTTTAATTAGCAACTAAATACTACTACTACCTGATGGCTGATGACAAACATTTAGAATAAGATATGGATTGACGATTGGTGCTTATATATGATGAGAAATTCTCATCATAACCAGATCTAATAGAAGAATTCGAAGAAACATTGACCAAAATAATTACCGAGGTAGACTTAAGAGCAGAATATATTTCCAACTCTGACGAAAGTGGTCTTTATTGAAAAATGTTACCAGAAGGACATATTCTATCTCAATGAAAAATGCTCCGAGCAGAATATCGGAAAATAAAGCATAAGGTTTCTATTTTGTACTAATGCTAACAGTTCAATAAAATGAAGCCAATGATAATAACAAAAGCAAAAAATCTACGCTCATTTAATAGCTTTAGAATCCTTGTTGATTATGAGGTAAGTGCTTCTCGACTCTTAAATAGGAAAATGAGCTTGTTGATGCGATTAATCTTGGAATAAAATGAATACACGAAGTGATCCAAGATTTCGCCTTAAAACATGAAACAAGGTTGCTAAATCACAGCAACGTGGAAGCAATACAGCTACTAGACAACACGCAAGAAATCAGGAGATCGAAGCGAACCGAACCACACGAATTCGTAGTTTAGTGTATGTTATAAGTGTATTTTTAAGTTTAGCTTAAATAGATTAGATTAGATGTGGCCTAAGCCTTCGATAAAGTATGGCACGAATGCCTTTTTTATAAGCTTCAAGAATTGTTACTGACGCAACACATCGAACATTAGAACCTTATAATACAGCCAAAATGTTTAGAGTTATATAAGGGGGAACCTACTCTACAATTAAAGAAACTAAAGCAGGTGTACCACCAGCAAGTGTATCGGGACCAATTCTTTACCTACTCTACACATATGATATACCACAAATGGAAAATATCACGACGGCTACATTTTCTGTCGATACTGCGATTCTAGCTGTCGAGGACACACGAATATTACAATAGGTAAGTGACAATATAAATAATTGGACTCAAATCTGGAAACCTGGAAAATTATCCAAAATAGCAAAAACGCTAAATATGTTAAAGGATGTTGATGTAAAACTTTGCCATAAGGAACATATAAAAAATAAGAAAATTGTTGATTGATTGTAAGAAAATCACAATTATCAGTAGATAAAGAATTTCTGTTTAGAAATACATACAATTAAGTTTTGAAACCTTTAAGCGTATACGGAATTTATTTATTACAATGGGACAATGGGTGGATGTTCCGCGAAAAACTTTCCAGAACGATGTCCTGAGAAATATTGTAGGTGCACCCAGGTACTACAGGACTTAGTAATATTGAGACCTTCAGATACTGATTGTCACTCAGGAAATCAAGAAAGTCGCAAGGAGACCATTCTCGTATTGACAAATCGATGTAATACAATTTCTGTATAACAATAAATTGTTAAAAAATCCTAAACCGATTTCTTTTGTACTAATGATAAAGATGACTATGTTAACTTAAGTGTAATTAGGAACAATTGCTATTGAATAAGGATGTTCCTGTTAGGGTGTCACTATTGCTTGTACTCCAGCTGATATTAATTTTTGTAACGAAGATAAGCATATCAATGGTAATAAGGATGAAGATATGGAGAGTGAGGACGATGGGGACGTTACCATTAAAGTCGGAAACATAGTGAAGGACCCGCAAGTTATACACATTTTATCGAAGTTAAACTGGTCAATCAAAAAGTCCCCGACCTGACCATAGATGGCGTTACTAGAATTAAATCCATATATTTCTTAGTTAGCCCTAACCCTTAAAAGTGCGTGTATAAATTTGACAGCTGTCGGATCATTGCTTGGTGAATTATAGCATTTTCAGTGAAGCAACTTTTGTTATTGTAAAAAAATGGATAAAAAGGAATTCGCGTCTTGATAAAATATTGCTTTTTGAAGGGAAAAGATACAGTTGAAGCAAAAACTTGGCCTGATGCCGAGTTTCCAGACACTACCCTAGGAAAATCAACCATCAAGGATTGGTATGCTAAGTTTAGACATGGTGAAATGAGTAAGTCGGTGAACGCAGTGGTCGTCCAAAAGAGGTTGTTACCGAAGTAAACATTAAAAAAATCCACAAATTGAAATTGAATGGAATAGCAGACACTCTAAAGATATCAGCTGAACATGCATATCATATCATTCACGAATATTTGGGTATGAGAAAGCTTTGTGTAAAGTGGGTGCCGTGAGAGCTCACTTTTGACCAAAAACAACGATGAGTTGATGATTCGGAGCAGTGTTTGAAGATGATCAAGCCTAATAAACCCGAGTTTTTGCATCGATATGTGACAATAGATGAAACATGGTTCCATCATTTCACTCTGATGTCCAATCGACAGTCATTCGAGTGGACTGCATACGATGAATCCACTCCAAAGCGTGGGAAAATGCAACAGTCGGCTGGAAAGGTTATGGCGTCTGTATTTTGGGATGCGTATGAAATAATTTTCATTGACTACTTTGAAAAAGGAAGGATTATCACCACCGACTATTACATTGGACGTTATTGGACCGTTTGAAGGACGAAATCGCCGAAAAACGGCCGCATTTACAGAGAAAAAGTGCTGCTTCACTAAAACAATGCACCGTGTCACAAGTCAGTGAAAACAATGCCAAAAATCCATGAATTGGGCTTCGAATTGCTTCCTCTTCTACCATATTCTCCAGATCTGGCCCCAGCGACTATTTCCTGTTATCAGATCTCCAAAGAACACTCGCTGGGAAGATATTTTCGTCGAATGAAGATCGGTCGCCGAAACTGAGGCCTATTTTGAGGCAAAGGACAAATCGTACTACAAAAATGGTATCCAAAAGTTGATCACCCTTGAAGGGAATTATGTTGAGTAAAAAATGTAGTTTTGCCAAAAAAATGTGTTTTACTATGGTAGGGCGGGTACATTTCAATTGACCTATTAGATTGAGCCGAAATAATAGATATATTATATACAGATATTTTAGTTCGTCGTAAAATATGGTGGAAAATTGCAGATTATTCTAACTAAAAAATCTTAATCAGTGTTAAAATATTTGTTTTGCTTGTTTTACATAGGCATTAATAGTTTCTTCTAATAAAACACTTATTATTTATATTATTTAAATCGCATTAGTTAATACAGATATTTGGATAATGTGAACTAAGCTTGGTTTGAAGTTAGTTCACATTAACGAGAGCCAGGTGTATTTATAAATAACACTTTTATTTATAATATATTGTATGATTTAATTAAAGGTTAGTTTGAGTTTTTATTAATAGACTAACGACATTGACATTGAAATAAATTATGTCGGTATATGCTGAGTCATCGATACTGTTGTTTACGATGTATTAAAAAAATTAACAATCTGTTTGTATATGTTTATTAGTAATTCAGGTCACAAAATCGAGATAATGAGGAAGCTGAAGCAATCTTTTTTGGTGCTCTTGTTGAAATTTGAGATATGTCGTCGAGATAAAGCATTACGAGAAATTATGTTTTTGTTGATTAAAAAATTAGACAATTTTTGGACCATAAACTGGTATGTATCATCTCGCGACATCGTTATGTAACTAAATACGGAGTATAAAACAATTTTGAATGTGTTAGGTAAGACTGAATACTGAAAGAAGCTCCATATTTGAGTTCCACATAATTTAAAAGTGAGAAATTTAGTGGAATCGCTACTGAATTGAGACATTTTTGAAAGAAATGTTGACACGCGTGAAATGTCATGATCAAAGTCTGGAGAAGCTTCACGGATGTTTGAAAAATCCGCACTGATACTAAAGGAGATGATCCTAAATATTAGGTACAATTGGAAAGGAGAGTGAATGATCAGCTGAAACCTGGTCAAACCACTAATTCAACTATCTACTACTATGATATTTTAGGGTAAATTTTATATGGTTTGATGAATGGAGGTAAAATGAAATGAAAGAGTGGTGTTTACATTATGTGACCGTTATTTATTGACAATATAAAAGATGTAAAAAATACAAAATAGATAAAACAGATGGCAGCAGTGTTACGTGGATACGAATCTTGGGCAGTGGATGGTGGCACGTCTAAACCAAACGATGGTCGGTTATTGAAGCATTGGAAATACCCTTCAATAACATCCCAGATAAACGTCTCGGGGTTGCCAGTTATTCGTTATCGGGTTCTAGTTGGCGCTGCTGGCTCCCCGCCCGTGTTCAACATTTGGGATTATATTTCTGGGTATTTTGTAGGCCATTATTCCACTATATAAAATTCGACACGCCTCGAGGTCGCTACAATATAATGCGATTAAGCAGGTAATTAAAACAGACAGCCAGAAATAGATGAGTCTTCAAAAAAACCCCTTTGCCATTTCCTCACCTCCCAGAGAGTTCAGAGATGACGGAATGATCGTTTAACCATAATAAAATGGCAAAAGGTCCATCGATCAAAACGGCATATAAATAGTATTTTATAACTAACAAATATAATACAACAGTCGAATAGTCGAACTGAAGATCATCAAATATCTTGGGATAAACTATTCCAACTAGGAAACATTCAAGCTTTGAAAAACACCTCCTATGTGTGGACTTGTGGCATACGCATCATAGTTCTCGTAGGCTATTGGAATCTGGAGTTATCAAAGCTGTTTCTAGAGTAAGGCTATGAAAATTTAGGCATTAACAGTACCATTTCGTAGATATTCAAATGGAATCTGGCGGATGAATTTACAAGCAATACTCAAAAGTAATTTTACAATTATAAGCTGCCCATACGGTAATGGGTTTGGTCTTTTTTCTAATAGATAAAAATCTCATGGTTGCTTTGTATCGCTCTGTATGCTTAAAAAGTTGCCTTTTCTTTTCTTAGATAAAACAGGTTTAAAAATGGAATACGTTTTATTATATAATAAAGAGCTTTCTCTCTCTCTCTCCCTCTCTCTCTCTCTCTCTCTCTCTCGCTCTATATATATATATATATATATATATATATATATATATATATATATATATATATATATATATATATATATGTAGCGACCTTGAGGCATGTCGAATTTTACATAGTGGAATAATGGTCCACATAATGTAAGCATCACTGTTTCATTTCATTTTACCTGCGTTCATCGAGTCATATCAATTTACCTTAAATATATATATCAAGATTGGTGGGTTGTTTAATTTCTTGTTGCTAATATTCTAATTATCTAATGTTAATGCCTATTGTTTGGTCCAGTCTATTAGTTTATTGCTAGCTGTTTTTAGTCTCTTGGTGCTTCTTGGTTGCATATTATTTTGAACCAAGAAAAAGATGTTGATCCATCAAGATAATGCATGGATACACACGTGTGTGTCACCATGACAGAAACCTATAAATTTGGTCACGAACCGCTACTCCATCCAACACTTTCTCCAGATTTAGCCTTCTTCGACTATTTTCTGTTTTCAAACTTCAAGAGGTGGCTGGGTGGTAAGAGAGTCCGAATCAAGAAGGCTTAATTGAAATAAACGGCGGTTTTGAAAATCTTCAAGCATCTTCCATATTCAGGAACAAATTAAGCAAGGTAATAGCAAATCTGAGTACTGAAGTGGAAGAAAGAATAGATCCCTAACACTAGAGGAAGCCTGACAAGCCATGAAAACTCAAAAGAACAACAACGCGCCAGGAATAGATGAAATTAGATGGAAAAGACTTACCTGGATAATACTGAGTCATCGAACCCATCTGACTATTATAAACACGTTACGAATTCTACTGTTCTTGCTTCATTCTGATAACACATTTTTCTCTTAATATTCTACTGCTTCTGATCTTGGTTCAGTTCTTCTCAATTCTTCTACCAAATCTTTCTGGTAAACTCCTTCTTGCATTCGTTACATTTTCTTGCAAATTGTGATTCTCGTTATCGATGTACCGATGAACTTAGAATGACGATAGAACACGTGCTTTTGGGACCCTTAAGGAATTCTCGAAAATTACACGATCTTGATGTTTATGGTTATTATCACCATAAGGAGTCCTCTACCAGGTCTAAAGTCTGATATACTTTATGTAGCCTCGGTACTTGAAACCCCATTGTCCGAAACACTTGACAACGAGCCGATGGGATATATTTTTTGCTGGACACGTGTTTTCTGTTTACTCGGTGCCTTTCTTGGTCGGCCTAGTTTCACATGGTCATGTCTCAAATATTACGAAAAGGAGTTAAGTGGTCAAACAAATTAGATCCATAAAAAATACACATTAAGTAATCTTACAATTTTCGTAAGCTTAAATTTAAACGACTTCCTTAAATATAAATAACTATAACCGCGTCGCAATAACAGGCTTATGCCTCGATTGATAGAAATAAACTGTATCAGATATTGATCGAATTAGAGATACCGTATAAACTAATTAGAATTATAAAAGCAGCAATTGAACACACGGTAGCGGTGATACGAATCCAAAACCAATTAAATGATGCAATTCAATATATCGAAAGGGTTAAAATAAGGAGATGCTAAAACTACATGCCAACAACATCGGCCTTTAGGTAAACCAGAATAAAACAAAAACTTTAAAACAGAAAAGGGGCAATGAAGATGAACGAATCATACTGGAAGACAATATAGAGTCGGTGGATAATTTTACATACCTGGGAGTGGAACTGAACTCAGCGGATACAGAAGATGGAGAAATTCACAGAAGAGTAAAGATAGACAATAAAGCCTACTTCACAATTTCCCACGTACTTAAATCTAAAAACCTACACCGTAATAACAAGTTGAGAGTCTACGAAATAATAATAAGACCCATCACATGTTATGGAAGCGAAGCGTGGACCATGACAGAAAGTACAAAAAAACATTCTCAATGTTTTTGAAAGAAAGGTATTGAGAAAGATAATGGGTCCAATTAGGGACAATGACATCTGGAGAACTAGACCTAATCAGGATGTAATATAATGTGTTTAAAGAATACGTGATCTCAGAATTAATCAGACTGTAACTGTTATAGTGGACAGAGCTCCACTTCGACCGACGGTTCGGTTGGCACTCCCAAATCCAGAAAGTAATCCAAAAAGGTTCGGGAATAGGAAACTTGCTATCTTCTCTGATCTGCCCTTCTAGCAGACTTCCCATCTCCATCAAATGCTTTATTACAAGATCTTAATTCGGTCTGTTGTCTGCGGATCTAAAGTCTACTTCAAGTTTGTGACATCCAACCAGGTGCAATGGTTTCAAGTTTTCCAAAATAAGCTTCTCAGTTTTTCAGAAGTAATTAAATTCATAGGGAAATTGACACTCCAAAAGTCAAGCACTTATATCTCAACTATTCCACAAACAATTCAGCTCAAGTTCTTCTAAAAATTCGCTTGTTCGAGAGCTGGTCGACATGCTGGGAGATTAGCACCGCGTCACTTCTAACCTCCCCCATTTCTAGGCTGAAACAACCCATCTGCCACTGCAGTCATACATTTTGCCTCCATACGACGGTATCTAGTCGTGCGTTAACTCAAGTTCACGAATAAATAGTTAGTTACACTATCTGTTATTTCGTCGTATTAGATTAGCGAGTGCCATATCATCAAATTTAATGCAGTAGCAGTAGCGACCCACAGGGGTCAATTGTGATGTGGGCAGGGCATGTGATAAGAATGGAAGACGAGAGGTTACCAATAATAATTGTAGACATTCGAATTCATGGAAAAAAGCTAGTGGGAGGACCCCGAAAACTGGGCATCCGAGGATGGAGGAGACAGGCATGGAGACAGAAGATAAAGGAGGTCCGGTTTCAGCTTTAGCTCCATGGGAAGAAGAAGAAAATTGTATTGAGAAATAAAACGCCTTTTTATTGAAAAAATATCTTATATCTAAAATAATTTGTGCTGCAGGGCTTATCACTCTTATCCAGTTTACGCACAGCTCAAAAATATTCCTCCCCTTATAGCATTACATTCAGCATTGCTAAAACTCTCCAAAGCGTTAACATCAAAAGATAATAACATGTAACTATATCCTTCAATACCAATTAACAGAAACCTTAATGATCTTATAAGATCCTTACACCAAGCCAATAGATTGTAAGTTATTATGTAAAATACAGATCTGATTGAATTTCGCATACCGCACATACATCGATTCATTAAGCGCGAAGGAAATCCGTTCGAAAAGAAACATGTGGAAAAATTACGCTTTATCATTACCCCTTGGGTGTATTTATGTCTTTGTCTTACGGACACTCCCTCGAAACCGTAAAAACTGGAAATATTTTTTATTGTCGCTAGTTGAAATGCATTACGTGCACTTAAGTTATTAGTTTCCTGTTCGTAATGCAAATAATATATATACTATATATAAATGTCTCTGTCTCTGGTACTATTAATAAATGACAGGTAACAATAAAATTTATAGTCGCTTTACCTATTTTCATTCACTCATTTCTTAAAGATAGTTATCGTAAAATATTGATGTGATTATAACGATCTGCTGGTCTGAAAATTCTTTTTGTTGCTAAGTTGGCATAACTATCCTCTTTATCCACTTGAAGTTTGAAATATTACGGTAAAAGAAACACAATATTATAACAAAACTACAGGGAGACAAACAAGATGTTGCATATGTTTGACAAATTGAGCACATTTTTACTTAAATAAAATTAATAGCATTTCAATTTTCTTTGTTTACGTACTTACAATATCTTCTTTTTTTCGCTTTGACGGGTATCGTCATACAATAGTTCGATTCCTGCTGGGGCATGGTCGTAAATTCATGTTTGTTAGTGTTTAAAATTTGTGAATGTTCTAGGATGTAAAATCCGACAAGGAAAATAATATCCCAGTCACGCCAGTAACCTGGCTGTGTTAGACCGGATGTCTTCTGGGATGATTTCTAAAGTTGGTCACTCGCCAGTCGGTAGGCTTAATGCTGAGGACCGTGGTTTGGAGCCAACGTTAAACTTTAGGCCAGATAAAGTTGGTAAAAGGAGACTATATATATATATATATATATATATATATATATATATATATATATATATATATATATATATATATATATATATATATATATATAAATTAATAACAAAAACAGGGAAGATAAAAGTATAAATAGTGTATATACAATATAATTTTTTTATTAATCTCGTGGAACGTCAACAATCTGCCCGTGGGCAATAAGTATTATTGTTTGATTTCTGTTATATAATATAACCATCCTAACATGTAGAAGATCACTACAGTAAGTAATCTGCTGTACAATTTATAATCTAAATCTTATTCTAGATACTATTCTAACTTATTTTAAAGTCTAACTTATTGTAGTGACTATTCTAATTTATTCTAGAAATTATTAAATATCACTATGTGTCTATTAACCAGTTCGTATGGTAGTTTGCGTTTGAGCCTACACACTTCACTGCCATCCCGCACATTTAACTGTTTGGCGAGTGCATTAGGATGCACTAATAATCTTTCAGAGTACTTCGTACTAGCACTTCGAATTACACTCGTTATGGGTTCTATAGGGATATCACTTTGAATCAGTTTGTTGGACACGTAATATGGGGCATCGACGATGACTCGCAACACTTTATTCTCGAACCTCTAGAGGATTTCTATGTTAGATTTGCTAGTAGTATTCCACAGTTCAATACCATAGGTCCAGATGAGCCTAAGTATTTATTTATACAGCAAAACCTTGTTATCAAATGATAATTTAGATTTGCGCCCTATCAGCCAATACATTTGGATTGGTTTAAGCCCAAGCTGTTTGCGTTTTGTCACTATATGTTTTTTCCAAGTCAGACGTCGATTCTAATGACGTTAGAGGTCGTTCATTATTATTCAGTTTTACTGAGGCACATGTTCTTCTGCAAAGGTCACATGAGTAGATTTTGCCTCATTTGCTTTGATACGCCACGTTTTCAACCACAATTCGACTTTATTAAGATGAAGTTGGAGGCTTTTTGTGGCTGATATTGGATCCTCGTGTGATGATAAAACCGCTGTATCATCAGCATATGTTACAACAGTAGTGTTTCGTGAGGTTGGTAGGTCGGCTCTATACATAAGTTGTAACAATAGGCCGAGAACACTGCCCTGCGGAACACCCGAATAAATGGGCTGTAGGTCGGTGTATGTGTCACCCTGTTCGACAATAAAGTGTCTGCCTGAGAGGTATGATTTCAGCAATTGAAAGTGCGTATGGGGTAAAAGCATTTTCAATTTAATGTGCAGTCCAGTATGCCACACCTTGTCGAAGGCCTGAAAAATATCGGGAAGTGCAGCGGAGCAATATTTTTTATCGTTTAAGTTTTTTTAATTTGGTTGATTAATCTATGTATTTGTTCTGTTGTTCCGTGTTTGTTACGGAAGCCAAATGGTCTGGAATAATACTTCTCTCCTCTGCAATTAATTTTAATCTCTTAATGTACAGTTTTTCGAAAAGTTTTGAGATGACAGGTAACAGCACTTCCCAAGCGCTAGAAAAATAATTAAGTTTTAGCATGGCATTAAATATGAATGTTACTAATTTGATGCACTTTCCTGACAGGTCTCTCAAGATTCTTCCAGTAATTAGGTCAAAACCGGGAGCTTTTTTATCATTGATTTCTTTAAGTAATGTTTGTTTTACTTCCTTAACAGTAATTTCTTATGTGGCTTGTGTGATTTTGTGTTGTTGAGAATATTTGAGTTCACTGTTATACTGGTCAATGATAAGATGATAGATCGAAGCATGATTCAGCATTGCACGTTTTGGTGTCAATATTTTTTGTAACACAAAAGTCTATGGTATCGGGAATTTTATTTCTACCTGACGGCCAATATGTTGGCTCACCAGTAGAAATATGCTGTAAGTTATGTGCCTTCAATGCTTTGGCCAATTCTCTGCCTTTTGGTGTTATTAGTCTAGAACCTCACATAACATGTTTTGCATTGTTCTCCTCAGGCAATGAATCTATTACCCAGCGTGTTAAAGAAACTGTGGTATTGTTCGGCCTTGTTGTGTTTAGGTGGACAATATATAGCACTAATTGTTAATGGCCCATGCACTTCTTCAATAGTTATACTGGTGGCTTGTAAATATTCCTCGCTGAATTTCTCTCTTTCACAGTGTCTTATGTTTTCACGGATAATTATTGATGTTGCTCCATGTGCTTTATCATCTGGGTGTTTTGTGTGATACAGCTTGTATTTCGGTCGGCGGTGAGTAAATTCATCATTGTACTCATTTGTTCCATAAGTTTTCCCATCATTTCCTCTAATTTACTAATAATACTTATAGGTTCAGTGGTTGTCTACGTATTAGGTTGGGTCTGACTGTTGGTTACTGCGTGTGTGTATGATATATGAGGATGTTGTATTGGAGCTTTAGGCGAGTTAGATGGTATGGGCTGTTTTAGTGGCTGTAAGTTTCTTTTTTTTCTTTTTTCTCAGTGCTGGATACAGTTCCTTCGCATGCTCTCCAGCGCATTTCACGCATCTATACAACTAGCGACAGTATGTTTTGGTATGCCCATATGATTGGCATCTGGCGCATTGTGGGATGATTCGTTTTGTGTTTGGTGGCTCGCATTTAATGACATTGTGGTCCAAATACTTAATCTCGTAAACATGTCTATTATTTTCTTTTGGCTTCAAATCAATAAAAAACATTGGCAGTGACTCCTTTGTTGCACGACGTTTTATGTTATGTATATTTACAACTGCGTGGCCTTCTTCAGCTAGAGCTGTTTTAATTGTGTTTGTATCCGTTGCGTGATGTAGTTCTTTTATGACAAATTTAAAAGTTTTTTCGGATTTTGGTCGAAAAGTATGATATTGCGTATTTCTATTGTCCAACTCTTTTATAAGAATTTTGAAATATTCAGGGTCAAACATTTGAATCTTTATTGTTTCAGATCCGCTTGTTTTTATAGTATAATGATTGGACATTGTCTTGAGCAAGTCATGCGGATGTTTAACAACACCTACCTTATGCACTGTTATTGGGGGTGGTCTGGGAATTGCTCTTGGTTGGTTTTCTTTGGTGTTCTGGTTTTCTTCTGTTTATTCTGTTAGGGCACTGAAACTGTTGTATGTTGGGAAGGGTTTTTAAAGCCAATAGTCGCTGATTTTCGTCTGTTTTCGGACTAATTGTTCTTCGGGACTTTGTAAGCGTTTTTTGTTTGTAACCGTGTTCCACTCGTGCATTTGAGGGGTTTCAGTTACTGACAGTTGATTGTTATTTCGGATAACGGGTGATTCAATTGATGAATCGATAGAAAGATGTTGTGGATTAGGCATTACGTATTGAAATTAACAATACAGATCACTTAATAGTTATTATATGTTTAATTTAAAAAAAAAATACGCCATTATATTATGCTCGCTCGAAGAAAACTCTCAGAAGGTAGAGTCTTGCTTATAAAAATAAATTTTAAGTTCGCGTTTAATAGTGCACGTTTTAAATCACGTTCTCACCCTACAATGGTTGAGACTAAGTTTACAGTTTTTATGACCGGTACTTTTATGACACTAACAGTAACACAGATGTTTTTTGTTACAACACAGCTTTCTGAAAGGTACGGCTGCACTCCGCGGTGGTTTGAATAAACTGTAATATAGAAATGAACACAAAATACAGGACTATAAACACAACCGTAACGAAATAGAGGTTCTATTCAGACAGCACAGATAGCAAAGTTATAATGGTTATTTGGTCAGTAACACTAAACTTAGCATAGGTTAGATTCTATGGAGAAAATCGAAAATCCAAGAATTTTGGTTGTTATCGTTGAATGAATTATAGTTAGAATGTGATAATTTAGTAACACTAATTTTGCAGATCGTTAAGGAACAAAAGTTTATGTATGCTAAATAATACGAAAAAACTGAATAATATGACATAGTTTCGGTAGGTGCGATATGCGAAAAGGACTGCCGAGTAGGGTACTGCCACAAATGAAAATAATATCACAGATATTGTATGTAAACAGATACATGTTGTCTGTTTTGCAAAACAGCAAAAATGTTAGAAGAATTGGTGAAGATTGCTGAATACACGTTCATGTAATGTAACAATTCTGAGACATTGTTATGAGTCAGTATATAATACATTAGTTTTAAAATTATTACAAACATAAATTTAGTGTTAATAATAATTACAGGTCAATTGAAAAGTCCCCGGCCTGACACATAGATGGCGATACTAGAGTTAAATCAATGAATTGTGAATTAAGCATTTTGAGTGAAGCAACTTTTGTTATTGTGAAAAAAAAGGATAAAAAGTAATTTTGCGTGCTGATAATATATTGCTTTTTGAGGGAGAAAAATACAGTTGAAGCAAAAACTTGGCTTGATGCCGAGTTTCCGGACACTGCCCTAGGAAAATCAACCATCAAGGATTGGTATGCTAAGTTTACACGTGGTTAGACATGGTGAAAACGGTGAATGCAGTGGACGCCCAAAAGAGGTTGTTGCCGACGAAAATATTTAAAAAATTAACAAAATTATATTGAGTGACCGTAAATTGAAATTGAATGAAATGAAGAGGCATTGAATAAAGGTGTACATCATATCATTCACGAATATTTGGGTATGTGAAAGCTCTGTGCAAGATGGGTGCCTCGCGAGCTCACTTTTGACCAAAAACAAGGACGAGTTGATGATTCGGAGCAGTGTTTGAAGGTGATCAAACATAATAAACTCGAGTTTTTACGTCGATATGTGACAATGAATGAAAAATGGCTCCATTATATAACTCTGAAGTCCAATCGACAGTCATCCGTGTGCACTCTACACGATGAGCTCGCTCCAAAGCATGGGAAAACGGAACAGTCGGCTGGCAAGGTTATAACGTCTATATTTTGGGATGCCCATGGAATCATTGTTATTGACTACCTTGAAAAACCAACATCCAGACCATCAACAGCGACTATTGCGTAGCGTTATTGGACCATTTGAAGAACAAAATCGCCAAAAAACGGCCGCATTTGAAGAAAAAGAAATCGCTGCCTTACGAATACAATGCATCGTGTCACAAGTCAGTGAAAATGATGGCAAAAATCCTTCCTCAAAATTGCTTCCTCATCCACCGCATTTTCCATATCTGCCCCCCAGCGACTATTTTCTGTTGGCAGATCTCAAAATAATGCTCGCTGGGAAGAAATTTTCGTCGAATGAAGAGGTGATCACCTAAACTGAGGCGTATTTGGAAGCGAAGGACAAATTGTACCATAAAAATGGTATCAAAAAGTTGGATTGTCGCTATAATCAATGTATCACCCTTGAAGGGAATTATGTTGAATAAATAAAACTAATGTTGCCAAAAAAATGTGTTTTACTATGGTACGCCGGGGACTTTTCAGTTGACCTGTTAGGTTTCATAATTCATTATTATTTTATTATTGGTAATTATATATATTATTTATATAAGTTAACAATTATCTTATAATTCGAAACCTATATAGGACCTTGTTAAATTTGTTATGTTTTTCTTACCCTTCAAATAATAATAAATTACTTCTCTAAACCAGATAAATAAATCATTTTGAAAATTAATTAGTTCAACAGAACAGAAAGTGTGATACCTGATCAAAATAAGAGAAACAAGCCGTAATTTAAAAAAATAACCATACGTATTATTTTTTCTATTATTGGTCATTCTCAATAAACAATAGCTTAAGAAAACAATTGTATTTTTTTTGGACCCAGTGATCATAGGAAGTCGTAAGGCCGCGCAAAAAGCTGCACCACCCATCGTTGGGTCATATCTTAATCTATTTGTGTGTATAAAAATTCGAGTTAATGTAGCAAGTGCATTTTTTTTTCAAGAACAAACCACTCCTTAATAGTTCAAATTTCAAGACCGTGTAATCATTAATAATCACTGGGCGCTGGGTACAGTGCTCCATTTCACTTAATAGCTGACGATCGAGATTAAGTGATATTAAAACAAATACATTTTTGTTTTCAGCTTCTTTTTATTAATGTATTGAGAATTATATATTCCTATTTACTTTAGTTATATTATATTTTGGTAGAATATAGAATAGACGGTAGTTGCATATATACACAAATATATAAAACTAACAGTGTAATAAAAAGTGGACGTAACTAAATACATACATATGTATATTTAAATTTATACAAGGTGTCGATGACATTTGAATAAGCAACATTTGTGATCAGATCTCATGGTGTAGATTAAAGACCTCGACGAATTTAAGTGAAATAGGCAGTGAGGGAAGTTAAGTTCGGTGTCTCAGTGTGACCAAAGAATCATATTCTAAGAATATGTGAGATTCTGTGTATGGAGAACCACACCGAGGGCATTGAGGAGAGGGTTTTATAGTTAATATTCTTTTCTTATTCATTTTCTTTCGTTTTGTAACTTGAAACATGGATTTCCTACCTCGAAAAAATATTTTTGATATGCCATAATACCTTTTATAGTTATATTATTTCGTATTATTTTAAACGCAAAATATTGTTAAATAATTACGATATTCATGTAAATTAATATATTAAATTTAAAACAATGAAAATGCCATAAATATATACTGCGGTTTAAAGTTTTGGAAACACTTTTTTTTTCGACAAAAAATCGTGAAATAAATCTTAAAATAAACATGCCGTAATTGGAGTTTGTTACTTTTACGACCGTAATTACAGCAATAATCGACAAATTTACGAGTTCCTTATTGGTTGTTCCTCATTTTGTAGAAAGTCCGGTTGACGTATTTAATGATCACAAAGGTTACTACACCACTAATTCTTGATTTCTTAGAATTGACATTTTTAATCATTGTTTTTATTTTAAATTGGTCTAATTTTTTAAGGGTGGGTTTACAATACAATAATATTATTGAATTGGGGGAAAATTGAATAAAGTAGTTTATTTAAAAAATGAGAATACAAAAAAGTGTGATTGCTTATGGAGTGAACCTAATGGGCATGGTCTTTCAACAAGGCAATGATCTTAAATATTTGTCAAAATTACGAAGAAATGGGCATAATAATTGCCAGACCTCTCCCCTATCGAATCAGTATGAGATGAATCAATTTCTTGATACAAAGTGAAAGATATGAAAATAAAAAAATAAGTAAAACTTGTGTAAATTAAACAAAAAATGTGTTGAATTTTTGCTAAATTATCAACTTTTTGAAAAATGTTTACTGTATTCTTTCTAAACTTTTCAATGTATATAGATATATTTCAGTTGACATAGGGTTTACATATAGTCAAATATATTATCATAAAAATAATGGTATTTGAGTACCCATATCAATGTCTAAATTAGGACCAAAAAAAATTATAACTAATAGGTATTTACTAAATAGTATATTAATAATAACGGTTTGAGTTTCGTATATATTTGTTGTACT
Source organism: Rhynchophorus ferrugineus (assembly GCF_030347505.1). Classification (NCBI taxonomy): domain Eukaryota; kingdom Metazoa; phylum Arthropoda; class Insecta; order Coleoptera; family Curculionidae; genus Rhynchophorus; species Rhynchophorus ferrugineus. The sequence goes on along the minus strand of NW_027472590.1, from coordinate 23,019,406 downwards.
TCTAACGTTTTTTAAATTGATTCTCTCGGTGTTTAAATTGCTAATTGGAAATAATTAGCGTTGGGAACTATCGACTGAAAACAGTCACAACAGTCGATAGTCGCAAAACAGTTGAAACAGTCGATAATCTAAAAATAGCGACTGTTTTTTTTTCCATTGGTGATGTCAGACGAAGATGTAGGAATTCTTGTGTGTATAAATTGTGAGATAGGAAAGGACGGAGATAAAGGCTTAGAGCAGTTAATTTTAAAAGTGTTTATATGTTCCAAGGGTAGTATAAGCCAAACGGATATATATATATATATATATATGTATATATATATATATATTCATTCTCGTGTTAACTTTAAAAAAGTAAAGGAAAAAAAAATTAATTTCTATTAAGATGTAATAAATAATATAATTTTAAAGGAAGTAGGATTACTTTTATACTGAATGTTCTGTGGATGTGTAAAAAGGAATGGTATAAGGTATAATAACACCACAAATGTTTTATCGTGTTTTAATATATTAATTTCTATTTTTAAATAATATAGTATAATAAATATAGACAATACAATACAACTTAAACAAAACCTAAAAACTAAAGATGTTCAATAACCATAAATAGTAAATAAAATGTAAACGTATACCTAATCATTGAAAAATCTAATCCATGAGAAATCTAAAGATGATCGTACAATAACTACCAGACCCTTTTTAAATAACAGTTTTATTTATTTTTGTACGGAAATATTTTTAAATTTCTATTCAGGAATATTATGATGTTCAACTTTTTCCCGTGAGACGATTTCTTCGATCGTAAAATAATTAAGATTTTGAAAAAAAATGTTTCGAGGGACAGATGTTGCGGGTATAGAGAAATATATTACTTGTAACAGATATAACTCAGGTAGTGTCATTTTATGGGCTTACCAAAAATCCAATCGGTTTTATAAACGCCCAATAAATGGCATTTCCAAATACTGCTTAATCTGTAATGTTGCTGCAGTACTTGGAGTAATTACTTCTTTCAATCTAGCTACTTTTTTTTATCAAAATATCTCCAGATTGGTCAGCAGTTGTGTCTTGAATTTCGAGTTGTGGAACTATATTTGTATTTTTTAAGTTAGAATGGAAAATACCTGTTTTGTGATAACTTTTTGTATCGGCTCAGCATTATTCGCAATACCAAATCCTGCTTTTTTCAATTTAAATCTAGCATCTAAAAATGTGGATTTCCCACTTATCGTGTTTATTTCTAAAATCGCCAGTCTTTTATTCATGACATCTAATAGACAATTTTGTAATTTTTTCCCCATTAACTTGTTAAAATCCAGGATTTGATGGAATGTTGCGGTCCTCTTATTAACGGTATAATTAAAGACATCATGGGATATCTTTCACCAGATAACTCGGTGGTCATTATTTCAATGGCCCTTAAAAGTTGAACACATTCTGTTGAGATAGTCCATTCGTCAACAAATAAAAACTGTGGTGCTCTTCTTAATAGCCATCAAAATAAATTGTTGAATAGTAGAGTTTTCCTATCAAAAAATATATTTATTACAAATATTTAACAATTTTTACTCACCTCTTTACCGTTAATATTTTTAAAAGAAATTTAACAACTGCTACTGTAATAATTTATTCAAATCTTTTGGAATTGATGCAGTTTCTGAAACTTTTGGAACTTAATTTTAGTTTTCAAGATTTTAGGAAAAAAGTTTTGACAAACAAAAGGCTTGGAATCGTTAAAGTTTATCAAAAAAGTATTACCTATTATACCAGCCCTAAGTATTACCTATTATGCCAGTCAAAAGTATCTTACTATTTATTATTTACAATTTTATTTTTTTACCCTCGAAAACTAGCGTTCAAAAACGCTGCTACATTAATTTGCAATATATAGTTATTCACAAGGAAGCTACAAAAAACATAAAACGACATGTATTACATATAAATATATATAAGCATAAATTCGGCACATTACTTTCAAGGTCGCGGCTAGGACGACAGAGTCACATTGATAAAAATCAGTCAAATGAACTAGTAGAACCGAAAAGAGTAACTAAAAGTAAACGACTGAAACAGTCGATAGTAAATAGTAATAAAATCAGTCGGACCGAAAACAGTGACTGAAAACAGTCACTAGTAAAAAACAGTAGAACCAAAAATAGCGACTGAAACAGTCGATAGTAAATAGTAATAAAATCAGTCAGACCGAAAATAGTGACTGAAAACAGTCACTAGTAAAAAACAGTAGAACCAAAAATAGCGACTGAAACAGTCGATAGTAAAATGTAGTAAATTACTAAACAGTCGATTGTTACCAATACTAGAAATAATGTTATTCAATATTTTTATAACAACGCTGATTTTTTATTGGCAGTTCTCGGTTTTGTATTAATTTCAGTTAATTAAATGTTAGGATTATGAATATATCTTGAGGGTTTTAAAATATAGCATAACTAATTCCAGATATATTTGTTTTACATGCATGACTGATATAGTTTAGGCGAAAATAGTTTCAACTAAATTAAGTGTTTGTTTTAAACCCTAATGTTTTATAACTGGGACAGTTGCTACATTTCGGTTATATAATAAATCTGGTCGTCTTTGAATTTATTCATTTAATCGGAATCGATATGTTTATCAATAAAAGAAGCCGGGTTGACGTTCTGCAGATAATTTTTGTTGTTAAATGAACCATCCAAACGGTCCATTAAATTAACCATTGAATTAAATTAAATGGATCTTTTTGATAAAGAGCTCCTTCTCAACTGACGCAGTACTGGCGTCGCATGCTAAATAGTATCCATTAAATTTTTTTTATTATTATTTAATTATTACATTGTTAGTAGTCGTTTCTGGCTAACTTACAATTTGTCTTTATGATAACTTAAATCTAGGTATTATATGCACCTCACTATACAACACTACACAAAATCAGATGGTTTGATTCTTTTCAATCTGTGTCCTTCTCTGGTGGTATCCAAAAGTTGCAATACTTCAATATTCTCATGAGAATGGAGTCTTGCCTCATGCCCCATTGCAATTCTCTTGATTTCTTGACTGACTGAGAATATCTGAAGGTCTCGATGTAGGTATTCAGTCTTGTAGTATTTGGGTGCGCCCACAATACTTCTGAGGGCTTTGTTCTGAAAAATTTGTATTATGTTTATGTTACTCTTTGCAGTACATCCCCATAATTGAACTCCGTATGTTCATATAGGTTTTAGTATTTGGTTATATAATAGTAGTTTATTATGTGCTAATAATTGTGATTTTCTTCCAGTTAGCCAATACATTTTCCTATGTTTCAATTCAGTTTTTCTCTCTTTTCTCCTTTTTTTCCAAATATAGCCATCGTTATTTTCTCCATTTGCGGTATATCACAAGTGTAGAGTAGTTAACGCATTGACCCCGGTACACTTACTTGTGGTAGACCGGCTTTAGCTTCTTTTATTGTAGAGTAAGCCTCTTCTTGTTTAACTCTAAATATTCTGACTGTAATGTACGATTTTGGTAGTTCGGTGTGTTGTCTTGGTAACATTTTCTGTAGTTTATGAATAAGGCCCTCATCCCAAACCTTATCGAAGGCTTGTGCTACATCTAAGAATATAGCTGAGCATACTTTTTACTTTCATAGACTTTTTCAATAACATCTGTTATTCTGTAAACCTGGTCAATTGTTAAATGCTCATTAATAAACCCAAACTGTCGTGTTGATATTAGGTTTTTTCTCTCTATGATTAATTAAAGGTAATTATAAAGTTTTGACTTTTGACAGCGCATAGGAGATAAAAATTAGAAGAATTAAAAAGCAATGAGAAAGCTGAACAATGGAAAAGCACCGGATTAAAATTAGTAGTGCCATGACACATAAAAAAGGAGTTAAAACGATGAATGCCAATGCTGTCATTGCAGAAAATATGAAATGAAAATCTTCAAAACCCAAGTAGGACTAAGACAGGTTGAAAGTTCAAGTCCAATCTCGTAATAATATTAATGGATGAAATAATAAAAATGTTAAATAGTCAAAACAGGACAATGGGATATAAAAAGGTGGAAATAATAAAAATGTAGATAGGAGCTCTTCTAGATAATGTGACAGTAATAACTGATCAATATGTAATTGATGACCAATAGAAAATCTTGAATATACGGAATAAGGAACAAAACATGGTGTACTAAAAACAATTTACAGACCAACAATAGACAACAAGAAAAGTCAGGGATATAAGAACGACGGACAGGACGATAACTAAAGAAAAAAGAAAAGACTTCAATGTCGAATCAGTGGAATAAGTACATAGAAAAGTTGTTGGTGAGGACAAGTAAAAAGAATATGGAAAGTGGAGAGGACTCTGGTTAACTGTATCAGAGAAATATTTCAGAAGAGAGGAAGAACTACTATGTTGTAACATACAAATGGTGTTTTTTGGTTATATAAATTTTGGGGTAACTACAGCGTGTTGGGTAAGTATCCACTCTTTTTAAATACTAGTTGTGAATTGATAATGATGATTTATTTCAGAGATACCTCAAAATATGATTGAATAACTTTAAAAAAGATGTTTTTTTATATTATATTTTAATATTATAAACGATAAATAAGGTATTTTTTGAAATTATCTTAAACTAATTGGTTGCTGTTGTGAACTTAACATATTGTAAACAGTTAAGTGAATGTATTAAGCGAAATGCAATTAAAATCATTATTGCATAAGCCACTTTTACCGTAAAAGAAGTTAGCGTTAATGAAGTCAAGTACGAAAATAGTAACATTTTCATAAAAAAATATCCTCCACAGCAAAAAGTTTTATCAAAACAGATCACGTAACATCTATCGCAGTTTCGTTCGACCTCAGCAACCGATCGTTAATTGTCGGAAGTGATAATATTACTTCTTTGTTGTTGTGGATAAACACGATTTCAGTTACCAAAAAGCTGCACCTCCGAAAAGCCTGCTGGTGTCAAATTTTATTTACAAAAAAAGTAATGAAATAAGTGCACTACTTTACAGTTAGTACCACTTCCTGGGTTTTGGTTTTTTGTAGAATTATTTAAAACTTTTTTATGAAATTCCTTCAGTTACTTTCAAGTAAAGATGATTGTCAGAGACACATCACTGTGTGATCTTAATGATCGCCCTGTGGTCAAAAATTGACTAAAATTTATTAAGTTAGTCTTGTTTATCTCACAATATGGTAAAGGATATAATCTAAAAATTATAAGTTAATATTACTAAAACTTGTTTTGATAATATTTTCAATACACGATCTAGAGAAATACGTTTGATATATATATATATATATATATATATATATATATATATATATATATATATATATATATATATATATATATATATTAAATTAGTAAATATACATTAAATATAGTTACAAATATTTGTCTATTGAAAATACATGCAAACTATCTCAGAAACTAAGATTCACTAAACTTTCTTAAATGGCATTTATATAAATTTAATTTTCCTTAAATTTTAGTAATCCACAAAGTATTAATAAGTTTAAATTACTACATCACTGAACATTATAAAGTATCATGAGTAAGATTATTTTCAGAACAGCAAAAACTTCAGAGCATCAAATATAATGTATATTTGATTTTTATTTCTACTTATGTTATATTCACAAACATGGAATATTAGATGAAGTAATAAATACTTGGATTTTAATTAAAACAATAACAAACACAATTAGGCACATTATTTTTTAAAATTATTACTTAGTTAGCATTAGCTTATTAGTAGTTGGTAATTAACCATGCAATAACATTTAAATATTGTTAACAATTCATATTTTTTTGTATTTGTCCCATGTGTTCCATCTGGGCAAATTATCTAGTTAGTTTCACTTTATATAAAAACTTTCATTACTTCATTTATTATTATCTTATCATTTATCATTAATTTGTGACTTTTACATATATATTTTTAAAATATATGTCGAAAAACCATGAATTTAATAAAAAGCAGCTTATTTGAGAAAAACATAATTTCTTTAACTACATTTTAAAATAAAATTCTATCGTTCTTTACTTATTTATTCCACTATTGAATGTTTAAAAGAGTAGCTGTCATATTTCTTCCTGTCAGTTAAAATATTTTAAAATATTTAAATCATCTTTAATTTGTCTTCTATGACTTTCAGTAATCTACTGCTTTATACTTTGCCTTGTATTCCACATATGAATAAAAACTCATTGTTCAGGATGCCAGAAAGATACGTTAGAAACATTCTTAAAAATTAGATTCTTATTTTTATTTATAAAAATACCGTTTTTATAACTTATGCCTTTTTATACCTTTATGACGGTATTTTGTATCTCTCTGGCAGGAGATTTTATTGCCACTGCCCGGCCTGTGGTTTATTTGGGAGAGGAAACCCTCTTATAAGTGGATTATTGGTTTCATGAAAAGATGATTATCAGGTACCGTATAGTTTCTGAGTGGCTGTGATATACACACCACCTTAAATAGGGCGGACCAAGAGATTCGCAACTCCCACTTCTTCAGAAATCGACTCTGTATAAGATGCTAGTCTGTCCAGTCTGCCTCTACGGAGCACAGGTGTCGTACAGGTACGTCTATGAGAGACAACTTGTACTACTCCAAGTGTCTCAGTCCAAAAAAGTCCGCGCGTTACCCAATGCCCCATGGTTTATGAGGTACGTGGACACTCACCTCGAATCAGGCATCCCGTTTGTGAAAATCTTCACGAACATGCTCAGTGTACGGTTCTCCCTACGCGCCTTAGAACACGATAACAATCTGATCAAATTCCTACCCCATCTACGAAGTCCGGTAGCTGAACCAAGTACGACAATCCCAGTCGTGACCCAGGGTATCAGTCACCCGCAAAACACTTCTCTATCCCGAACCCGAAGCGACATAAGCAAACGACCTTTTGGTTCTAGCTGGTCAATCTGGAATAAGAAACAAAAGGGTTCGCAAGCATTCACGAATAATTCACGACCGATTCAATGGAGTATTCAAGAAAATATTCCTAGTTATTAGTCATGTTTGTAAAATAAGATCGATCTGTATGATCGAAGATAGTTCGGGTATTTTATAGTGTTTCATTGTATTGTAACCGTAAACATAAATTTAATAAAAGTAATTAAGGAACAGTTTACTTTTATTTTAAGGGATACCCAGGAACTAACAGGTCGACTGAAAAGTCCCCGGCCTACCAAAGTAAAACATATTTTTTTGGCAAATTTTTTTTTCAAAAGTGAGCTTGCGCGGCACCCACTTTGCACAGGTTTTCTCATACCCAAGTGTCTGTTATTTTATTGTTTCAATTTATAGTCATTCAAAATCATTTTGTTGATTTCTTTAATCTTTTCGTCGGTAACAATCTCTTTTGAGCATCCACTGCGTTCACCATCGTCGGTGCTCATCATTTCTTTTCTATCCATTTTTTTCACAATAACAAAAGTTGTTTCACTCAAAATGTTATAATTCGTAAACTAATGATCCGACAGCTGTCAAATTTATACATGCATCTTTTGAGGGTTATGGCTAAGTAAAAAATATATCGATTTAACTCTAGTAGCGCCATCTATGTGTCAGGAAATGACTTTTCAATTGACCTTTTAATTGATGTCAGTTTAACATCACTGTGAACTACTTATTTTTGACCCTATTGAACCATTATTCCAGAAAATACTTATGCATTAAAGAAGTAATTCATCATGGTTCGTCTGGCCGGAGAGAAGTAGCAGATATCGCTTAATACTGACCAACAAATGACAAATGAGAAATTAGAACAATCACCATCACAACACAACTCTTTAGGCAGAATTCTTGATGCACACATTGATATATGCATTACCTGCTATATTTGGTTATGGCTTTGCTTCGAAATGCACTTACTAATGAAACCTGAAATGTATTAGAAGTTAATACTAATATAACATTTAGAGGCAGATCTCAATAAATTTTAAAATTACTCCTAATACAATGATATGCTATGTTTCAAGAACATTTTCAGTTTCAACCAGTTCTCAAACAAGAACAATTTCAGTTAGTTCAGAAATTCTTAAAGTTAAAAATGGATTGATTGCCGTTTATATAATAAATCTGGAAAAGCTGCTTGCAAAATTTAAATACCCTGTAAAGAGAGAAAAGACGATTCTTGTTATTCTGAAATTTTGTTAATCTATATTAGAATGAAATCTATGCAACCTTATGTCTTGTTTTTCTTTGAAATCTGAATATACTCTCATAGTTCTAACTATGACTATAGTTCTAATTGATTATAGTTGTTTGTGGGGAATATTTCACAACAGGTGAGGCCTATATATATATATATATATATATATATATATATATATATATATATATATATATATATATATATATAGTGAATTCAAAATAGCAGTGACACGAGTGTCAATATGTTTCTGTCTAAAGTTGTAAATTCGTTTTACAGTCAGACAATATTATCCTTTTCATTTTATTCTATATAAAAAGAGATAGAATTAGAGAAGTTCGTAACGGAATGAGCCTGCAAAAGTTGTCCGTTTGCCAAACGTCTGAAAATTTTTCAAAATATTAAATTACGGGTTATAAACCGGCAAACGTTGTTTCAACTCTATCAATATATATATATATATATATATATATATATATATATATATATTAGTTATATTTCTGTTCTTGTGTATGTAGTTGAACTATTCCTAAACGGTTAGACCGATTTTGATGAAGTTTTTGTGTCTGTTTATGCGTATTCACAGGTGGCTGAAATTATATTCAAGAATTTTTTGAAATATTTTTGATTTCAGCTGGCGTGTCATAGTGACACGTAAGAATTGCGATTGATATATGTAGAAGAAATTAATATCTGAGAATGCCGGCGTCATTGGCGCAGTGGTATGATGACAGAGCACTCCTCCTACTGTTGCGATAGTTGCGGTTTCGAATCCTGCTGCGGCATGGATATACTTTGTGTTTGTAATTGTAATTGTAAATATCCTTATTGGCAACAATATAAAATCTGACAAAGAATAACCATCCCAGTCGCGTCAGTAACCAGGCTGGGTAAGACGTGTGTCTTCTGGGATGGTCCTTAAATTGGTTTTTTGCCAGTCGGTAGGCTTAATGCTGAGGATCGTGATTCGGAGCCTTCGTTAAACTGTAGGTCCAGCCCAGATAAACCCTCGTTGGTTAAAAGAACATTTTAAAATATAAAAAAATCATATAATATTTATATATTATTTGCAATATTAATTAAACCTTGATGTCTTCGACAGATCAAGCTGAATCGAATTCCCATAACAGTAATGTGTTCATCCGCCTCGCAGGTATTTGTTCATTTAGATCTTTTACGGGATACGGTGTTTGTCAATTTGCAGCAATATTTAGCAGCTCATTGTTAGTTTTATTTCCAATGTGTTTAGATAAATTACTGAAATCCATCTACATACATTCATTTCATTCATTTTAACTTACGAAGTTACTTATATTTATTTGTTGTGTATTTATTATAACAAAATGCCACGTCTTTGAGGATGAACAAGAAATATAGGTCGATGTACACTTAATGTAGAGATAGTTCGCAACTATCGGTTAAATAAAGATATAGAAGAACAGTTGAAGGATGATGTAAATTTAAGGGACTATGATGTAAACAGACTTACAGAGTCAGGATAAATGCAAACGTTCTCATACATTTTAGTTCAAGGTGAATGGGACATTATTTAATAAAGTTAAAGTAATAAATTTAATTCTTGCTTCCAAGATAATCCAAGACAATCATCGTTATTACGGTACTTTGGAATATAATTGGCATTTAAACATTAAACAAAGAAATTCAGTGACAAAATAAACATTATTTATTTATTTTGTTGTACAAGTAACTTCTTTGTACCTTATTTATCTCTTTATTGTTCAAGCGAAAAATTTAACAAAATAGCTAGCGCGATAAATCTTTTACTCATAACAATTGATGATCTGTATCTATTAAGATAATGTTCTCAGATGGCGCCGATTTCTCTATCAATTATGGACCGATTTTCAAAATTCTTTTTTTATTCGAAAGAATTCACTTCCGAGGTGGTTCCATTCAACCTAATTAGGATTTGTTGGGGGATAGGGGGGAAATCGAGGGAAAACCGCAAATTTCCAAGGCACATACAAGGCTTTCGCATATTTTTTAATCTAAATTAATCAGATATGTGTGTATAATGTTATTGCTGAACTGATGTGACGCACAATTGGAAGTAGTTTAGTGTAAAAGCCATTCGGTTTGCTTTTTAAGCACTAATTATGAGAGTGCATGCATATAGAAGTCGTAGAAACGTTGTAGGCAACTGTTTCTATGGTGTAATGGTTAGAACGTTAAGTTCACACGCGGAGGTCGCGGATTACATTCCCAACACGGCAGCAACCTATTTTGTTCTAGTTTTGATTGAAATATTTGTTAAATCACCTGTCTAGTTAGCGGACCCGAGGGCGTAAAATTTTCCTTATTTTCAATTATTGTTTTTTATTCCTTTTTTTCCCCATAAGTGCTGTACATTTACTTGGGTTATCTGTTGTAATACTTAATAAATAATAGTATTTTATTGAGTAAATAAAAGAAGAAATAAAAAGAGAAAAAATATTTTAAACAAAAAAATTGAACCAACTTCAAAAAATAAATTTGGAACTCACTAAAAAATTAAAACGACTGATTACTTTGAAGCCAGTGCCGAGCAACAAATTAAATTTTTGTTCGGAATTTAATTTTGTTTATATGTCACAAAGTTATATTTTTATTTTTATATTGTTTATGCTTAATATTTTTTACAACACCTTTTAGTAAAATAAATTTAGAAACAGATAAGAAAGCACAAGGAAAAATAAGGAAGTGGTTATCAAATACTTTAGAAAAATGCTTCATGTTGCGGTTATATATATTACATTGCTCTTAGTAAGTGATATTTTTCTTGTAACAGTATAAACCACAGAAAAATAACGTTTGCAATTTTAGTAACGTATAGCGATTACAGGAAGTGGCAGGTTTACTTTTGTTGTTAATTTAGCGGTCAGAATACTGCACCACCCATCGTTACACTATCCTCATGACTTCGAACAACAACAAAAAAAAAATAAACGAGAGCAATTTACAAGTGGATTTTTTCTAATATTCACCGCACCTTGTCATGAACGTCAAAATTATTTTGAAAACTTTCGTTGTCGAACTTCAATTAATAAAATATGATTTGATAATATTTTTTGTCATGGGTGATGTAACGTCGTCAGGCATTTGTTTGTTCGTATGTCAATTAATCTTTATAATGAATATTTGTAATTTGTTGTCCTTGAGACTATTTTTTACATACCACAAAATGAGTTTTGATATAATGGGTTGGGGGAAAAGAAATTTCGCATTTTTCTTGCTTTTTTTTGTAAAACCATGATTCCGTCACATTAGTGCTTCGGATATTTCTAGCATAGCAATTGAATTTAAGTGAATTTATTTTGGTAATCCTTTTTTGAAGCTAGTTTTACACTATTAAGAGAGTTTTACAGAAATGTCAGACAAACAGGTCAAAGTCCGGGCTGTACATACAATAATATTCAGGCCGATATTTCTTATTATTATCTATTATAGCAAATAGTAGATGCAAATCAACACTTTTTTTATTTAGTCTTTGTGATTCCACAATCTGCCCTATAGGCAATAAGTATTTCTTCTGTCTATATTATATATACATGGCATGTAGAAAATCACTTCATTAAGCGATGTTCTGTATAAAATATTATCTTAATTAATTAGTCTTATTCTAAAGCGTATTCTAAAGTCTATATATGTCCAGTAATCAGATGAGGTGGTGTTAAACGTTTTAGTTTACGCACTTCACTATCACGTCGCATATTTAGTTGGTTAGTGAGTATGTTGGGATGCACTGACACTACTTCGAAGTACTTCAAACAAACACGTTGAATTACACTCGTTATAGGTTCAAGAGGAATATCATGTTGTATAACTTTATTTGAAACATAGTACGGAGACCCAACAATGGCACGCAACACTTTATTCTGGAACCGTTGAATGATGAATATATTAGATTTTCTAGCGGTACCCCATAGTTGGATTCCATATGACCAAATAGGCTTATGTATAGACTCATATAGCAATACCTTGTCATCTAATAATAACTTGGATTTGCGCCCGATGAGCCAACACATTTGATACAATTTAAGTCCAAGTTGCTTCCGTTTAGAGAGTATATGCTTCTTCCAGGTTAGGCGTCGATCCAAGTGCATACCAAGATATTTAATATGCTCTGCTTGGGGGAGTTGATGATGATTGATATTCACTGGTGGATATGTTCTTCTACGCAGGGTAAACGTTATATGGGTGGATTTTGTTTCATTGGCTTTAATACGCAATGTCTTCAACCATAATTGTATTTGCTCTAGGTGGGTTTGTAGGCATATTTATGCTGTGACTGGATGTTCATGGGAAGCTAAGATTGCGGTGCCGTCTGCGTATATTGCCACAGTAGTTATTTTTGTGGTGTGCAGATCGGCCGTATATCGAAGATACAGTACTGGACCTAGTACACTTCCTTGCGGAACTCCTGAATATTTGGGATTTAATTCGATATGTTCATCGCCTTAATTTACAATAAAATGTCTATCATTGAGATACGATTTTAGTAACTGATAGTCCGGATGAAGGAGAAGTTTCCTTAGCTTAACCTACAAGCCCGCATGCTATACCTTATCAAAAGCCTGAGATATATCTAGAAAAGCAGCCGAACAATATGTTTTGGCATTTAGGTCAGTGTTTGTTTTGTTTATGCGTTTGTTCTATAGCCCATGCTTATTGCGAAAACTAAACTGATGTTCTTTATATATAGTTTCTCGAAAACTTTCGAGATTATCGGTAATAAACTTACAGGCCGGTAGGGGTGACATCTTCTGGTATTTTTCCTGGTTTGAGAATCACTAATATTTTAGCTACTTTCCAGATACTAGGGAATTGATTAATTCGTAGCATAGCATTAAATATAAATGTTAATAATTTTATACCCTTTTCTGAGAGTTGTTTTAAAATTTTACCAGTAATTAAGTCATAACCAGGAGCTTTTTAATATTAATCTCTCTCATTAGTGTTTGTTTAACTTTTTTGACCGTTAATTTCTCGTGCGGTAAGTCTATTTGAAATAGTGAATCTAGAAGGCTAGTAATTTTATTTTCGTCATCTTTATGTAGCTGAGACTGGAAAGGTTTAAAAATATTTTTTAAGTGTTTTGAGAAAATGTCGGCCTTCTCTTTATTGCTTCTAGCCCAATTATTTTCGTTTGTTTTAATAAGTGGGTTATGCTGCTGGGGTCTTTTAAGCTTTTTTTGTAGCTGTCCACAACGAATTGTCTATAGCCTCAGTTGGTGTTGAATTCTCTAAATATTCTTGAATGTCTTACTTTTGATCATTTTAGATTAATTCTTTCAGCTCTTTTATTGCCCTATTAAATTTTCATTTATTCTCTTCAGTCTTTTGCTGTTGCCAATGCCGTCGTAAAAATTAACACTAATAAGCTATTCGTTTTTATTCTAATCTGCTCCTGGTTTAAAATTACAAAGCAGTTATTGTATGGTAGATATCTTTGTTATTGTTTTTAATGTGCACTGAGTTTTACAGATAACTTCACTGAACTAGATCAAATTGTTTTACTATTTTATCTTCTGTCTAAGCTATCAATCATCATGTAGGAGATGGAAAACCTCTACATTTATGTTCTGGTGGAACTTCTCTTCATTGCTTTGGGCACATTATCGACTGTTGAATGTACCATGGAGCAATAATACCTCGCAGTACCTTGTTTTGGAATCTATGTATAATATTTCTTTTGGTGTGTCTTGTACAGCTCTAGATTTGAATAAAATAAGCCCAAGGTAGTACAAGTAGTTTCAAGGCTTGTTAGTAAAACAAAACATTGTTATATACTGACAGGGTTGAATATATATATATATATATATATATATATATATATATATATATATATATATATATATATTATACACATATGATACACAACTTTATCTATTATTAATTTCAAACTCCTTGTTGATTAACTTTGACTTATTATCATTAGTGGTCTGGCGGAAAAGTGGATAAAATTGACCACTGATTGATTTTAAACTTAAATTCCTTGCAATGTGGACACAGAATGCTCATTAGTCTAGCATCAATGATTTCCTGTGAATTGTAATGGATTGTCACCTTTTTATTGAATGCAGCTCGACGGGAATTAAATGCAACATTTCTATGTTATAAATTTTAATTCCACCGATACTGTTTAACTTAGCTTTATGCTGCACGTTGCCCATCTGTTTGACTTATATTTTTAAGTGGCCTTTGAAGTGAATTTTGAATAATGAAAAATTCTAATTCAATTCAAATCAAATTCAGATGAAAATAAAAAATTAACTCTCGTAATGTTTCTGTAGAACCATGTATATCCTTTATTAATCTATTAAAATTTACTAAAATTCGATATTTAACTTTTAATACAAGATGTGAAAACAAACACTCACTCAACAAAGTCAAAACTGGATAAACATAAACACAAGAAATTTATCAGCCATTTTTGATAGATGCCGATTGATAGCACCTGTCATTGTTAAACTATCAAACGTGCGAAATTTAAATGCTCGTCAAATTTTCTTAATTCTTTCAAATATCTGCACAATTTTCTTAATTTTTCATTCAAATATTAACAAAATTCTTTCCGTAAGAATAGTATGATCACGTAATATTATAGTTTACATTTTTGTGGAGAGAATAAATTATTATGTCTGCCTTGTCGCCAGTTATATACAACTGTGAAAGGAAAATACGACATATGTGCAAATTTCATCCCAACATAGATTAAAATAATTCCAGAATCATAAGCTTTTGGTTTAACTTGTAGTCTGGTGAATAGAGCACAGCTAAGAAAAATTGTTGTTGCTTAAGGACTAAAAGTAATTGATATAGTTCTAGAGACATAGTATGTCACTGTACTAGAGGTAATTTTAAAGGTTATTAAGATATGTCTGTAAATTTTAGTGGTAATAGCTTCTCATTCATTTCAGCTGTCTTCAGTAAATTTATTTTTTAACAAAGTACAACCGAGTATTGCAGTAATAAACATTCGAGTTAAAATGAATATTGCAAAGTATATTAAAAATATAAATAGGGTGATATAAGAAAAAGTAGATAGCAGTAGATAAATGAAACCTATAGAAGCCAAATTAAGGATGAGCTGTCTGTTTAAAAATTGAGGTAAAGATATTATTCTTTTAATTAGCCTGGTGTAATTATTATTTTTGCAATATATACTTTAGGTGAGAAATATGTATTTAGATATAAATATGAAGTAATGAAAATATGCAGCAGTTAAAATGAAACTAACTACATAGATGGAACATATGGGACAAATAGAAGAAATATGAATGTTTTATACATATCAGTGAATTATTAATACTAAATTCATAAACATTTTAAACCATTAATATTTTATATATATATATATATATATATATATATATATATATATATATATATAAAGGCGTTTAATATTTGTGTGTTGAAGTTGTTATAGTTTTGAAAATAATTTTATTATATGAAACTTTGTTACAATGTTCCGTGATGTAGTAATTTAAACTTATCAATACTTTAATGGAATGGATATCTTTTAATATACGGAGATTTATTATTTTAATTTATATTATATATCAAATAAATTTCTGATATTATATTGAAAATTCAATTCCTCTTGAAAGTTTTAGTAATATATCATTTTTAAATTATCCCCTTTACTCTGTTATGAGAAAAACATGAAATATGTTATACGAACGATAATTGCTTTTAATACATTTAAAATAAAACGTGTTTTCCTAAACACTGGTGTTTATGAGAATACTTAAAATTGTTTCATAGTATATTAATACTATATTATATCCTATTTAAATCAACAACATTTCACGCATAACAATAGCAAATAACCTTACGTGTGTCACCGAAGGAGGCACTTCGAACCAAACCAAACGAACCATAAAGAAATATATCATTTATTTTTCACGACTAATTGAAACGGATTATTAGATCCTGTCCATAATAGTACCCACACATACGTACACCCTCTTTGGAGCGAGGCTCAAGGATTGTGGTTTTTCTCGCAAAGAGTATCAGTGTTACGTATGTGATCGATATTTTCCTCTTTTTTTCGGTATTTTCTACCGATAACACGGGTTAATATGGTATCCGAACCAGAGACTTGAAGGTCGTATTTTTGCTTTATATACTAAGATTCATCACGACAATATTCAGTAAATTAACAAATTTTGTTGTTAATTCATACGTTTAATACAATAATTTCGAAGCAATGAAAAGTTTGGTAAGGGTGTTTATTTGTTTGAAAATTTATAACTTTTTCACATTCATTTATTTATTTCGTTCGTGCAAGTGACTGACTTATATTTTTTTGAATATACAGTATTAACAACTAACTAATAATTCAACTTTATGATACTAAAGGTATTGTTCTTAGACTATTTATATGTTAATGACCAAAATAAGTGATAAGTGGAAATTTTGTCATACTTTATTAACACATTATTACTAATCGTTGCTGACTAATTTACAGTGATCTATAATCTCTAGAGTAACTTGAAACTAGGTAGTTATCTAGGAAGGCTCATTGATCTTTACTTCTTTCTTATTCTATTCCATTCCTCTCTAACAATATAAAATAAGGTTTAATAGCACTTTTAGGTGTTTTTACTATTTAGTACACTTCACTACAGAACTTTACAAGATCACACGGTTGGGTTCTCTTGCCTGCGTCCTAGTTTAGTGTTGAACAAGAGTTGTAGTACTTCGATGTTTACATGTGACTGAAGTATCTCCTTTTGTCTTGTTACGAAGCTCTGAATTTCCTCTATGATAGGTGGAATCCGAAGGTCTCAGTGTAAGTTGTATCTGAGTACATCTACAATTATTCACAGCACTTTTTGAAATACTCGTGTCATGCTGATTTTACTTCTCGCAAAACATCCCTGTAACTTAATTCCTTAAGTGCTTATAGGTCCTAGTATTTTCTTGTATAGCAGTAATTTATTATGTACGGATAATTTCGATTTTCTTCCAAATAACCAATATATTTTTTGAATTTTATGTCGAGTCTTTTTCTTTTCTTTTTGATATGCTATATTTAAAATGACCAAAAATAGCCTTGGTGCCGTGATGTTTTATTAGAATATTTTGTCGAGGTCATTTGTATTTTTTATATATTCTTTTACACATTAAATGTTCGTTAAAGTTCTTACTGTTTATCATCCGCTATATTTTATATGTTTCCCAGAAATATAAACCAGTTGACTTCAATATTTTTGTATTGTA
Organism: Rhynchophorus ferrugineus; assembly: GCF_030347505.1. Lineage (NCBI taxonomy): Eukaryota > Metazoa > Arthropoda > Insecta > Coleoptera > Curculionidae > Rhynchophorus > Rhynchophorus ferrugineus. The sequence continues at coordinate 23,002,013 of NW_027472590.1, read as the reverse complement.
TAATTATATTAAAACATATAAGAAACGAGAAACCTTTTAAAATGATGATAAATTTAATAGATTTGCAGTTACTCTACGCGCTTAGTAATATGCACTGATTCAAACCAAGTTTATTAAACACTGTCAAAATGTTTACCTTAATGGACGTGATCTGATTGATTTAAATAATAAATGTTTTATTAAAATAAACTATTAATATATGTACGTATATTCATAATAAATTAAACAAATATTTGAACAGCCCTAATTATATTTTAGTTTGATTATAAACGTGTAGATCTTAGTCATTACATTTCTAAGTTCAATTGGAATGTCCTCATTATCCACACCTTCCCTGTTATTATCATTCATCAGTTTATCTTCGTTCTATAAATTATTATCAGCTGAAATACCATTAATGCTGAAATTCACCGTTTTCAATAAGTTAATAACAACTAGAGTAGCATGGACAAGTATTTTCTCGCTTATTTGTTATTGATACTATTTCTTCACTGGTACCTAAGATATTATTCCAACGTATTCAAAAACGTTTCTTGATTAAGAAAATGATATGGAATATGCTAACTTATAACAGCTTCTACTAGTGTTATTAGTTTCAAAGCTTCAGATATGTTTTCAGGACTCTTTGATAGGACATATCAAGGCAGAAACATTTGGTACTATAGTTTGGTAAATGTTATTATGTTATGGTTCGTTGAATAGACGTGCTCCTCAGTTGCTCTTCTAGAAGAAGTTAATTATCTAATAGCAACTCTAAATTCATTGGAAGGCTTTATTGTATTAAAGTTATGTGTGTCCTCAAGCTAAATAAATATGAATCTTTAACTTATGAATATGATATTTGCTATTACTTGTGATACCTGCAATTGTGAAACCACTTCAGGAATATACTGCTTATCTTGCAAGCGAATTTTGAGTAATCATGAAGAATAATAATAAGAGCGAAAGTATGGACAATGAGGACGTTTCAATTGAAATTATAATCTTTAATAAATTTCTATTATGACTGAAATGAAATATACATTTAGTACAATATTGTATAGTCTGTACAATTTATTTAACAAAAAGCAAGGTTGAAGTTACACTGCTTTACGAATAATTTTTCTAGGGATGTTTAGTGGAAACACATTTATAATTAAATCAACTATTTATTAATGAAACAATTAAATTTTAGATTGTTTTCTCGACATGTATGGTGTTGGCTTGGGGAAAACCCAGCGGATACGCCTATGCCGATTACGAGTCATACGCGTACGCAGCTCCTGCTAAAGCCGTACTAGCAGGCCCCATTGCTGCTACCTATGCTGCTGCTCCTTTAGCGTATGCCGCCCCTGCATCATTAACCTACGCTGCACCTGCTATTGCCGAACTGGCAGGACCTTTAACTGCTGGAGCCATTCTAACTGGGCCTAAGGTATTGTAATTTTTTATTTTAATCTAACAATTCAAAACAGTAGTGACACACGTGACCTGTGAAAACGTCGCAGTGTTGCCGCAACAACTCTGAGTTTTAATGACAATTAAATGATATTTCAAATTGTTATATGACTTTAGCATGTCTATTAAAACAATAACGAAAACTATTAAGAAATTTATTTTTTACAATTTAGAAATGTTTATTAAAAGGGTCTATTTGCAATCATTAAATTAATTACTGATTTTTCAAAACTCAAGTGTATAAAGTAATATTTATATTAATATTTATCATTGGTTAAATGATTTCAAATTTACTGTTAATAGTTCATAATTTCTTCTATTTTTCCTATATCTACAGAAATTATGTAGTTAGTTTCATTTTATCTGTTGTATATATTCAGTACATACTATTCATATAGTCTTTATTTTTTAACAACAAAAAAATAAATATACCAAGTTGATTAAAATAATAATTTCTTTACCTAAATTTTTAAATAAAATTGTATCGCTCTTTGCTTATACATTTTACTGTTCGATATTACTCTTGTAGATAGCTCGTCTTTAATTAGCATTCTATGGGTTTAGTCTATCTACTGCTTTGCTTTTATTTATTATACATATTCCCTTACAACATATCACATTAAGTTTGTTTTAGATTTTCACTAACTCATCAATTGTCATGATTACATCGTTTGCAAGGGCTACTACCGATTTTTCTATTTTTTCCATATTTTAGTACCCTATATGTAGTCTTATATAGTCTTTTCATCCATTAATATTATAAACAGGGTTAGGTTTAAACTTCGGCATTGTCTTATCCTAATTGGGTTTTGAAGGTTTTTGAATTCATGTTGACTGAATGAAGGCATCGATATTTATCCTACATATTTCTTGACGTATTCTTACAATTTTGTTAGTTACACCTCTTTGTTCTAATATGACCCCTTCCTCTTACTCTGCCAGATGCTTTTTTCAAGTCAATTAAAGCTAGATATATCTAGTTATTGGTATTGAAGTCTTTCCACTATTTGTTTGTGCTAAATATATGTATTCTTGAATACTTCTTCCCTATTGGTATACATTATGGAATGCTGTAAACAAATTAACTGCTACTGATTTTAGACTATTTTGAATAGTTTGCTCGCGTATCTTCAAGACTGTAGATAATAAGGTAATCCCTCTATAATCATTACAGTATCATTTATGTCCTTTTTATGTACCATAACAATAGCGCTATTTGCCAATCTTGTGTAATTTGGTCCTCTTTTTAGATTTATTGTATTAACCTTTAAAGTGAATGCAAATGGTACAATAGGAAACATTTATATGGAATTACTTCAACTCTATCACTATGTATTTTTTATCTTTTTATTTTTGAGTTAGAGGCATTGTATCAATACTTAAAAGATAATAAATATGTAAATATGGGAACCACATATGATCCTGGAGTTCACTTAAGTACTCATTATTATAAACATCACACAATTTTGAACTAGCTTGCGTTGTTTTTCTCTTTTTTCGGAATAAAAAAGTGAAATATGACAAAAATTCTTTCTTGTGTTCTCTTAAGCGCAATTACATTTCACTAAGTAAACCAAATACGCTACCTTTATTACCTTTATATTTTTCGAGGATGTTATTGTATGGCTTCATAGAAAAAAATATCATTAGAGATATGTTATTTTGAAACTATCTAAACTTAAAGGAAAAAATGAAATTATTTTTTACGAACACAAAACAAATCTTAAATGGTTGATTTAATATTGCAGACTGCGGGGACTATTTTAGAGGGCCCTAAAACTGCCGGAGCTATCATAACCGGACCAAAGACAACCGGAGCTATCTTGACTGGTGCTGTGAAATCAGGCACCATCCTGACAGCTGCCGGACCATTGACCCTGGCTACACCAGCCGGTTATGTGGGCCCCGCAGCTATTGAGTATGCGGCACCATTAGCAGCTGGTAAGTTCTTAACTGCAGTCACCCGATCAGTTAGTTATGCTGGTGTCTGCCTTTAGTAGTATCATTTAATATCATACTTATTCCTTCAAATTAAAGATAGAAAGCTTATAATGATTTATTAACATCAGCTTTCTTTTGATAGGATGATTAATGCGATATTTGTTGGATTCCCTTAAATACTTGGAAACAATATAATTTGAAATATGATCCTGATATTTCAACGAATAAAAAGCCTACTGATAAATCTCTTACGAGATATATAATCAATATGAAATTAAAAAATAGTATTCAGTAATTAGCATAAAATAGCCATAATTATTCTAACATTGAAAAAAGTTAAAATCAACATTTTAAATACTACTGATGAGCAAGTCTGCTATCGATTGCCGAAATTATCATGAAAGAAGTCTGAAAATTATACGAATGAGACTTCGAAGAGTTCGCGAAGAAACAAACTGAGAATAACAGGCAGAGTTTAGACCCAATAGTAGTTGAGTAAACAAGATATTGACACTCTGCAAGTTTCTGGAAGAACATATTAGATGTTAGAGGCATGCGATTGTTGTTTTTAATGATTTTCATTCTGCTTTCGACCGTATAAAATGACTTTCACTTTGGGTAGCTTTGGAAGCTTAACATATCTACCTAAAAATTGTTAAACTTCTTCAGGGATTTTATCATGATTCCATTAGTTGTGTGCGAATGTGAAACTTGGTCATTCTGATGATCGTTGATGATTGCTGGCATTGGAGAGCTATATGGCCTGAGAATTTATGAAGAAAATGTTAAAAGTCTGAGAAATGATAGTTGGTCTGCTCTGCTGTTTTAAATCTCAATTTATCGTAATTAGTGCAACATTGGTGAAATTTGGTGAAGTATATTCGAAATAATGTGGCATAAGCGGCAGTCTATTTATTGAGAAAGTCTTCTTGGTTATGATGATGATAATGTAACAGAAAAGTTAACTATCCATTTTAAACAGTGCTAATTTTCTTTGTTTTTCTTGATAGGCTTGATTACTAAAGGAGGTGGATTAATAGGAGTATCAGCTGCGGGTGCCACCATCAGCGGTCCAGCAACCGTCCCAGTTACCATTACCGGACCATCTGGAAAAATCAAGGCTGACGGTCTCTGGGGACCCACTCTTGAAGGTCTTGCCTACTCTAAAAAATACTACTAAGCTTGCAATACAATACCGACCTCATTCGATTAAACTGTTTTGACTATAATCTATATAACTCATTTATTAATTAATTCAAAATAGCATTTAGGAGTGTTCAAATAATTTCTTGTTCATTTTTATCCGTATAAACTAGATTATAGTCAGAAAAGGATCAAGAAACTCGACTGCCTCGTATCGATACCATCAAAATTGTCCATATTTATTCTTTATATTTAGCATAATAAAATTACGCTTTATTTATACAGCATTACTTGTGTTTTATTGAAACGAAAGGTCATTAATATCGTGTCAGGGAAACTGTTGGACTAGTTTCAGGTCACTTTAGGCGTTTCCGATAGTGTGCTGTTCCTTATCCTCTCTTTTCGGTCACGAAGTATCTATTTAATTTCACTATCAGTCGCCGCTAAATGGATCACGATGTACCGTACACCAAAGTTACGAAAAATAAAATTCCAAGCACCGCACCTCGATAAGTGAATATACATCATGCTTCATATTTGATTTAGGTTAAGTGCTTCATGTCTGAAAACAGTTCATAGCTAGTTGATGTATTTCAACGAACAACTAGTTAAATTACTATTTTATGAGTATGGAAATAATTTTACATTTTATTCAAATTTAGATGGAAATTATAGGAAGTATTATAACAAATTATGTCTTTCTGAAATAGGCTAGATGACTATTTTTGACTATAAAAACCACTTTATAACAATTCTAATTTACCCGGGATAAAAGTTATTTCTACAAAAATTCGCTTTGAACGAAAAATTAACGGAGTGACCAGATCTGAGCATGTCGTAGCTGTTTTGGTCGTAGTGGCCGTTTTATATGGCCTTATTTATACATTAGCTTAACAATTTTATCTTACGAGTAAACATTCTATAATGTATCGATTGTGTCTCGGTCCTTTATATAATTACACATCGCTAAAACCAAGCCAAACAAATTGTATATTTTCGTTCCAAGGCAAAAAATATTGCAAGACCTGGCAGTATAGTTTGAACATCGGTAAATTATTCATAGCTATATTATTATTCTAACGTATGCATTTACTATTTTAAGTACCTCTAATTATGCTAAAATGTAATTAACATAAGGTTCAAACACTGTTTATAACATTTGAGGTTAGGCCTCATTTGTTTCGTTTTTTGTGTATATGAGTCCCTAATAATTTTATAATAAATTATATTCAATGTAATGTCATTAGCTTAGTCGTACAAGTGTGCATGAAGTCAGTATATGTTTCTACAAGATTAGAATGCCACTCGCCTCTAACTGAACTCAGTTAACATTCATTGTTGTTATTTTCTCACCATATATTTTCCAAATACGAAAAAAATCAATCAAATAAGTGTCAATCTAATCCCATATATTTAATCGTTATATTAATAATTGAAAATACCAAATACCTGGTTTCTTGTAAATCAAATATTTCGATGGGATATAAAGTAAGATAGTATGTAAGTCGCACATATTGATTGAACAAAGAGATTTTATTGAGCTTTGCAGCCTGCTATGTGTGTTATGCCAAACAAAAATATTAAACATTTCATACAATACTTACATACCGACAATGTATGAACCAAATGTTGTTACTGAAATCAAGTAAAGTACAAGTAAAGTAAAAGAAGCAAATATCTAGTTGAAGAATTCATAGGAAAACTTGATATGTTAAAGTACACTTAAAAACAGATTTTGTAAAGTATTTGATGAATTATTGTAGTTACACATGCTCATAAGATTTTCAGGCTGTTGTGAAAATGTAGATCAATACGAGTATTATAATTTGTGCATTTTATTTACCCAAATATTAAAAGATACATTACAGAGTTGCATCATCAAATGTATAATGTAAACCTGTTTCTTATGTTTACGTAAATAACATAGTTGATAACACTTGAGGTTGGGTCTAAATTGTTTTGTCCCTAATAGTTTTGTTCAACTATGTAAAACGAATATTTTGGTTGCCCTGTCAAATATATTTGCACCTGTATATTTGATTTGTTTTAGTAAATATAGAGTACTTGATTTAAATAATATTATTATCGCAGTTCGCAAGTAGTGATTGTACTATTATTGCCTACTATTTAGAGTTATTACCAGCATTTATTAATTTTCTTGCCAAGTGTTATACTGATTAATATACTACCACATTTCATTGTTGGTGTTTCTGGAATACTCACTCATTTCAATTATATAAAAGTTCTAGTATTTTTTTAAAATTATTATTTCAATTACGGTCACAGAGTATAGTCATATCGACGAATCGACTGGACAAATTCAGGTTTTTGCCTTGATACATCTCAGTTAAATTTTTTCATTTATCTTTTCTTTCCGTTAATTGTTAAACATAAGATAAATAATATTATTAAAATCGAACCGTGCTAAAATGTTCAAATGGTGGATCGCGGAAATGATGATTAGGAAATAGTAAGTGACGTCAATGTTTCGTAGACTTTTTAAGACACTTTTAAAATTTTGAAATAAACGTGTTTTTAGTAATTTCTCTATAGTATCATATTCTTTATTATATTTATTATATTCTTTATATCGCTTTATTATAGTTACTTAGTCTATTCAAAGCAATTAGACCCTGAATATGAAAATTAAATGTACAAATTTGTTTCTAGAACAATCTCCTAAAACAATCTCCGTCAACAATATGCCCGAGAGCAATTCGTACTATAAGACTTCGGTTACATAATATAACCATCCTGAGATGCAGAAGATCACTTCAGTAAGTAATCTGCTGTACAACTTATAATCTAAATATTATTCTAGATACTATTTTAATTTATTTTATAGTTTATCCTAACTTATTTTAAAAAATTTCTAAGTTATTCCAAATATTATTAAATCTCACTCTATGTGTTTTTGTTATATAAGTATGCTGACATGTAGAAGATTGCTTTAGTAATCTACTGTACAAACTTATAATCTAACTCTTATTCTAGATACTATTCTAACATATTTTAAGGGCTATCCTAACTTATTTTAAAGATTGTTATAATTTATTCTAGGGATTATTATATGTCACTCTATGTGTCTATTAATCAGTTCGTATGGCAGTTTGCGTATGCGTGAGCCTATGTATTACACTGTCATCGCGCACATTTAGCTGTTGGATACAATGGGATGCAGTAATCATCTTTCAGAGCACTTCACTCTAACACTCCGAATCACACTCGTTATTGGTTCTAAAGGGATATCGCGCTGAGTCAGTTTGTTGGACACGGAATATGGGGAATCGACGATGATTCGCAACCCTTTGTTCTGGAACCTCTGGAGGATACCTGTGTTAAATTTGCTAGTAGTACATAGTTCAATACCATAGGTCCAAATGGGCGTAAGTGTTGACTTATATAACAAAACCTTATTATCTTATGATAATTTATATTTACACCCTATCAGCCAGTACATTTGCTTTAGTGTAACCTCGAGCTGTTTGAGTTTTATCACTATATATTTTTTCCATGACAAACGTCGATCAAAATACATTCCCAGATATTTAACGTTGCCTGCTTGCGGAAGTTCATGGTTATTCAATTTTACTGAGGGACATGTTCTTCCCCAAAGGGTGAGTGCCACATTGGTAGATTTTGTCTCATTTGCTTTGATACGCCACGTTTTCAACTACAATTCGACGACTTTGTTAAGATAAAGTTGGAGATTTCTTGTGGCTGATGTTGGATCCTCGTGTGATGATAAAACTGCCGTATCGTCAGCATATGTTGCAACAGTAGTGTTTCTTGAGGTCGGTAGGTCGGCTGTATACAATAGATATAACAATGGGCCAAGAACACTGCCTTGTGGAACACCCGAATGTATTGAGTGTAGGTCAGTCTATTCGGCACCCTGTTTGACAATAATATGTCTGTCTGTGAGGTATGATTTCAGCAGTTGAAAGTGCGCATGGGGCAAAAGCTCTTTCAATTTAACCTGCAGTCCAATATGACACACCTTGTCGAAGGCCTGAGTAATATTGAAAAATTCAGCGGAGCAATATTTTTTATCCTTTAAGTTTTTGTTAATTTGGTTGTCTAATCTATGTATTTTTTCTATAGTTACGTGTTTATTAGGGAATAAAATTGATGGTTTGGAACCTAGTAATATTAGGTATTTGTTTATATTTTGGTTAGCGATATCTATTGTGAAAATGCGATCTGTCAGTGTAAACAACTGCTAAAAATCTAATATTAATGATAAGTTCCATAGATGTCACGCTTGCTTATGTAAATAACTATTTTCTATTTAGTATTATTGAGTTTCTGTTCAGTGTAATTGAGTGTATTCAGTTCAGTATAATATTTATTACTTTTTCGTTTGATTTAATATGACGAAGAAGGCCCTCAAATAATTTACGAAACTTATGGTGGTACTACTACATTATATCTAATCATCGGTTATGATTTCAACTATTTAAAAGTAACTAGTTTGATGTAAATGTCCATGGGCGGCTCTTATCCGTTTAAAAAAAGTTCGAAAGTAAAGGATGGTAAAAATTACTGGAGGAAAATTCAGAGGTTAATTAAATAACTATTTCAAAACGTTTATGGGCACGATGATGGGAGAGATCCAAAAGGAGGGAAAAGGGAAAGTAGTATAGGAAATGGTAACTGAAAATGCCATTACGGGACGTTTAAACAGTTATCTGTGGTATTATGAGTGGCGATGAGGATTACAACAAACTCAATCACAAAAATCATGGATTAGTCCAGGAGAATATTCATAGCAATAAAGTCTGGTTATATATATGGTGACATCAGCAGGATGAACCGAGTGAAACTCATACTGCAGACATCTGTCGAAGTCATTAGATTTTTTCAAACTCTCTTAGTTAAGTAGCCTTAAGCCAATATATTTCAGATACTTACTCAAAATATATTTTTTGAAGGAATGAACACCACCATAGTGGTGTTTAAATTATTAATTGATGGAACTTTAATGAACTGTAATTAAGTACAGAATCGCTTTGCACCAAAATGTCTTGTGTATTGAACTTACTGTAAATCTTCTCTTAAAAGGTTTGCATTGAGGAGTTATTTTTTTAGTGGAGCAGCATCTGTCAAATAGTTGATCCAAAAATAATAGAGTGTCTCCTGTTTCCATTGCTTCTTTCAGAAGAGGATTAATTTCTGAATTTAAGAAATATGTATTTCAATAATTATTAATATAAACAAAGTTACCCCAATTTACAGCATCAAAACAAACGGTATCGTTCATAAACTTCTTTCACACTTAACCCAGTTACTTTGGAATTTTTAACCGACTTCATAAAGAAGGATGTTCTATGTTCGGCTGTACAGTTTTTTAAATGTATGTTCGTCGATTTCTCCGTCAATTATGGACCAATTTTCAAAATTCTTTTTTTATTCTAAGTGCACTCCGAGGTGGTCTCATTGAAACTCAATCAGGATCTGATGGCGGTATCCGGGGAAATTGAAGAAAAACCTCAAATTTAAAAGAAACGTACAAAGCTTTCACATATTTTTTAACCGGAACAAAACCGGAAGATTTTCACTGCAAAAGCCATTCAGTTTTTTTTAAGTACTGACCATATCGTATAAGAAGCCATAGAACTATTGTAGGCAACTGCTTCTATGGTGTAGTGATTAGAGCGTCCGGATCACATACGGGGTTTGTGGGTTCAATTCCCCAGTTTGGTTAGAACATTTGTCAAATCATCTAGAATAGGAAGCGGACCCCTTGAAGCGTTCCTTATTTTCAATCATTGTTTCTTTAATCCTATTTTTCTTCATTGCGGGCTACATCTTTACTTGACTTACCCATTGTATTACTTAATAAAATAACTGCGTAATAATTGCGTATTTTTTGCGTAATATATATTTAACACTAAAAAGAGAAAAGTAATATATTAAAAAAAAAAATTAATCGATTTCAAAAAATAAATAAGAAACTCAATAAAAACTAATAAATAATCAAACTTAGATTTTTAACATACAAAAAAACGTTTTGATATAAAATATGTACCTAATAATCATTGTAATAACAAAAACCTTATTTGACCTATCTACTACACGTATTTTATATTCTACTATATACACACAATTTAGCTTAATACCTACTTAAACCTATTTATCTATTTACAATATTATTTTAACTACTACCAGCTAATCACTTTGAAGTTGATGCCGGGCTCAAACAGTACAAAAATAATAATATCATTTTGTCACACATACACAAAAATAATTTACCAACAAAACAAATCCAAATTATATTAATTGTTTCGGTTCAGCACCGACTTCAAAGTAGTAAGTTCGTAGTAGTTAAAATAATATTGTAGATAAAATGGTTTAAGTAGGTGTTAAGCTAAATTGTGTATGTAGTAGAATATAAAATATATGTAGTAGATATGTTGAATAAGGTTTTTTGTATTTTAATATAGCTAGAATTATTAGCTAGATTATTATGTACATATTTTGTTTTAAAACGTGTTTTTGTGTTAAAAGTCTAAGTTTCAGTATTTTTTACTTTTTAGTGTCTTCCTTATTTATTTTTTGAAATCGGTTTAATTTATTTGTTAAAAATATTTTTCAATTTTTTCAAACCAATTTTTAAATGTAGCCGGATATATCTTCAAAGGAAAACGATGCCGAATTTTTTTAGTATCTCCACATCCAGGTAGACAATACTTCCTAGATCGAGGATATATTATGCTTATATTGTATTATCGATCAATATTATACCAATAAACCAATAAAATAATGAACTAATGACTAATAAGTTCACTTAACTGTTAAACAATTTAAAAACTAAACGCACTCTTCCCACGTAAGGCTTAGTGAAAATGGTGCTAAGAACAAATAAACAACAAAATCACAATAGAAACTAAATAAAACAAAAGCCGTAGCTTAAATAAATAATTAGGCGATTAAACAACGAGTAATAAGTTCAATGTAATGACATCTAAATGTTGGACGTCGCAAAATATTTCTCTAAAATTGCTTATAAATTAATTAATTATATATATATATATATATATATATATATATATATATATATGTATATATATATATATATATGGTGTCGAATAGAGCCAATAATGGTCAAGATTCTTCACCCACTTTGTATGTAGATGGGTTTTCTTGGGTGAATCTAACGTATTATACCTACACTAATATTTAGAGCGGCAGCAGCCCGCTAAAAACGTTTTAAATTAAATTGTAGGAACTTATATTATTTAATATCATCAATAATTACTTCTCTAACGGAATTTACCAGCAAAAGGGGACCTCCATTATCTCGTCCCTTTTCGAAATAACCTATTAAAACCGCAATCAAGTTGTGACCCTGAATATCTATTGTTTTCGGTATTTTCAAACAAAGTAATATGTTACATTACGGACCGACTTAACATTTATCAAAATAAAACACTAAAATAATATTTGCCAGTTTTTAACCTGTAGTAATCATAACTAATATTTTCAATAATTTAGCGTACATCTGACAACCAGACGACGACCGGCTGGAATGACCGACTGACGACCGGTCAGATGAATGAAAAATTCTTGAAAGCAATAGTGATGAAAGATTTTAACTCTTCCCTATAAATTATTGTGGCTGTATAATTAACTGTAGTTTTTACATATGCTAATAATGTTAAAATAAATTATATTTGATAACAGTTTTGTTCAATTATTTTATTTAGATTAGATTTTTTTTGTTTCTCAAAGCCAAACTGAACTAAAACTCAGAGTTAATTCGGCAACATTGCAATATTTCGACGTCACAAATATCCATTACGCATTACTAAAAAATCTTTGAATAAACTATAAGATTTCTTTTACCAACTATGGGTTTATCTGGATTGGGCCTAAAGTTTAACGTGGGCTCCGAACCACTGTCCTCAGCATTAAGCCTACCGACTGGCGAGTGACCAACTTTAGAAATCATCCCAGAAGACATCCGGTCTTACCCAGCCTGGTTACTGGCGTGACTGGGATCATTTTCCTTGTCAGATTTTACACTCTTGCCTAAGGTCAATTGCAAATGCTAAATAATTACAAACGTAAATTTCGAACCCGCGGCTATCGCAACAGTAGGAGGACCGTCCCATCGCCTTTACCACGGAGCCACCAAGCCGGCTGCTTATAAAATTAAATCTCTATTTTCTCTGATACTGAAATAGTTTTCCGTAATGTGTGGCCAATCATAAGTCATATATAACTGGATCATTGGTTTTTAGATTTTAGGTGAGTCACTAACTGCAAATAACTGGGAATGTTCGACTAAAAAAAGTTTTTCCATCACTCAATACTATACGAGGAAACACCATTCTGTTGTATGCTAGCCCATGGTCAGTTTATTGATAAATGAAAAAAAATTAAATTGATTTTATAATTACATTAATACACGCTGAATGATTAAGAATAATAAACACGATCGTTTGTTTGAACATTCCTCCCAAGTCTATAGAACACACCCTTCATATCAAATAGAACAAATTATTGGTGGAGCTGTGCTATTAAAAATATCAAATTACTAATAACAGAAAAAGGCGTTTGTTTGTATCCGGTTAAGGCCGAAGTTAAAATAATTAAAATCGTTCCTTTTGATGAAATAATTAGAGACCCAATTATTATTATTACCATCAAAACTCGATGTTTGATAAATATTTATGAATCATTTAAATTCAAACAGAACAGTTTAGTGTAAATGCTTGTTATTTTATTAAAAAAGAATGTTATACTTTCTTCAATTAAAATGTTATTATATTTTAACTGGCCAACGTCTCGCTATCGCTATATAATGTATCTTCAGGGAGGGAACTAGTACAGTGAAGCTCTTTTAATTATATTATCCTATTTAAACAAGGATCTGCTTATTGAGTAATTAAAACACAGAAGGATGATATGCTAGACAGAGTTGGTTTTGTAGTATTTGTTTTTATTGAGATTACTTTGATGTTTATAAATCTTAAAACTCTTTTTATCAAAACTCAAATTGGATTTCTAGAGTGGTTAATATCTTTGTTTTATTGAACTGAATATTGTAGCTAATAACCATTTAGTGTTCAGTCAAAGCTGACTGAACCTGAATCTCACACATCGTTGTTCTTTATGTATCGTTTCCCACACTTACAGGAGATCTTTTATATTCTTCTTATTATTATCTTTAGTAGCTTTGTATTGTGCTCTGTTGTCGCTTGAACACACGGAAGGACTGCTAGGAAAATTTATTTTTCGAACTTTTTTCTATTTATTTTTTTTGTGTAGGTGAGCCCTAAAGGTCATGGCTCGTTTGGAGGATATATTTATTTATATCTCGGAAGCTGTATCAGTTTTAGGGAAGGGCGTTTGAAGCGATTCAATGATACAATCCATTTTAAGGAATTTTGTGCTGATACGATGAAAGTCCTACTAAATTAAGGAACTTAGGACGAATGGTTTTCAGAAGATGCTGCAAGCGGAAGTATTTTTAGCAGTAAATTTAAAATATTTTAATAACATATTTTATTCAAATATTAGTTACATACATAAACATATTTTACATTTAATATGAAAATATATGTAAAATGGGCTTTTTAATTTCTACTGGCTTTTTCCGTATACCAAAATGACTAAATATCAATTGCTATTTTTTAGTATAACGTAATGAGATTAGTGTATATATATATATCTTGGCACCCTTATATAACACTTATTACACACATATATACTTAATTGTACTTGACGTTTCATTATCTGATTTTTATCTGCATGAAAGTGAAGGAATTGAAGAATTGATATATATTCATTGTATTCATTATATTTGTGCTTAGTTCTAATTCTTTTTGAGGATTCTAATGATTACCGAATAACTGCAGATTTGAAGGTTAAGCTTGTTTTTGTCCAAATTTCCATGGCACCTCTCTGCGGAATGGTTTTCAAAATTTTGGTGACCCCAGATTCAAAGAGTCTACGGCTAAGAAACTGAGCTACCGCAGTTCGCCTTTGGTGGCCGTTTACCTTGAAATGCAAGCTTCTGTCCAAATTCTAGTAGACTAGGTGTATTTTTAATGCGTGAATGTTTCTTGCTTGGAACAGACTAGGGGTCGTTGAACACCTTCAATCCATCTTTTGTGACCTTACATTTTCTTGTGATATTATTGCTCGAACTTCACTTAACTATACCAGATAACATATATTTTAATAAAATTAATCTTAATATTTCATTAAACCGGATAGAAAGTTTTAGTGGGGTGATGACTACTCTTGTATTCAAAAGGTTCCATGAAGATATTGGCTATAACAGGAGATTTGGGGAAACCCATATTCATAAAGCATTTCCTAGAACTTAACTTAAAATACGGGAATGAAATTTTATTAGAGGGAACAGGTTGCTTGGTGTGCTTTTTTGATTTTTGAATTATTTCTGAAGTCTTGTTGACTTCAACATTAGCAGGATTATCCATTGGATTGGTTCTAAATATCCATATCTTATCTATAGTCTATAATATTAAAAGGGTTTTTAATATAATCGATTTTTGTTCACAGCCCTTAAACTGAAAACAATGATATTAAGATTGTTTTTATAATTTTTTGAACCAGTTGGATGCAAATAGTTGTATTAAAGAAAATATTTGCATACTGTTAAATATATATAGTTTTTATTAATGTTGAAATAAGCACGACATAAATTGTTTGAACCAGAACTATGATTAATAACACATTGTTATTGAATATAATAACTGTAATTAAGCACCAGTCGATTGGTAGGATGGTAATTTGTAAATTTAATGAGATCGGGATACATATACTTTACATAATGAACGGATATTATTGTTATTGTCATTTTATTGCAAAGAGAAAGACTGGTTATTCCAAGCAATGTCGTTTGACGAAGAAAGAAAAATAATGAAATAGTTATCGAAAGAGTCAGATTGACGCATAATATTAATACATGATATACAGAGTGATTTTTTACTCTCCATTTATTGTAATATAGACTAATAATGCAGTATTAAAAAAGTGCTATTTGATTATAAAAAATTAGCTAGTTTTAGTACAGGTTAAGAGGATTGTCGAGAATGTTTGGAGTTATAGGTATGTGACAACAGTAGACTTACTCAGAGGTCTAAAAGACTCTGGCCTGGACCTAGATTTATTTATAGATAATATTATTCAAGTAAAATTTGTAGCATTGTTGTAAACTGATTCCAGTTAACTAATCCGATTGATTTTTTACAATTTCTGTATACAGTTACTTAATTTCTTAATTTGATATTCGAATCACTAACATGATGAACTTGTTGATGATTATAATAATGCCAATATGTGTTACAAATCATATTATTTATACTTGTTCAAAAAAAAAACAGTTTGTTTAGTTAGGCTATAAGGTGTAAAGACGAAATGTTTAGAAATATGAGTTTAGTTTATAATAAAATAGGAGTGGTTCATCAGTGTTGCCTAACAATTTACGCTGGTGTAGTTGGTAGAATTCCGCGGAGATAATAAGGCTGTTTTCTTACCAAGAAAAGAACACAGATTGACATTGGATCGGCATCTATTCTGCATATATTCGAAGCATTCCTTGATATAGTTTAGTAGGGCTGGAACAAAAGTATGTAAGGCTTTAAGGTTACCAAAGGTGCATTGGAACTTATCTCAGGACACGTTACTTCACAACATTTCCGGATTTAGTGCATGCGCACTGTCCTGCATAGAATAAACCAAAGAAAAGAATAAATTGTGTTATTTTTCTTTTCTAATGGCGGTACATTCTTTTCGAGTCGATCGGTACAGTCGATCAAGTTAAAACAACAAAAAATATTTAAAAATTGAATATTTAGATTTTGTCTTATATTAAGAATTCTACAGTAATAATAATTAAATTGTTGTGTTATTCTTGGTTGTTTAACATACACTGGTTTTAAAATAGGGAAGAACAAGGGTAAGTGCATAATGTAAGGTTAAGTTTTTCAAATATTTTTATAAAATTTAAACAGTATCTATTTTATTTATAATGGGAATGTTAGTTACTAAATTTATAACACGACATCATTTTCAATGACATCGAATAGGTGTCAATATATGTCATAATTTAATGGTAAGAAGAACAAGAGAAGAAAATGATTCTTGTGGTCATTTTTGTGGTCAAGTCATTAATGAGGTCTTCCATCAAGAATAGTAGCAAAATTGTAGTAACTGGTATTTATTAGATATTCCTTTTAAACATGATATATTTTAGTTATGATTTATATTTTATTTTATAGGTGAGATGTAGCTAGAATTTCTTGAGCGTGTTAATTGAATAATGTTAAATTCAGAGCAAAAGAAATTAGGCAGCATTTTGCTAAGATGTAAGGACAGTGTACTTTGAAATACTTTGAAATAATAAAATTTGCTAACAAAAGTAGACGTTGATAAAATAAACAAAATATGAAACTATTAACGATACCCTAATGATCTAATTATATGGAAAATATAATGCACAAATCCATTGGTTTTAGGCTAGTAAATGAAAGCTCGAGTTAGTCAATTCATTAATGGGGTTTGTGCATAAATAACAGTAGCGATCATAGTTCATCATATCTGGAGATTTTTAGAAAAATTTCACTGCTTTCATATATATTGGTGTTTTTTTATTTGGTTTTAACTGTTTTGGCTGGGTTTGATCTAAACGATCTGGTATTCCACACTCACAAT
The DNA here is from genome assembly GCF_030347505.1 of Rhynchophorus ferrugineus. Taxonomy (NCBI): domain Eukaryota; kingdom Metazoa; phylum Arthropoda; class Insecta; order Coleoptera; family Curculionidae; genus Rhynchophorus; species Rhynchophorus ferrugineus. The sequence continues at coordinate 22,984,802 of NW_027472590.1, read as the reverse complement.
TTCCTACAATTAAAGTATATTTATTGTATACTGACATTTATTTGTTTCCTCTTTCTTCACCCTGTCTCGGTATTTGTCAGCATTGAATCATAAACTTTCATAACCTTTTATTCAATCTCTGTGACTTTAGAAACACTAATGAAGTTAATAACTAAGATTCTGCCACTTGTCAATTTCTTCTTTAAGGTGTCTGATCGAGCTCACACAAACCGAAAGTGTTATTTTCGACAATTTCCATAAATCCAGTCAGTTCTGGCTGAGTATCCTCCTCGACCTGAATGTCTATTGTAATAATTGCTTCCAATACCCCATATCAACTCAATTGGATTAAATATGCATTGATAGGAAGACGTAATACTCTGTGACCATAACGTTTAGTAATCTGATCTACAAAGATACATCAGGCTTATTTCAAAAAATTAAATAACATAAAATGTAATTAAATGTTTAATTTATATTTACTGAGTAACAATTTGAAATAGTTCAATCTTTAACATGGTGTCCTTATTTTATGTACTTTAAGTCGTATATATATATATATATATATATATATATATATATATATATATATATATATATATATATATATATATATATATATATATACGGTTTCTCCAAGTTATTTAAGAGCTGCATTTCAAGCTACTGCAAAAACAATTTATGGTTTATTTCTCCATGGTAATCACCCTTGAATTTAGGAGGGAACACGAATTCTGCAGTAGGAATTAAACCATTCCTGTTTCTACCATGAAGAACTATATGTCTGCATTGAATTATTAATAAATGTTATGATTTAAAATTTATTAAAACAAAGCGTTAAAACAACGTTTGCGGGTTTATTATCCGGAATTATAAAATTTTGAAGAATTTTGCAGACGTTTGACAAACGCACAACTTTTACAGGCTCTCTGTTACATGTTCGAGCTTTTCAAACAGCATTCTATCTCTTTTTAAATAGAATAAAATAAGAAAGAAAATATTATCTGGCTGTAAAACCAAATTACAACTTTTTACAGACACCTATTGATCACGCGTGCCACTACTGTTTTGAACAGACTACAGCTATGCAGTACGGACTATGTCATAAAGAATGCTAGAAACATCAACTTCTATGTCGGGAAATAGAGCCAAAATCAGCGAACATTGAGTCAGTCAAAGATTTTATAGCATCATATTGAACGCCATGTACAATTCCATGCACTATTTTGCTAGATTGAATAAAGTGTAAATAAGGACTATAAATCAATTACGTTTTACTATATGTCACTTATTTTACTATTAAACAGTTTATGAAAATTAATTACACATTAATCAACTCAAGTACTAACAAAAAAACGACTCCCAACTGTTACTAAATAAGTCATTTAAATTAGATAATGTGACCATACTCTTATGATACATAAAAAGGCAGTTTTCTTGTAAATATCCATATATAATAAGTCCCATTGTGCTTTAGCTTGTATGAGTCATACTGTGTATTAACATATATTAGATCTTGTGGGTTTTCTGTAAATATTTAGAGCATTAAAACGGAACGTGAGCTCCATTTTAAATAAGGTTCATTGTTTGATTAACTTAATAATGTTTTGTTGTAGGAAACGTATTATACGTGATCTGAATGGACTTTCTTCTCGGGATAATATCCTTGTTATAAGAAAGTTTAACAGGGATGTAATTAATATAGAAGTCAGAGATTCTCAAACTGATTGGTTTCATATGTTTCTTTGTGGTTATCACAAATATAATTTTACAGTGAATTATTTTTTAACAAATTGACAATCTTAAATAGTCATAAAATTTACCAATTGTCAATTTTTTAATATAAAATATCACCCTGTCATTTTTGAAAAAATGATTTAATGGAATGGCTCAGTTTTTATATTATTTTTTATCTTTTAAGCGTCAAATTTAAAATACTTTGAGTATATTGACGTTGGAGAATCAGAGTTTATAGAGGTAACCTTCGCCTTTTCTCCACAATTGATCAGCAAATATAAAGAAATAAAATGAAAAATGACATGACACATATTTTAAAATGTATAGTGCAAGGGTTTTAATTTTATAGTAATAAAATAGAATAAATGAATATCTAAAATACTTTTATAACAGGGCAATTGAAAAGTCCCCGGGCTACGATAGTAAAACACATTCTTCCGAGTTTCAGTGTTTGAAGATGATTAAGCGTAATAAACCCGAGTTTTTGCGTCAATATGTAACAGTTGATGAAACATGGTTCCATTACTTCACTCCGAAATCCGATCGACAGTAATCGGAGTGGACTGCACACGATGAACCCGCTCGAAATCGTGGGAAAAGCCAACAGTCGGCTGGCAAGTTTATGGCGTCTTTATTTTGGGATGCGCATGGAATACTTTTCATTGACTACCTTGAAATAGGAAGGACCATCAACATTGGCGGCGGCATTTGAAGTAAAGGAAAGTGCTGCTTCACTAAGACAATGCACCCTGTCATAAGTCAGTGAAAAATGACAAAAATCCATGAATTGGCCTCATCTACCATATTCTCCAGATCTGGCCCTCAGCGACTATTTCCTGTTATCAGATCTCCAAAGAACACTCGCTGGGAAGATATTTTCGTCGAATGAAGATCGGTCGCCGAAACTGAGGCCTATTTTGAGGCAAAGGACAAATCGTACTACAAAAATGGTGTCAAAAAGTTGGAGGGTTGCTATAATCAGTGTATCACCCTTGAAGGAAATTATGTTGAATAAAAAAAATAATTTTGCCAAAAAATGTGCATTGCTATGGTAGTCCTGGGACTTTTCAATTGGCCTGTTAGGCGGAAACTACGAAGTTTAAGGAATGCCAGCTATTATTTACTGAACTATCGACCTTTACTTATTTGTAAAGAAGATGCTATTTACATTTGGACCATATTAATAAAATAAATTAAATTGTATATTTTTATGAGACACTGTGCTGTATATTTTCCTTTTATTATTTACTTACACTCTTCAGTAAGATTAGTTTGTTGACCGCCAACTTTAAGGTTATTAATCTGTATATGTATAAGTAAAAAATTATGAGTATATCTGGTGCATCACAAATTCAAATGAGATCACCCTATACTTGTCTCGCATCTAGTTGACCAAGGTTCCAGTTTAAGCAGGAAAAAATCGAACTGATCACACGACGACTAGATTAATCATTCATTCACCATGTTGCACCTTTAATTCTCACGATTCGGCCAACGCCTATTTTTACTTATTTTTTTTTGCCGTTACTTGAAACAGATCGCATGTTTCAGTAACCGCAGGTCTTTTTTTCGCAATATTCTAAAAGAAAAACCGGGTGCCATTTAGCGGGATATTTTTCGATGAGGCTTGGATGAAGTTGTTGTTACCTTTATTATGTAATTATATGAATTTTTTATAATATTCTTGGTTAATTTCATAGATGTAGACAATCTTTAATAGATATACCAAATAGTTACCACCAACATTATACCAACTGTACATGTGTCAAAAGAAATTCTAAAAATTGTTTATATTTTACGACGTAATCTTTATGATCTTGGATCTTGCAGATTCCGAAAATGACTTCCTTTTTTGATAGAATGACACGATTCCTGACAATATGGGTGTATTATTACAAAAAGTATTATTTTATTTACAAACTATTAACGATACATAAATTTGTATCCAACATAAGTTTACTAGCATACGTTAAAACATTTTATATTTCCCAATGAGATTCTTCTTTGTACAATTTTTTTAAAAATATTTTAATGTCTCCTTTTTACTAACGAGGGTTAACGTGGACACCGACTGGCTAGTGACCAACTTAGAGATCACCACAGAAGACATCTGGTCGTATCCAGCCTGGATAATGTCGTGCCTGGAATGGTTATTCCTTGTGAAGGTATCAATGCTGCTCCGAGGATGTTGTTTTCACCAACATTAAGTTCCTTCGGCAGCCAACTTTTTTGGGTACAGTGATTTGCTCTATCGATGTATAAAAATCAAGGGAACTTGGTAAACCCAGTTTGTTGATCGAACAAATTTTAATCGACTCACACCTACCAACAATGGTCTTGATATTTTAATTTTTGAAGAATTAATTTCAAGTTCTTGTAGGTTTCTGTTATGTGTTCTTTTTGATCAATATATGAAAATACTGCATTGTGCTCTATCGTATTGGATATTAAATGTATACATCAAAAGCCATTAAAGATTGTTGAACAAATAATATTATTTGGTGGTTGTGTTTTGTTGACGTTAAAACATTCCTCTCAAGAAGTTGCAATAATGTAGCGATAACACAGCTTTAGATCTTTGAAACTTCTTAAAAAAATCAATTCATATTATTCTTCAAACATCCTATTTGCCTGGTAGATATTCAGTCTTTGTTTTACTTAAAAACAAAACATTTTGAAGCTATTGCTTCAAGTTGATTGTAGCCGCAGCTTTAACACCAGTACAGAAACTGAACAACGTTTTTGCAAAATTGACTAAAACATTAGTATACCTATATCTATTAATATTCTGAATTAAAAAAAATTAAACATGACCACAAACTTTGCCGTTTTTGATTTGCTGTGAACTAATACTCTTTAAGACAGTACTGTAAATTGTTTTATAATCCCATATCTCTATAATTTTGGTTATTAGTAATCATTGTTAATGAAATATTTCTTTATATTTAATTTAATAAAAAAAGTAAAGCAATATATTCACAACAACAATATTTAAAAGTAATTAATATGGTTTTTGTTTTAATAATATAGTTAAAGATATTTTCTAAAGTATATTTATTATCGAAAGATAGTGCATCGAAAGTGCATTCTACTACTCTCGTATAATTTTTGTGGGAGTTATATTGACAAGCCTTATAGATAAAATCTGCATTTCTACTTATTTTATCTAAAAAAACTAAACATTTTTGCCATCTAGTGGCCAACTATAATACATTATTATACCTTAACGTGTGTTTTGAACCATGACCCTCGACATTAAACTTACTTACTTGCGAGTGGTCATCTCAAAAGATATCCAGTCTTATCCAGTATTTTGTACTCTTCTCTAATGAGCAGACACATTTATAAACAATTACAAATCAAGCCGGCAAAGAAACATGCTTATAATATTTGAATATTTGAATTTCTTGAACATTTTATTCCTGGTTTAGTATGGGGTTTAAAAGTATTTTCATTTTAAAATATTTTATAACGAAAACTAAAATGTTTTTAACAAATATATTCCTATTTAATATACCAAAAAACTAAAGTAATATACTTACTAACAATATATTTGAAATAAATTATTTTATTGCTATTTCAATATCATAGATAAAAATATTTTTAAAAACAATTTTTGTAACGAAAGCTAAAATATTCTAAACATTAAAGTAACATATTTACAAAAATATAGTTGAAATAAAATTTCTAATATAATATTACAGATAAAAATACTTTCTAAGGTGTATGTTCTAACGAAAAAAATGTTAAAATAATAACATTCTAACCAATAACATCATTAAACCATGATGATAAGAGTTTGTTGTTTCAGTATCAAGAGCACAATAAAAATAACAAAATAAACTTGTATCTCCCTTACCTATGGTATTTTAGGCGTCTCATTCTCCATTCAGACCATCGAAGGTCAATTATTGAACTATATATACGGGGATTTCTTGATGTTAGGGGCACAGTCAACTTGAACGACTATAACAGATAACACCTTTATAAAAATGAACCGATTGGTAAGATTTTTTTTTATTAAGTTGTATCAATTTTAAAGGAATGTTTTCATTAAAGATTGCTGCTTTTGCTCTTCTCTCTGTTGTATCCGCTGTACCCAGCGGTTACTGGGGTGGTCACGGCCTTGGCTTGGGTCATGGATTTGGTCTTGCTGGTCCTTTGGCTCATGGAGCGGCCCTTGTCGGACCTGCTGCCGGTCATGCTTCTGTCGTAGGACCTGCAGCTGGACCAGTTGCAGTAGTTGGACCCGCTGCCGGACCAACTTCTGTTGTTGGTCCTAGTGCTGGACACACTGCAGTTGTTGGACCAACTGCCGGAGCTGCCGCTGTAGTAGGCCCAGTTGCTGGACCTGCTGCCGTTGTTGGACCCTCCGCTGGACCCACTGCTGTTGTAGGACCTACTGCTGGTCACGCCACCGTAGTTGGACCAGCTGCTGGTGCTGCTGCTGTTGTTGGTACGTCTTGAAAACGAAACAAGGTTTCCTTTACTACAAATTAATTTTCAGGACCTATCGCTGGAGCACCTTTGCTTGCCGGAGCAGGTTTAGGTTTGGGATTGGCTGGACACGGCGTTTCCATAGCCGGACCAATCGCCGTACCAGCCACCATCGCCGGACCAGCTGGTGCTATTCACGCCACTGGTGTTTGGGGTCCAACCCTTGCTCACGGCCATGGTCATTGGTAAATCATAACTGCGTATCCCGATCGACGTCTAAATTCTACGTGGTAAATATTCTTGCTATGCTGAAAGTAGAAGAACGTTCCTATATGTCAGGATCTCGATCTGACGTATCATTCTTCTTCTGGCAATGCATCTCAAGAAACTTTTACCGGATTCTTAAGTGCCTCTATATTATAACCGCCATTCAATTATGTATATTTTGTACTATATAATTTATTCAGTTGTGCATGTGCGTTCAATAAAGAACTATACTTAAAATATATGAAATTTGGTTTTTATTTATGTTTCTGTTTTTAAAAATCATTATTTAGGACTGAGTTAATTTTCGTCTAAAGATAATTTATATTATTATGCTATAAAATTAAAAAGAATATTTTATACCACTAAATGGTGTAAGGGTGTTATGTTTAGAGTGTTTCTCTATTGTTACATGTATAAATTCCGTAAATGTTTTCGATTTCTGATCAATCTTCTTGCTTCGGTCAGAGTTTTTCCTGTTTTTTTGAAGCATTTCTTTGATACATTCACAACAGGTTTGATTGGGTCGTCTTCTAAAGGTTTTCCTCTCTGTCCCAGCTGGGATGCAAATAGAAGAAGGTAAAGAGAAAGAAATACATATGGGAATATTCTCTTTACCTGTCTCGTGTCTTCCATGTAGTTTAAGTATTCACACTAACTCATCTGTTTTCTTTACGTACTCTTTTTACTACACTGATTCAATATTAAGGTATTGTTTCTTAACTTTTTTTCCTGTTCATCTTGTATATATGTTTTACCCCTGACTCTTCTAAGGACATTTCTAGGTACGCCCTTCTACTGTTTGTATTTTTGTCTCTTCTTGTTTATAGCGAAGTGTAAATTCATATTTTATCCACTTCAGGAATTAATTTTCTTTCTTCCATTTCTATACCTTGTTATTTAATTGCATTTATTTGTTCCGTCTCTGCATCTCCAATTTGGATGTGTATTACTGCATTACTCTCATCACCACCACTTGCTTGTTTTGTTTCATTTGATTTTTTGGTTTCAATTAATTCCGTATTCTCTTAGTGTCAAGTTCCATTTTTTAAAAATTTTGTCTAGATACTCTTATCTATCAGTTGTTATTATATTATTGTCATATTTTCAAATATTGTCTTAAAATATTACTGGTTACTTCTATACTTATCTATCAATGGTAGCATTTGAATTCAACGTTGGAAAAACTGAAAATATATTAACATATTTTATCCAACAGACTCTTCAGTATTAAATTACAGTATGAAAATTCAAATTGAGAAATTAAAGAGAACCAAACCCTGATAATTTGTACCATGTAATGTGTAATATAAAGTGAGTGAAAATAGTGTAAATTGAGGAGACACTGTCAAAACTCATAGGGTTGGAGGAATGATTATGAATAGAAACTAAGGTTGATTTAAGATACCAGTTTAAAAACGTTAGTATATTAGTAATTGTATGTATTTTGATCAGTGATTTGTTGGTGAAAAAGTATTAATGTATATAATTGCAAAAAAATAACATAATTATCAAATTCGATAATTTTTAATATAATACAATTATAATATAATAAATATAATATAATTGTAATATAATAAATATAATATAATTATAATGTAATAAATATAATATAATCATAATATAATAAATATAATATAATTATAACATAATAAATGTTATATAATTATATTTAGTATTAATGAGTTATTCAGTACGTATAATGTTATGTTGCTCCGTCATATCCGAATTTTTGGTTCTGCTTTTAACGATTAAAAGTGATACTTTTACATCAAAATCAAAGAAAGATCTGGAGAACAAAAAAATCGAAGGCTATGAGTGATGGGCATAGATAGCTTAGCAATTGATGAATCCAATTGCTTAAACTTAATTAAAACGCTTAATGCAGATGTCTATCAACGTTAATTGAATATTACGAAAAAACACAGTCGTCCTCTTGCATGACAACGCCAGGTCACAAGTTGTGGAAGAAACACTGATGCAGTTCGAGTGGTAAGTTCTGTTTTACCCAACCTACTCAACAGACATAAGGTCTTCAATTATCACTCTTTCAGATCGATTTGGTGTGGCTCACTCTGTCCAAACTGTGTTGGAAATGGTGAATAAATGTGAAAAGGGATTGATGATTGTATCGATGCCAATCCACATATGAATGACAAATATTTTGCTTGATTTGTCCGATTGAAAAATGTCGTGAAAGGACAATTCAGCACCATCGAACTTTTACGGAGGACGAACCTGATACAATGTTTATATATTAATAAGGTGTTTAGCCACAATGTGCTTTTAAAGCAACTGAAATTTTTGGCAGAATGGATTCCAAGGGAACAGGTCAATTGAAAAGTCCCCGGCCTACCATAGTAAAACACATTTTTTTGCCAAAATTAGTTTTTTTATTCAACATAATTCCCTTCAAGGGTGATACACTGATTATAGCGACCCTCCAAATTTTCGATACCATTTTTTTAGTACGATTTGCCCTTTGTTTCAAAATAGGCCTCAGTTTCGGCGATTACCACTTCATTCGTATACATTCATATTCATACCATAGTATTATATTATATTTACAAAAAATATATCATTGAAATAAACTGTTTTAACACCCTTGTTTTTTTTTTCATATATATTTTAAAGTCTTATTTTACCACCAATTGGTTTATCTCGACTGGACCTAAAGTTTAACGTGGGTTCCGAACCACGGTCCTCAGCATTAAGCCTACCGATCGGTGAGTGACCAACTTTAGAAATTATTCCAGAAGATATCCGGTCTTACCCAGCCTGGTTACTGACGTGACAGGGATCATTTTCGTTGTCGGATTTTACACTCTTGGTTGGAGCAATCACAAATTTTAAACAATCACAAACTTAAATTAACGACCATGCCGCAGCAGGATTCGAACCCGCGACTATCGCAACAGTAGGACGACCGTCCTATCGCCTTTACCACTGCGCCACTAAGCTGGCAATACCCTTGTTCTAATATTATGTTATAGTATTCTTAAAACTATTTTTTTTTACTAGCAATATACTATGAACAGTATGAACTTCATTACTGAAAATGATGAGATACTAATTCATCGTAATTATCATCGTAATTCATCGCATGAGTGATGTCCAAATCATTCGGTACCTTCTCCATGCTTGTTTATCTCCCATGACAGTTCGGATCGTAGGTTTCTTTGGGTATTTTCCTCACATAAATCTGGTCGTTTGTAGGAAACCATGTAAATGATGATTAATTGATCATTCAACATATTCTTCCATTCATCAAGGTTTTATGATCGCAAAAGTTTTTTTATGATCGTTATAAAGGTTTCCGTAATCGCCATACATGAACTTCTTCTCAATGAACATTAGCTTTACGAACTCTCGCCGTACTTTTATTGAAACAATATTACTCAAGTGAGCGTTGAATTCTGCTGTCACTTTGGCGCGGTAGTTGTCTCGCCGTAATTATTTTTATATTAACCAATTAACCTTATGTTTCGTCAACTATTGCTCTTGGCTAATGATATTTTACCATAACCAAGGATACTGCCGATCGTGAAAAGTTAACCAATTTCGCTACCAACAATAAACGAGTACCATCGCTTTGTTCTTTTTCGGAATCTGAAAAATCTCACATTTCACCAATAGCTTGTTTTAACCATCGCACAAAAAAGCGTATGATAGATTGAAATATAACCTACAAGACGTGTCATGTAAAATGAGCGCATGTATGTACGCTTGTCATGTATATATGTTACGTGTGCTATTATTTATTCGGAAACAGGGTTGCCAACATGCAACTAATTATATGGTGTTCAAAATATTTTTAGTCTAGTTCTTGTAACTATATTACATATTTTCTTATAAGATATTTTATAGTTCTACTAGTGTCATTAAAATCAATATGGCTCACTTCAACACACAACTATTGTAACAGAAGTATCTAAGCGGCGAAATCATTGATCATTTGACCATTTGTGACACAGTGAAAGCTCAACGGACACTGATGTTGATTGTAATGCCATATGAGTTTCAACTACTATTTCAACACCGACCTGTTGTTATTTTAGGGTCTTCAGCATTTTTTTCTATAAATATTATATTATATATCTATAAATAGCACAAGATTTTTGTTGAAATACTCTTTTATAAAAATAAATTATTCCGTAGGTTACAGCAGATATAATATAATAATCTAGTCAATTATCTAATTAATAAAATTCAGTAAAAACATAAATAAAAACATTAAACTGTAGAAAAAAACAATTAACGCCGTCCATATATTATAATGATTTTGATTTATTTAAGGTTTTATGAAAACGTGGTTAAAATAGTAACATTTTTGTATATTAAAAATGATTAATTACAGTTGGTAGAATTTGAATTTTATGTATTCAGGGTCGTTGGTAAATGATTAATTATTGCGATAAATATTTGCATCATAATTATCAGTAACTTGTCGTCAAATTTTAGTTTCTATTTAGAATGATTCGTGGACGAAGGATTATATGATTGCAAAAATTTTTTTAACCTTAATCTTTAATTTTTAACAACAATAATCTACAAGCTTCAGTGCTATATTCGTCTGTAATTTCGATAATAAAAATAAATAGGCTAAAGTGAACAAAAATGGAATTTTTTGTGACTGTTGTGAGAAAGAATATATGTAATCGCTACCTTTTTTAATGAGAATAACTGCAGAGTAACATCTATATTGTCCTAGCTTGCTAGTTTATCTTACGTTTTCCGAGCTCCATTACTAAGTTAAGAAATGTTTTGAAAACATTCGATATTCCTAACGGACAACCTATATGTGACTATCGGAAACTTTTATTTCATTTAACCTACTCTATTAGTTTGAAAGATCGTATTAGGACCAATTTCACCGTATTAACTGGCCAATTGTTAGTACTAATTGTAATAGATTTGGGAAAAAGTTTTATTATGTGAAAGTGACTAAAAGAATCTTTCAGGATATGTGATAATGCTGTACGATGTTGTAAACTCCTGAGACAAGGTGATGCGTGTGGAAACAACTAAAGGTATGCACATAATGAATAGAATATAACTGTAGAAAATGGTATTAAAGTGCGTGAAAGATTTGTATACATAGATAGGAATGTAATTGTTCAGAATTAAACATGAGTATTAGGTTAGAATGTATGGGGATAGAATAAATACTAACTGTTTGATAGATATGGTAAATGCATTAGCCAAAATTTAGTGATTAATTTTATCAAGAATGGTGTACACAGGCAGAAGAAATTAAAAATAAAGTGATATTAAGATGCTTTGACAAGTGAACACGCCATCGAAGGAAACAAAAACTAAACGTAAAAGGTATGCTCTTTAATGAAAGTAAAATACATTACTTTGATATATAATTGTTAATTAGGTGGATTAGGCCTCCAGCAGTATACCACTACATAAAAAAAAAGCGCCAGAAATCTACCTCATGGGTGGTATGAAAAAGAGTTCAATGTAAATATAATAAAACAACTTTAATTTAGAAACTGTTATACCTGTGTTCTTAATTGTAATTTTAGGTCGTTCGATAATATATGCATTAGATATATTGTAATATTAAAATTAAAGTAAAATTAAAACTAAATATGTTTGATAACATATTTGTTCAGTTATTTTATTTAGATTAGAACTTTGTTGTATGTCAAAGCCAAACTGAAGTAAAACTCAGAGTTCATGTGGCAACATTACGACGTTTTGACGTCACAAATTTTGATGATGTATATACAAAATAACTTTAAATAGACTATATTCTATAATGTGTTAGAAAGGTAACAGTTGAATATAAATAGGAAAATGTATCAAAAAATGTATCACACACATTTACTCACAAAAAAATCAAAATTGTGTGATCGACTTGTCTTGGTTGTTTCGATTTCGAATATTTCAATATTAAAGATATCGAATTATTGATTATTAAAATTTTCTAAATAAATATAAAGTTCTCAATGACTGTATATGTCCATGACATTCTTAAAAATATATGATGTAAAAATACATATTTATCGACAAAAAACCAAACATTGAACGTAAAACTGCTTCAAATCATTTATATGACTGAAAACCAAAAGAAGCTCGATACTTGTGTTCAATAAGAGTTATCGGTGAAAAATGCAATGAATCAAGTTTCGCTCTATGAATCGTCTGAAGTGAAATGAAGTTGAATTTTTGAAAGGAAATATTATGGGTGATGAAAAGTGGATTACCCATAACAGGAATATTTAAAAAATCGAATGTCGATATTGGTAGGATTGAAAATGAATTGTTCATCATGAAAATCGCAAGAATGAATCGAAATAATCAGAAACACGTCGTTTGCCATAATGACAACGCTAGATCACACACATTTTTCTTGGAGAACACTAACTTAGTGCTCTTTGATGCATCTATCATATATTCCGGACCACGCCTTGTCCAGTTAGCTCTTTTGATGGTGATAAAATTGGCTTCAAAATGGCCGAAAGTCATCGATCACAACGAGACATATAACACTGATTGGTATTTGAAATTTATATGAATAAATTCGCTTTAAAAGTATTATGAAAATAAACAAACGAAATCACTTTTCGCACCCAATGTTTTAATTAACAATCTAATATTAGTTTTCCGTTGATAACACAGCGCAAATATAACGTTATTGATACAGAAGGATGATGAAATTATGACGAAAAGCATAAGGAAATATTTATGCAACAATAAGTAATAAATATAATAAGAGAATATTAAAAATAGATGGTGTCGGTAAAGAGTTATAATTTTGCACGGATGTGATCAGAATGGTTACAAAATAACTACAAGACTGCAGTAGCTGAATCAGGTCGATATGGTAGTTTGAGTTGAGAACTTGTATTAATACAAAAAAATTAGCATTCAAATATTATTTATTAAGGGTATAGGTGGAATCACACATTTTAGGTCTTATTATATTTAGCACAGGGCTATATATCTCTTATAGATATCAGGATATAAATTATAACTGCTTTGCAGATGATATGGCAAACATATTAGAGAGAATGCACTGATTAAAATGTAAGTGTCGAGGAAGATCGGTATAATTTTGCAAGAAAAATGTACACAGGTAGTAAGAGAAGAAAATGAGGAAAAATATACTCAAATCAGAATGATTTGAAGAACTAAACTTATATATGAGGAAATAAGTATTCTAATGCAAGTAAAATATGTTAATGGGTATACAATTGCTAATTAGGTGAATTGCGTAAAAAATGCGTTTAATGCTCTATTTCATAGGTGGTGCGGAAAAGTGTTCAATGTAAATATAATAGAACAACCCTATACTACAAATTATTGTAACTGTTTAATTAACTGCAGTTTAAGTCTTTCGATAATAGATGCATTTGATATATTATAATGTTAAGATAAATACATCTTGCCGAATTTTTTTTATATTAGTATTTTCTTATATGTCGAAGTGAAAATAAACTGAAACTTAAGGTTTATGCGGCAAAATTCCGGCGATGATGACGTGAGTTCATCCATATTTTGAAAGGAATGTAGCTAAAATTATAGGACACGCAGTGTCAGCACAGATTTGTAAAAATAGAAACACACATGTCTAGTAAATATTTATTATGGAGCTTATTAAGTCACCGAAATACTGGGCATATAGAATTTAGAAATGAGGATAACATACCACATCTATGCAAAATACATCAGAAATACAGAAATATTATAAAGAAATTTCAGCTCTAATTAGTCATTCCTTTAAAATGTTTCACTCCTAGTCGTAGTTTCAAGATACATTTTCTTAAACACAAAAATAAAATATATATTATTCAAATTTTTAAGCGGTAAAAATATCAGAATTAGTAACTTAAAAATGTTCAAAGAATTTTGATAGTTGATTTTAATTTCGAAGAAAACTTGTTGTTGTTAATTATATACTAGATAAATAGTAGCCAAACCCTTTTATTGGGAGTATACCATCTAAAGGCATCGTTACGTTGCAAGAAAAAATTAAAGCAAGAAAAAGCATTAAATAATTTTATCTATGCATAGTTTACGATATTTTAGGCGACTCATTCTTCATGTAAACCACTGAAGGTCGACGATCTAACTATATATACGGAGATTTCTTGATGTTAGAGGCACAGTCAACTTGAACGACTATAACAGACAACATCTACGTAAACATGAACCGTTTGGTAAGATTTAATAAGAAACGGATGTTGTTAACTTAATTGTTTTTAGTAATGAGTTTATTAACAGAATCTTTTGTACGTGTATTAGATTGCTGCTTTTGCTCTTATCTCAGTTGTCTCCGCTGTACCTAGTGGATACTGGGGCGGTCACGGCCTTGGTTTGGGACATGGATTGGCTCTTGCTGGTCCTCTGGCTCATGGAGCTGCCCTTGTCGGGCCTGCTGCTGGCCACGCCTCTGTAGTAGGACCTGCTGCGGGGCCAGTCTCAGTTGTTGGACCTGTTGCCGGACCTACTTCTGTTGTTGGTCCTAGTGCTGGACATACTGCAGTTATTGGACCATCCGCTGGATCTGCCGCCATTGTTGGTCCATCTGCTGCACCTGTTGCCGTCGTAGGCCCTACTGCCGGCCATACTGCTATTGTTGGCCCTTCTGCTGGACATGCTACGGTAGTTGGTCCTTCTGCTGGTGCCGCTGCTGTTCTCGGTAAGTTCTTAAAATCACACAGTAATACGATGTTTCTAATACACATTATATTTTTAGGACCTATTGCTGGAGCACCTTTACTTGCTGGAGCAGGTTTAGGTTTGGGTCTCGCTGGTCACGGATTAGCCCATGGAGTTTCTGTAGCTGGACCAGTGGCCGTACCAGCCACCATCACCGGGCCATCTGGAACTATTCACGCCACTGGTGTCTGGGGCCCAACTCTAGCTCACGGTCACGGTCATGGTCTTTGGTAAATCCATATACCTTTTGACCAACATCTAAAGTTATAACTAACATAGTAAATATTCCTGTAATAGTTAATGAAGAAGAAGTGCTCTATCACAAGATCAAATACACTAGCACACAACTACACAAAATTAAAGTAGTTCTTCTTCTTTAAGTATATTGCAGGAAATTTTCACTAGAAATTAAATTTTATTATTAATAAGCGTAAAAAGTCTAAACATCATGAATTTTGTATATTTTGTAATATATAATTTATTTAGCTATGCAATTACGTTCAATAAAGAACTATCTATAAAAGCAAAATATATTGTTTTTTATGTTCTTAAACCCCTTGTCAATCTTAAAACATCCTTATTAATTTTAATAGCTTAATAATATTTAAAAACTCTTGCCAGTTCCATCGATTTTTATAACAAAATCACATATTTTCTGTAAATTTAAACATCACTCAATTCACACACATCACTCACCTTCCCTTGGGTTAAAGAGGAAAAGTAAAATTTCTTTCAATTGACATCTTATTTCCTTTTTCTAGATTCTATTGCTACGTTTAATTTCTATCTCCAGATATTTAAATTAATTTACGTGCCCTATGATCATTTTTTCAATTTGTGTTATATGTTTAATCTTTCTGCACCTCTACTTACCAAAAATTATTTAGTTAATTTTGTTCAGTGGCTTTAGTGCTGCATCAGTTCATTATTCATCATCAGTAATTCATATTAAAACAAATTATGTTTAGATTTTAGCCAAAATTATGCGGAAATAAAATAATATTTGATGGTAATAGTTCGGTAATAATATATTAATATTTAATATCTAAATTATCTTTATTAATATATTAATATCTAACAGTCTTAATTTTTAAATATTATTACCTTAATTCCAGTAAAATAATATCGTGTTCGTACTATTAAGTGTTAAGTGTAAATATAAAATTGAGGGAGGTAATAGTAAATATAATAAATATAAATACTAAATGTTAAATAATATTAAAACTGTGGTAATACATTTTGATAACTGGGATTTCGATACTCTTAATCGTATTTATTTAAATTTTATTAACTATTTTCAGGTATAACACATTACTCCAGCTCGGAATATAGCTAATAAAGCAACAATTTTCACTCAATTATTCATCAGTATCCTTCTTGATTATTTGGTAATTGATTATTTGATTTGTCTTTGCTTAATTAGTAATGTCCCTAATTTTGGTAGTAATCGCTTCTTAATTTGAGTCAAACCTCTAATTCTAGGGCACAAATTTGGTACACGCAAATAGCCACTCATCAATGAGGTTCAGATCTGGGCTATAAGGTGGGTGTTAAAGTTATTCGAAAGTCAATTTGTTCAATTTGAGTGTAGTTTTTAGCGACATATGACGTAGTGTATTGTTTTAACAATAACAATAGTTATTTTGCTAGAATTACTGCAAAGTTTTAATTAAAAGCTAGATTTCCATGAACTGTTTAGTATTAGTTAATTCTTAATGCTTAACGGGTTTAAGTTTTTACTTTGCGGAAAGCTTGAAAAATGATTGTTCTCTCGAATCTCGAATGATTTGTTGATTATCTTGATTGCATAACATATTTCCAAATGTCAGTATGTACAGACCAAGAGCAAACGCTAGTGTTACACTACTACTAAGGGATGTTTTGCACAGCAGCATTCTTTGTATACTTTATGTTTCTAAACAATAAAGGTTTTCGTTAGCTTTTAGTTTTTTAACGAATTTTCAATAAATGTTTTAAAAAAATTATGTTACTTCATTAAATGATAGCTTATATAGTGGTAGGAAGCAGTCACATTCCACGTAACAAACGTTTAGAAAATAACGAGTTAGTCATGTAGAATCAGCACAAATTTCAGTTTTGTGTCGATTAACGAAAATAGACCAATTTTGGTTACCTCATGAGAAAACTGACGTAGCAAGTCAGTTTATAGAAATTCAGTATACATTTGAATATTATGGTGAGTACAGACTTGAACGAAACGAACTTTCGGGTTCTGCGTGAGACCATGCGCAAGGATTCGGCATTTCGCATTTCATTTCGATTCCGTTCGTAGTGATCTAAGTCAATTCGTGGTATGTTCGGTTTCTCTCGGGATGTTTCGGTCTCCAAAAATCATTTGACGATTTTTATCGTTTGATTCGGAAGCTGTGCATTCTGTTATTGGCAAACTTAATATTTTTATGTTGTTAATAATTATATTATATGATATTATTTTGAACATCTTTTCCCGCACCAGTTGTGAAATACTTTTTCCATATTATTTGATAAATTTTATACTATGGACGATATTAATAAATGTAATTCCTTTCAATGAAAAATAAGTAAAACAACTCATATTTTTATGACACGTTTTTTTAATTACCATTTGCAAAATAAGAATCAAAGTTAAATACTATTTCAAATTTTATGACAAGGTTCCTGAAAGTAGAATAAAAATATTTTAATTTTTCGTGTTTATTATTAAGCTTTTATATAATTATATATATTATTATTTATCATTAAAAACAAGGAAAGACAGGGTTATTTCTCGAACCAAAACCTATGTCATTCATAATCCTATCAATTTTTACCACGTTCGTTTTTATCACGTCAAAGTCATGCGCACTACGACTTTGAATCAATTTTGAAACCTGTTCGGCACGAATGTTTGCCGAATTCAGTTCTGCTCATGCGCATTAGATAATTGGTAATTTCGCATAATAATTCAGTAATTTTAAATATTATTTTTACTTTAGGATAAAAATAAATATAAAGTATCTATCCGACGTAACTGAAAAGTTGAAGCATAATATTTTTAAGTGTAACATAATTTTTTAAGTTTATTACTTAAAGCGATTTTTACTATTAGTAATATTTATTACTAGATACATTTACTAATAAAATATGTTAAAATCCAGCGAGGAACTAAATTAGTTAAATTGATTTTGACATTATGTTTTAACCACAGCAAATATTAAAAAAAAGTACCACATTTTTGTTTTCAAGTCACAAGCTAGCGAGTATTCATTCGCTTCGCTGTAAGGAACATATAAATAAGAAAAGAAAAGAACTGTCAATCCCAGTAGGAAATAGGAATATAGGAAAATGTACTGGCTAATTGGAAGAAAATCACAATTATCTGTACATAATAAATTGCTATTATATAAGCAAATACTGAAATCTATATGGACATACGGAGTTCAATTATGGCGATGTTCTGCAAAGAGTAACATAAACAAAATACAAATTTTTCAGAACAATGTACTGAGAGGTTTTGTGGGTGTACCCAAATGCTATAGGACAGGTAATCAGTCATCGAGACCTTCAGATACCCACAGTCAGTCAAGAAATCAACAGAATTGCAAGGGGGCATGAGAATAGACTCCATTCTCAAACGAATATTGAAATATTACAACTATTAGATACCACCAGAACAGGACACAGACTCAAAAG
Organism: Rhynchophorus ferrugineus; assembly: GCF_030347505.1. Lineage (NCBI taxonomy): Eukaryota > Metazoa > Arthropoda > Insecta > Coleoptera > Curculionidae > Rhynchophorus > Rhynchophorus ferrugineus. The sequence continues at coordinate 22,966,037 of NW_027472590.1, read as the reverse complement.
AATCAAACCATCTGATCTTGTGTAGTGTTCTCTAGTGAGGTGTATATATTAAAAAATTCAGCAGTGACATGTATAAACATTATTTCACCAGAGACTGAGATAGAGCCGATGGGTCCTCCTAGTTATATACCTAGATTTAAGTTATAATAAAGACAAATTGTAGGTTAGACGGAAACGACTAGTAACAATATATTAATTAGGTAATAAAAAAAGTTACAAGCTAGCGAGTATTCATAAAATCAAGGAATAAAAATATTAGAGATAAGATATTAGAAAATATGGGAATGAGAATATATAAAATGAAACTGAAAAAATATATATAATATTAGCATGGCTACCATATTTTAGGTGACTTATTCGTTATGCACACCATCAAAGTTAAAATAAACTGAAGGTTAAAATTGATGTGGCAACATTGCGACGTTGTGACAATATACATTTTGATAATGTCAGTTCATTGTTATTTTGGAAAGATGATAGCTGGATTCATGCAGGGTCAATACAAATTTACATTTTGTAAAAATAGAAACACATTTGAGTACTAAACAGCTAAACAACAATATTATTGCGCAAATTACCAAAATACTGGGCATGCAGAATGTAAGAATGAGGAACTATCATAAAGAAATTTGAGCTCTAATTAGTCATTTCTTCAAAATGTTCCTTTCGTAGTTGCTGTTTATAGATACATATATCTAAACACAAAAAAACATATTTTTAAAATTTTTAAGTAGTAAAAAATATCAGAAGTAGTAAGATGAAAATGTTCAAATAATTTTGATTAATTATATATTAGATAAATATTAGCCAAACCCTTTTATTGGGAGTATCCCATCTAAATGCATCGTTATGCTACAAGAAAAAATTAAAGAAAGAAAAAACATTAAATAATTTTATCTCTGCATAGTACGATATTTTAGGCGACTCATTCTTCATGTAAACCACTGAAGGTCGACGATCTAACTATATATACGGAGATTTCTTGATGTTAGAGGCACAGTCAACTTGAACGACTATAACAGACAACATCTACGTAAACATGAACCGTTTGGTAAGATTTAATAAGAAACGGATGCTGTTAACTTAATTGCTTTTAGCAATGAGTTTATTAACAGAAAGTTTTGTTTGTGTCTTAGGTTGCTGCTTTTGCTCTTATCTCAATTGTCTCCGCTGTACCTAGTGGATACTGGGGCGGTCACGGCCTTGGTTTGGGACATGGATTGGCTCTTGCTGGTCCTCTGGCTCATGGAGCTGCCCTTGTCGGGCCTGCTGCTGGCCACGCCTCCGTAGTAGGACCTGCTGCGGGACCAGTCTCAGTTGTTGGACCTATTGCCGGACCTACTTCTGTTGTTGGTCCTAGTGCTGGCCATACTGCAGTTGTTGGACCATCCGCTGGATCTGCCGCCATTGTCGGTCCATCTACTGGACCTGTTGCTGTAGTAGGCCCTACTGCCGATCATACTGCTGTTGTTGGTCCTTCTGCTGGACATTCTACGGTAGTTGGTCCTTCTGCTGGTGCCGCTGCTGTTCTCGGTAAGTCCTCAAAATCACACAGTAATACGTTATTTCTAATACACATTATATGTTTAGGACCTATTGCTGGAGCACCTTTACTTGCTGGAGTAGGTTTAGGTTTGGGTCTCAACGGTCACGGATTATCCCATGGAGTTTCTGTAGCTGGACCAGTGGCCGTACCAGCCACCATCGCCGGACCATCTGGAGCTATTCACGCCACTGGTGTTTGGGGCCCAACTCTTGCTCACGGTTACGGTCATGGTCATTGGTAAATTCCGACCAACATCTAAAGTTAGATCTGGTAAATATTCTTGTAATTGTTAAAGTAGAACAACTTATCTGTAACACAAGATCAAAGAAATTGATACACAACTTCACAAAATTAAGGTAGTTCTTCTTCTTCAAGTATATTGCAGGAAATTTTTACTAGAAACATATTTTGATTATTAATAAGTGTCTAAAGTATAACCGTCATAAATTTTGTATATTTTGTAATATATAATTTATTCAGGTGTGCAATTGCGTTCAATAAAGAACTATGTATTAAATACAAAAAATATTGTTTATTCTATTCTCAACCCCCTTGTCAATCCTAAAACAGCCATACGTATTTTAACAGTTTAATAGGATTTAGAATCTCTTTGAAGCCTGTCAACTCCATCGATTTCTATAATAAAATCATCTTTTTGCTGTTAGTTTAAATATCACTCTTTACTCACTTCACGCACACCACTCACATTTCTTTAAGTTAAAAAGGAAAAGTAACATTTTTTTCAAAGGATGGCTTACTTGATTCTTCTGGATTGTGTTGGTACGTTTAATTTCTATCTCCAGATATTTAAATTAATTAATCGCCTTAGCGAAAATTCACCCCCCCCTTTTTTTTTAAAGAAAACAGGAGGCACCTGGTGGCGTAAAATTTGGCATGGTTAAAGCTTATATTGAGGAATATATATTACGCCTAATATATTTCTGTAATATACGCAACAAATAAATATTTTTTTTCTGTTTTACTGTAGTTTTCGTCGGCTGCTGACATGGTGTACAATATAATAGTTATTTTACTAAAATTACTGTAATTTTTTAATTAGCAGCTAATTATCCATGAACTGTTTGCTATGAACTGTAAATAATTCTCATTCCTTAACGGGACCAATGTGCATAAACACGAAGAAGAACACCATCATTTCACTACTAAAGGACGTATAGCACAGCGGCGTTCTGCGTATGCTTAATTTTTTAAACTATTAATATTTTCGGTACCTATTTGATTTTTCAACGAATATTCTGATTCCTGTAAATTAATTAAGTAAAAAAAATCCTCAGTAACTCAATAGATTGTGTTAACATAGGTGTATAATAACATTTGAATGAACAAATAAATATTTAAAAAATATGTTGCATCATATAAAGTATAGCTTATACGAGGATACATTGCTTAACAAATATTTTCGGATTTGGCATATTCGCACTATCCTGCATAGAAAACCATAGAAAAGAATAAACGATATTGTCTTCCTTTTCTAATGGCAGCTCATTCTTTTCGAGTAGATCGTTACAGTCGATCATGTCTATAGTTACAGTAATTAAAATTTTGTGTTTTATAAGGATAGTGCAGAACGTAATGTATTTTTAAAAGTTATAAAATCCATACAGCATCAATTCTATTTATATTGGGAATGTTAGCTGTAAAATTTATAACACATCATTTTCAATGACATAGAATAGGTATCAACATATGCGAATATTTAATGATAACAAGAACACTTAAGAAAATGGTTTTTGTCGCGTTGCAACCAATCAAGTCATTCATGAGATTTATCCATCAAGAATAGTAGCAAATTTGTAGTAACTGGCAATAATTAGATATTTGTTTTAAACATAATATATTTTGGTAATGATTTAAATATTATCTTATAGGTAAGATGTAGGTAGAATTTGTTGATAATTAAACTGGAACAATATGAAATTCAGAGAATCAGAGAAGAATAAATTACACAGCATTTTTCTAAGGTGTAAGAACAGTGTACAGTGATTTTATCAAATAATTATATGTGCTAACAAAAATAGACCTGAAACGAATAAAGAAAATATAAAACTATCAATGACACCCTAATGATCTAATGACTAGGAAAATACAATGCATTCTCATATAAGGGTATAGATAAAAAATTATTGTTTTGTAGATATAATGACGTATTGTATGAACGATTTTGATCTTTTTTATGGTAATGTTTATTTGTATCGTTCTTGGAGTTCTTGTTAATTGTTCAAATTTGTAAATTAATTTAAATATGGTGTTTTCATGAAAATAGAAAATCATATAGAAATTATTTTTATTATTTCATTTTATTCAATAGTTTTTGAAGTAAAATGTGTTATTTAAAAAAAATTCAATTTTTATTTCCCTCCTTATATATAGTTCGTTTGTGTATGTTTAGTTATAAAAAATAATTTATATATAAAAATCATTTAGATATAAAAGAGGAGTAAGTAATTGAAGCTTCATGTGCCGAACTTCATATTTTAAACATAATATATTTTGTTAATGATTTAAATATTATTTTATAGGTGAGATGTAGGTAGAATTTGTTGATAATGAAACTCGAACAATGTCAGAGAGAATAAATTACACAGCATTTTTCTAAGGTGTAAGAACAGTGTACAGTGATTTTGTCAAATAATTATATTTGCTAACAAAAATAGACCTAAAACGAATAAAGAAAATATAAAACTATCAATGACACTCTAATGATCTAATGACTAGGAAAATATAATGCATTCTTATATAAGAGTATAGATAAAAAATTATTGTTTTGTAGATATAATGACGTATTGTATGGACGATTTTGATCTTTTTTATGGTAATGTTTATTTGTATCGTTCTTGGAGTCCTTGTTAATAGTTCAAATGTGTAAATTATTTTAAATATGGCGTTTTTATAAAATTAAAAAACCATGTAGAAATTATTTTTATTATTTCATTTTATTCAATAGTTTTTGAAGTAAAATATGTTATTTCAAAAAAAATTCAATTTTTATTTCCCTCCTTATATCTAGTTCGTTAGTGTATGTTTATTTATAAAAAATAATTTATATATAAAAATAATTTAGATATAAAAGAGGAGTAAATAATTGAAGCTTCATGTGCCGAACTTAAATTATTCTGTTTTAAAAATAATTGGAGCTCAGTAGGGGCATACGCCAAATCCGGAGATATTTGTTGAGTAATGTATCCTGCTTATATGGAGGTAAGAAGCAGATACATTCCACGTAATAAGCACTGAAAAAATAACGTGTTAGTCATGTAGTATTAGCACAAACTTCAGTTTTGTGTAAAAAATGAAAATAGATCCGTTTTGGTTTCCTGATAAGAAAGATAACATAGTCAATCAAGTTCTTATATAACGAAATTATGAAAAAATGCACGCAATCTAACAAAATTAAGACAATCGTTCTTATTGACATTTCAGGAAGTTGTTACTACATTGTCTCAGTTTTAATTACCTATGTTTTAACAACTGTTATTTTTCTGTATAATTTGTACTATATAATTCGTTTAGTTGCATTTATGTTTAATAAAGAACTACATGTGAAATAAACAGATTATTGGTTGTTGTTTTGATCGATATGATATACTTTTATTAATTATGGTGCCATTATTATTAAATTTTACTATTTATTTAAAAAATTTCGAAATACTGTCAAGTCTAAACTTAATACTTGGTTAATTTTGTATTCGTTAATAGATTTTCAACTTTTTTTAAATTAAATTTATCGGTATTTGATAACACTACATTAAATATCATATAAAAACGAAGAACACATTTTTTTTATTAATTCTTCGAACGTTAATAATCTGCCCGTGGGCAATAAGTATTATTATATCATTTCCGTTATATAGACATATATCAGACATGTAGAAAATCACTTCAGTAAGTAATCTGCTCTACCGACTTTTAATCTAAATCTTATTCTAGATACTATTCTTATTTTAAAGTCTATCTTAACTTATTCTAATGACTATTCTAACTTATTCTAGAAATTATAAAATTTCACTCTATGTGTCTATTAAGCAGTTCGCATGGTAGTTTGCGTTTGAGCCTACGCACTTCACTGTCATCGCGCACATTTAACTGTTTGGCGAGTGTATTAAGATGCACTAATAGTCTTTCACAGTACTTCGCACAAATACTTCGAATCACACTCGTTATGTTCCGTGTGGATATCGCGTTGAATCTGTTTGTTGGACACGCAATATGGGGCATCGACGATGACTCGCAACACTTTATTCTGGAACCTCTGGAAGATATCTATGTTAGATTTGCTAGTAGTACCTCACAATTCAATACAATAGGTCTAGATGGGCCTAAGTATTGACTTATACAGCAAAACCTTGTTGATAATATGGATTACCAAAACGTGTAAAAGCTTAATAACAGATTTTGATGGAGATTGCATTGATATGGTATAAACTTACCCTTCAAATTTAAGTTAGATAATATTTTACTTTTTTTTAACTATTTTAATATCTAAGCTGAATTATATTTATTTGGCTTATTACATTATGTTGTTTATCTGATTAATGTGATATAATAACCAACAGCATTTTTAATTATCTTTTTAAAATAAAATTAATAGAGTAAAATAAAATATCTGAATGTAATTTGCCATTATTGATTGTTTTAAATTAATGAACTTTTAATATATTGGATGTGTGGTTTTAACACTTTACCGTCTGTTTAATTTTAAATATAATATTAAATGACATAATAAGAAATAAGAAAGGGAATATTAATTGTTAAGGAATATTAAAAGTATGTCTATTTATGATTGTATTAACAACTTGGCTATATAACAGGTCAATTGAAAGGTCCCAGGTCTATCATAGTAAAACACATTTTTTTTTTTGGAAAAAGTAGTTTTTTTTTGTTCAACATAATTCCCTTCAAGTGTCATACACTGATTATGGCGACCCTCCACCTTTCCGATACTATTTTTGTAGCTCGAATTTTCCTTTGCTTCAAAAGAGGCCTCAGTTTCGACGATCACCTCTTCATTTGATGACATTTCTTCCCAGCAAGCATTCTTTTGAGATCTGAGAACAGAAAATAGTCGCTGGGGCCAGATCTGGAGAATACGGTGGATGATGAAGCAATTCGAAGCCCAATTCATAGATTTTTAACACCGTGCATGGTCTTGGTGAAGCAGCACTTTCCTTTTCTTCAAATGCGACCGTTTTTCGGCGATTTCGTCCTTCAAACGGTCAAATAACGCTACGTAATAATCGCTGTTGATGGTCCTTCCCTTTTTAAGGTAGTCAATGAAAATTATTCCATGCGCAACCCAAAATACAGACGCCATAATATTGCCAGCCGACTGTTGCATTTTCCCATACTTTGGAGCGGGTTCATCGTGTGCGGTTCACTCGGATGACTGTAGATTGGACTTCGGTGTGAAATGATGGAGCCATGTTTTATTCATTCTCACATATCGATGCAAAAACTCTATTTATTACGCTTGATCATCTTCAAACACTGCTCCGAATTATCAACTCGTCGTTGTTTTTGGTCAAAATTGAGCTCGCGCTGCAGTTTGCACAGAGGTTTTTCAGACCCAAATATTTGTGAATGGTATGACATACACGTTCAGTTGACATCTTTAGAGTGTCTTTTATTTCATTCACTTTGAATTTACGGTCATTCAAAATCATTTTGTGAAATTTGTAAATGTTTTCGTCGGTAACAACCTCTTTAGGGCGTCCGCTGTCTTCCCCGTCTTCGGTGCTCATTTCATCACGTCTAAACTTAGCATACCAATGCTTGATGGTGGATTTTTCTGTGGCAGTGTCCAGAACATCGGCATCAAGCCAAGTTTTTGCTTCAACTCTATTTTTTCCCTTTAAAAGGCAATATGTCATCAACACGCGAAATTCCTTTTTATCCATTTTTTCACAATAACAAAAGTTGCTTCACTCAAAATGTTATAATTCACAAACTAATGATCCGATAGCTCTCACATTTATACAGGCATCTTTCGAAGGTTAGAGCTAACTAGAAAACATATTTTTTTATAACATCTTTATTAGATACGCTTAGTACAATCTTAATTTACAATTAATTTATTACTACTTTTCCTATGTACTTGGATTAATTAACAAGCAAGACGAGTGCGAGAAAATACATCAGTATGTATTCCTCAGTTATAAAATTATAATTATTTATTAATTATTAACTTATAGCTATAGTCTACACTAATAGTACACACTAAATGTTCACAAAAGTTCGTATGGTTTTGTTCGTTTCAATCTCCTGACATCCTGCGCGCTGTCCAGCAGTTGTTTTGCTTCCACGTTAGTATCATTTAGTAATCTTCTTTGGTGTTTCAAGGCGAAATCGTGCACAACTTCGCAAAAGAAAACATATGGATTATTATTAATCCTTATAGCGCCATCTATGTGTCAGGCCGGGGACTTTTCAATTGACCTATTAAGTCAATAAACTGCGGGTATGTACATAACTTTATCTGGATATTAACTTTATATATCATATATTATCAGGATTTCTGTTGCTTTCTAAATAGGCCCTAATTTTGGTAAATACTGCTCCATTAGAGCCAAAACCTCCCTCTCTGGAGTAGTATTTTGCGGTCTGTGAACAGCTGGTCGCTACTAGGGTTTAGATTTGTACTATATAGCGGGTGGAATTCATTCAATCAATTTGACCACCATTTTCATCGGCATCTGATATGATTCATTGTTTTACAAAGAACAAAGGCCATTTCATTAAATTCATTGTAGCTTTTAAAACTTTATATTTTTTTAAACGTAAAAAATGTTTTGTTAGCTTTACATGTATTATTTTTTGTTTACTTTGTTGGAAGTTTAACAACATTCACAATTTTGATTGTATTTGTGACGGTTATTATAATAACGCTAATTTTGATGTTTAATAACGTTACTATACAGAAATAGATAATTTAAAATGGTACTACGCGTATGGCAACATATATATGGTTTAGAAAAGCTGTATATATATAAAGCTGAAATATACTGTATTTTATGACTTACACCTAACAAGTTCTGAGAAAATAACGAGTTAGTCATGTAGCATCAGCATACAATTCAGTTTTGTATCCAAAAGAGGAAATGGCCTAATTTTGGTTACGTCATAAGAAACTGTTGAGGCAATCAGTTTATAAAAATACACATTTGATTGTCGGAAAATTTCATTGAGTCATTTTGTGTATTACACAATCTTTACTTTAATATAAAAAGATAATACTAAATAACCACCCAAAATAAATAAAAGTTGAAGTGGTTATCACTAAGTGGCCATTAAAAGAAGTTAAAGCCAATAAAGTATTAATCTGCTAGAGTGTTCTCAGCATAACATTACAAAAAATACGTACTACAATACATAAAAGACCACATTTTGGTTTCCAAAAGTTACAAGACAAGAAAATATTATAAGTATTGACAAAACTATTATATATTAGGTAATTATTAATCAAATCCCTTTATTGGGAGTGTCCCATCTAAGCATACCATTACACTACCGGAGAAAATCAACTAAAAAATATAAATATAATCTCTACATTGCTTACAATATTTTAGGCGACTCATTCTTTATGCAAACCATTGAAGGTCAATGAGTGAACTATATATAGGGGGATTTTTTGATGCTGTGGCACAGTTAACTTCAACGACTATAACAGACAACATTTATATAAACATGAACCGTTTGGTAAGACATAGCAGACATAAGATGTTACCATTCCATTTATTATCGACCTTAAGTAAATAGTATTATTTGTTCTTTCGGTTGTAGATAATCGCTGTTGCTCTTGTCTCTGTTGTTTCCGCTGTACCTAGTGGTTACTGGGGCGGTCACGGTCTTGGTTTGGGACATGGATTGGCTCTTGCTGGCCCTCTGTCTCATGGAGCTGCCCTTGTTGGACCTGCTGCTGGTCATGCATCTGTCGTAGGACCTGCTGCGGGACCAACTTCAGTTGTTGGACCAGTTGCTGGACCCACTTCTGTTGTTGGCCCTAGTGCTGGACATGCTGCGGTTGTTGGACCATCCGCTGGATCTGCCACTATTGTAGGACCTACTGCTGGACATGCTACTGTCGTTGGTCCTTCTGCAGGACATACTACTGTCGTTGGCCCTTCTGCTGGTGCCGCTGCTGTTCTCGGTAAGTTTTAATCACACAGAAATGCGACGTTTTCATTTCACATTATATGTTCAGGACCTATCGGTGGAGCACCTTTACTTGCTGGAGCAGGTTTAGGTTTGGGTCTCGCTGGTCATGGATTAGCCCATGGAATTTCTGTAGCTGGACCTGTAGCCGTACCAGCCACCATCGCCGGACCATCTGGAGCTATTCATGCCGCTGGTGTTTGGGGTCCAACTCTTGCTCAGGGTCATGGCCATGGTCATTGGTAAAAATGCACTTGAATAGTCTCGAGAAGCATTTGAAATAATATTTGGTAAATATTCTTGTAATGGTTAAAGTAGAAGAACTCATATAAATAGGGAGGCAACCAACCAATATTAAAATAGTTCTTCTTCTTGAGGTACATTACAGGAAATTTTTACTATATCGTCGTAGTTATAATTGCCTGTAAGAACTCTTAATTTTCTGTATATTTTGTACTATATAATTTGTTTAGTTGTGCATTTGTGTTGAATAAAGAGCTATATACAAAATACGTAGATTATTCATTGTTGTTTTGATTGACATGATATATTTTTGTCAATACTGTGGTTTAACTAGCAAACATCAGCACAAACGGTTGACACTTGGATTTTTTCTTGATCTAAGTTAACCAATGTTTTGTTGATAAATATTGGTAAAAGAGTACCTTAAAGTTTAACAAAATATTTTTAAAATATGTATAATAGTTACGTTATTCATAAGAAAAATCTTTAGAAATAACTATTCTAAATGTACTGAATTAGAAATAAGCGATGAATTAGAAATGATGAAATTAATTAAACAATGTCTATTTTAATAAAATAATTTTAACTTTTATTTACATGTCGTGGTCGTTATTCAAGGCAAGGTGTTTGACGTAAATTACAAAATTTTAATAAATCTTTTCAACGAAACCACTACTAACACGTTAACACATACACACGACATAACAATAAGATAATGTTGGTGACACAGGTTTGGTAACAATATATAATAGTCCTCCAAATTTAATTGAGCTAATAGCAGTAAATACTATTTGGCTTATTATATTACATGTTTTTTTAGTTAATGCAATATAATAATAACTGGTAGAATTTTTAATTCTTTTTATAAAATAAAAAAATAAAAACTTGAATAAAAAGGAATTGCTTGAGTAGAATTTCTCACTACTAATTTTTTAAAAATGAATGCAATTCTAATGTATCGGATTTGTGTTTTTTAACTCCTTACCCTATAATTAATTTTAAATATAATTTTATATGAGATAACAATCAATATAAAGAAGAATATTAACTATTAAAAATTATTAAAAACATATCTAAAAATTTGAATAAATTTGATTTAGATGTATTCATTGATTTTGTTAAATATTTGTGTATATAACTTATTAAAACACGGGTCTTTCTTTAAAACTTTATAAAAGTATTCTCTTTCTATCAGGTACTATCAGGATTTTTCTTCTTTTCTGAGTAGGTTTCAGTTTTGGTAAACATCTCTTCGTTCGAGCCAAACCTTCCTATCTGGAGTATTATTTTGGTCGCCACCTGGTTTCAGTTCTGTGCTACATAGCGGATGGAAAAGTAATTTCAGTTCAATATGATGCATTGTTTTGAAAATAACAAAATTAATTGCATTAAAATCACTGTCGCTTTTTAACGATTAGGTATTTTAAAAACAAAAGAAGACTTAGTAGAAGAAGGCCTAGTTACTGGCGTGACTGGGATCATTTTCCTTGTCGGATTTTACACTTTTACCTAGAATTTTCACAAATTTTAAACAATCACAGACATAAATTTACGGCCATGCCCCAGCAGCATCGCAACAGTAGAAGGACCGTCCCATCGCCTTTACCACTGCGCCACCAAGCCTTCAAACTTAAGTTCTTACCTCGTTAAAAGTTTAACAATTTTCTCAATTTTGATTTTTCAGTAGGCTAAGGTAAAGTTCTTCGAAAATAACGAGTAACAGAAAAGAAAATGGGTCAATTTCGGTTAACTCATAAGAAAACTGATGTAGGTAACCAATTTATAAAACTACACATTTGATTATTGTAAAATTAGTCATTTTGTATGTTAAGCAATCATTACTTTAGGATAAAAAAGAAAACAAAATTCAACCCAAATACAAATAAAAATAGAAATGGAATATCATTTATTAACAATAAAGGAGGCTAAAATCAAGAAAGTATTAAAGTGTTCAAATTAATTTGAGTGTTTGAAGTTTACATTACATAAAATGCCACATTTTTATTTTCTAAAATTCACAAGAAAATGAAAGCTCATAAAAAACTAGTGAGAATATTACAAGTACTCACAAAACTATTATATATTAGGTAGTTAATAATCAAACCCTTTTATTGGGAGTGTCCCATCTAGGCATACCATTACACTACCGGAGAAAATCAAGTTAAAAAAATATAAATATTATCTCTGCATAGCTTATGATATTTTAGGCGGCTCATTCTTTATGCTGGCCATCGAAGGTCAATGAGTGAACTATATATACGGGGATTTCTTGATGCTATGGCACAGTTAACTTCAACTACTATAACGGACAACATCTATATAAACATGAATCGTTTGGTAAGACATAGCAGACATAAGATGTTACCATTCCATTTATTATCGACCTTAACTAAATTGTAAAATTTGTTCTTTGGGCTGTAGATTGTCGCTGTTGCTTTTATCTCCGTTGTTTCCGCTGTACCTAGTGGTTACTGGGGCGGTCACAGTCTTGGTTTGGGACATGGATTAGCTCTTGCTGGTCCTCTGGCTCATGGAGCTGCCCTTGTTGGACCTGCTGCTGGTCATGCATCTGTCGTAGGACCTGCTGCGGGACCAGCTTCAGTTGTTGGACCAGTCGCTGGACCTACTTCTGTTGTTGGCCCTAGCGCAGGACATGCTGCAGTTGTTGGTCCATCCGCTGGATCTGCCACTGTTGTCGGACCATCTGCTGGATCTGCTGCTATTGTAGGACCTACTGCCGGACATGCTACTGTCGTTGGTCCTTCTGCAGGACATGCTACTGTCGTTGGTCCTTCTGCAGGACATGCTACTGTCGTTGGTCCTTCTGCTGGTGCCGCTGCTGTTCTCGGTAAGTTTTAATCACATAGAAATACGACGTTTCTATTGGACATTATATGTTCAGGACCCATCGGTGGAGCACCTTTACTTGCTGGAGCAGGTTTAGGTTTGAGTCTCGCTGGTCATGGATTAGCCCATGGCGTTTCTGTAGCTGGACCTGTAGCCGTACCAGCCACCATCGCCGGACCAGCTGGAGCCATTCACGCTGCTGGAGTTTGGGGTCCAACTCTTGCTCAGGGTCATGGCCATGGTCATTGGTAAAATTCCACTTGAATAGGATCGAGAGACATTTAAAATTATATTTGGTAAATATTCTTGTAATGATTAAAGTAGAAGAACATTCCTATATAACAAGATCATATAAATATGCACATAAGATAAAATATAAGTCAGTTCTTCTTCTCGAGGCACATTGCAGGAAGTTTTTACTACGTTGTCTGTCTTCTAATTACTTGTGTTGTAAAAATCTTATTTTGCTGTATATTTTGTACCATATGATTTATTTAACAGCGCAGTTACGTTCAATAAAGATCTGTACTTAAAATATATAATTTATCGTTTCTTATTCCTAATAACATAATACATTATTATCAATTATGATGTCATGATTTTTGAGCTCTAATATTTAACTAAAATTTAGAGACTTTCTAAGAATTTTTCAAACTTTGTTTAAAGATCATATTTATTAATATATAAGTACGCTAAATTATATGTCATATAAAAAAGGAAACGAAATATTAACCAGTTTAATATTTCGATGCCTGAAAAATACTCTATTTTCAGACAGTCTCCTTTCTTCGCAAGCTTTCTTTTTCTTGTTTTGGGTATACACGAACAGTTATATACAGTCTCTACGATTCTGCCCTGACTTGAATATAGTGATATTTTGTTTAAACATTAGCATTAGCAAAGGAATTGTTTAAATTCTAGCTATATAATTTTAATGTAGGTTTAAAAGTGTTAGGTATTATGTTATTCATAAAAATGTCAAGTGTAAAATTATGCTAAATAACAATATAAAATATATTTAATTGTTCATTTTAAAACTTATATTATACTGAGTTTTCTATAAACTATGCTAATTAATATTAGTTATTTAATATTATTTTAATGACATTTATTTCGTAATATAATAAACATTATTAGTAAGGAGTATGACTTATATAATCATATATAGTCATCAGTTTATCCCACCTTTTATAAAGCTTACTGAAGAGTGTAACTTATAAAACTTGATTGAGAGTTTTGGAAGTATAACTTTTGTATGGAGATTATAAAACTTGTTTAGATTAACTTAAAAATTTTGTTATTGTAACAAAATTTTTGCAATATGAATATATTGTCCTTAGACCTATTTCTATATATTTAGTATATTCTATTTCATTTATTATATATCAAATCTTACAACTTTCTGTAAATATATTTAAAACAAAATTTATTAAATACCCGTAACTGCATGACTTAATGTGTCACTCAAGTGAGATGTAATTTCTATTCTTTCTTATTGACTATTGTTATTAAACTTCTGTCTGTAGCTTCTTATCTGGCGCTTATATTGTTGGAGATTATAATTATACAAGTTTAGAGCCATATTTCAAATCCTATATTAAAATTATTTCTTCTAAAATTTACAAATTACTATTCACTTGTTGCTATCAAGTGTTGTCTAAAGTTATTATTATAGATATTCTTCTTAGATTTTCTATTTAGCTATAAGAAAAAAATTACTTTTACTGAATATAATCAACTAAATTTTAAGATTTGTAAAGATTTGCTTTTAATTGTAAGATCTGTAGTGGGTTATGATGGTTAAAAATGTTAAAAACTGTATATAAACCATAAAACCTTGAATTTACGAAACATCCTTAGCAAGTCAATTGAAAAGTCTCCGGCTTGACACATAGATGGCGCTGCTAGAATTACATCCATATGTTTTTAGTTAGCCTCAACCCTCAAAAAATGCGTGTTGTAAGTTGTAAGATTTGATATATAATAAGTGAAATAGAATATAATAAATATATAAAAATAGGTGGAAGGACAATATATTCATATTGCAAAAATTTTGTTACAATAACAACATTTTTAAGTTATTCGAACCAAGTTTTATGATCTCCATATAAAAGTAATACTTCCAAAACTATCAATCAAATTTCATAAGTTACACTCTTCAGTAAGCTTTATAGAAGATTGGATAAACTGAGAAAGGTGAATCAAACCATATTATTGAATTGAATGTCTATTATTAGCAATGATCAGAATTAATTAATAGGAATGGCTCTGTCTTAAATCACGACAATACAAAATCCATTTTTGATTAATTACTTTTTACTCTTTTTGTTTTGAGGTACTTTTTACCAACGAGGGTTTATCTAGACTGGACACATATTTTAATATGGGCTCCGAACCACGGTCCCCAGCATTAGACCTACCGACTGGCGAGTGACCAACTGAGAAATCTCATCCCAGAAGACATTCAGCCTTATCCAGTCTGGTTACTGGCGTGACTGGGATCACTTCCTTTTTCGGATTTTGCACTCTTGTCTACGACAATTACAAATATTATCACAAACATAAATTTACTACCATGCCTCAACAGAATTCGAACTATTATAACAGTAGGAGAACCGTCTAACAACAAATAGATGATAAATAAAGCAAAGCTTGAAGGTGGCAAATGAAATTTAGTCGAAACACAGTAAAAACTAAAGGTTGTTCTAAAAATCAAGCTCGGATTCGTTGTATCTCTCAACGAGCTGTAGTCGGAGGCTGTAGAACTTTGGGCACTTGGACGATATTTCTCTAGTAGCAAGTTGATATTGTTGTTATTGATCATAATGATTATTATATTGTATTTATTGATTTTTTTAAATTATTATTATTTATTGTATAAATCTAGCAAATTGGCACTAATAAATTATTTTTATTATATTTTAAACTATTTTTTATTAACATCTATGCAACTCTTTTTAATATGCACTGAGTTTTACTTATAACTTCACTGGGCTAGATCGGTTTTACTCTCTTTAATCTTCTGAAAAAGCCATCTGTTCTCTTTCATTATTTTTTATTTTTATTCATTGTATATATTCATTATATACTTATATTTTAGCTTTATGTGATATTTGTATATATACAGAATTTTATTTGAAGAAATTATTTTGAAACATTACATTTGGGTTTTATTTCAAATTTAATTGGTCAGTAGAATGTGACGTCGAGGTTGGTCACGTGATGCGTATGAAGTCCTCGACCAATGAAATGCTTTACTATTAAAATATCTTCTTTAGAGGTGCCTGTAATGGTAATGTAAACTAACCAATGAAATTCAGTGAAATGACGCTCTTCCTGCTGAGACCACGCAAAACAATTCTGAAAATATTTGTATTAAGTTAATACTCTATATATTACTCTATGTTTTCTCACCATATGAATCTTTCCTGAACTTCCATAAATGATTTAAAAATGGAAATTAATTAAATCAGTCCAACCGTTCTCGAGTTTTAGGTCAACTAACGAACATAAATTCATTTTTATTTATACAAATATGTAATTAATAATAGTTAAAAAAAAGCTCATTTCTATTATTGATAAAACGTTTCTTATTTTGAGGGACAAAACTTATTATTATATGGAAAGGGTTAATTATTATAACTCGAATAGTGAAATGTAAACAAAAATCTAGACAATACAAGTTCTATTTTACCGGTGATATTTTTAGGTGTATATTCCGCTTGCAGTCTATCGAAGGTCGATGATCGAACTATATATACGGGGAATTGTTCTTGTTAGGGGCACAGTAAGCTTGAATTATTATTACGAGCTACACTATAGGGAAAATGAATCGTTTGGTAAGATGGATATGATTTTTATTATGACTTTTAATAGAATCTACTTGAACTAGACTTGAACTTTCGTCATATTCTTTAGATCGCTTGTGTAGCCGTTCTCTCTGTAGCCTATGCAGCTCCCGGTGGCTATTTAGGTGGACACGGCCTTGGTTTGGGACATGGCATTGCCCTTGCTGGTCCTCTGGCTCATGGAGCCGCTCTTGCTGGGCCCGTTCTTGGGCATGCATCTGTGGTAGGTCCAGCTGCTGGCCATACAGCTGTTGTTGGTCCGGTTGCCGGTCCTACCACGGTCGTTGGACCTAGTGCTGGCCATACAGCTGTTGTAGGCCCATCCGCTGGTTCAGCTGCCGTCGTAGGCCCATCTGCTGGATCAGCTGCTATTGTAGGACCATCTGGTGGTCACGCTACCATAGTAGGACCTAGCGCTGGTCACGCTGCTGTCGTTGGACCTGCTATCGCCCCTGCTGCTGTTCTTGGTAAATACAAAACATTTAATTTTCAATTCAAATTCAATTAATACATCGTTAATAGGTCCTGTTGTTGCTGGGCCTGCTTTAGGTTTAGGTTTGGCAGAACACGGTTTAGCCCATGGAGTCTCCGTGGCTGGGCCAGTCGCTGTACCCGCCACTATCGCTGGACCAGCTGGCGCCATTTACGCAACAGGTGTCTGGGGACCAACTCTCGCTCACGGTCATGGCCATGGTCATTGGTAAAAACAATATTCGCGTAGCTAACTGGAAAAATTGTAAATATTCCTAATATGTTTTTAGTGGAAGAATTTGTTAACTAATATTCTTCCCTAATATTCATATGAGGAAGTTTTTATTTGTGAATGTAATAGATAATTTAATAATGTTTAATAAAATATAGAACTAATCGAACGATTTTTATTAATCTGCCTCAAATAGATTGAAATGCTGTGATTTTTTAAAAACTAATCTCGTGGTTTTTGTTATACAATATAACTATCTTGACATGTAGATCACTTCACTAAGTGATCTTCTGTACAAATTTATAACCTAACTCTTATTCTAGATACTATTCTAACTTATTTTAAAGTCAATCCTAACTTATTATAAAGACTACTCTAAATTTTTTCTAGGGATTATTAAATCTCACACTATGTGTCTATTAATCAGTTCGTATGACAGTTTGCGTTTGAGCCTACGCACTTCACTGCCATCGCGCACATTAATTGTATGGTGAGTACATTGCAGAAACAGTTTTTCAGAGTACTTGGCACTAACACTCCGAATCACACTTGTTATGGATTTTAAAGGGATATAGCGCTGAATCAGTTTGTTGTAGATGTAATATGGAGCCTCGGCGATGACTCGCAACACATCATTCTAGAATCTCTGGAAGATATCTATATTAGATTTGATAATAATACCACACAGTTCAATACCATAGGTCTAAATGAGCCTAACTATTGACTTATACAGCTAAACTTTGTTATCTAATGTTAATTTAGATTTACGCCCTTTCAACCATTAAATTTGGTTTGGTTTAAGCTTAAGCTGTTTATCTTCTGTCACTATATGTTTTTCCTATGTCAAAACTCGATCAAAATGCATTCCCAGATATTTAACTGCTTGAGAGATTTCATAATTATTCATTTTTAATAACGGACAAGTTCTTCTACAAAGGGTGATTACCATATGGGTAGATTTTGTCTCATATGTCTCATTGATACGCCACGTTTTTAACCACAATTCGATTTTGTTAAGATGAAGTTGGAGGTTTTTTGTAGCTGATATTGGATCCTCGCGTGATGATAAAACCACTGTAATAGTAGTGTTTATTGAGGTCGGTAGGTCAGCTATATATAATAGATATAACAATGGACTAAGAATTCTGCCCTTCGGAACACCCGAGTATATTGGATGAAGGTCAGTGTATTCGTCACCCGGTTTCGCAATAAAATGTCTGTGACGTATTGTTTTAGTAGCTGAGTATGCGTATGTGGTAAGAGCTCTTTCAATTTAACATGCATTCCAGTTTGCCACATCTTGTCGAAGCAATATGCAGTGAAGCAATATTTTTTATCATTAAGTTTTTATTAATTTTGTTGACTACTCTATGTATTTCTTCTGTTGTTCCGTGTTTATTTCGTAAGCCAAATTGATGGTCTGGACTAATGTTTCTCTCTTCCGTAATTATTTTCAGTCTCTTTTTGTATAGTTTTTCAAGAAGTTTAGAGATCACATATATCAGGCTTATAGGACGATAAGAGGAGACGTCTTAACCTTAAGTCAAAACAAGAATATTTTTAGCATTGATTTCTTTAGCTATTGTTTGTTTTACTTATTTAGCAGCATATTTCTAATATGGCAGATCCATTTGAAATGGAGTGTTAAGAAAATCAGCTATGTTATTTTTTCTATTGCAGATATTTTAGACGGTACAGATTAAATACGGTTTTTAAGTGTTTTGGGAAAACTTCCGCTTTATGTTTATCATTCCTAGCCCAGGTATTGTTATCAATTTTAATTGATGGATTATGTTATTAAGGTTTTTAAATCTTTTTTGTTGCTTTTCAGAGAGAATATTCGGTTGTATCATATGGTGATAAGTTCTCTATATATTTTTTAATTCCTTGATTTTCTCCTTATTTATTAGCTATTTCAGCTTTTTTGTTGCTTTGTTGAATCTTTCCTTGATTTCTTCTGTTCTGATTTCATTAATTCAACCAATTCTCTGCCTTTTGGTGTTATAGATTAATAACATAAAATCCCACCTTATATGTTTTGCATTGTGGTCTCCTCTGGATCTGTTATCCAGAGTGTTAAAGAATGATGTGATAATGATAAAAGTTTCCACTAATGTATAGTCTAAATAAACTTCTAAAGTGACTATTTACCTATATGTTAAACCATGTCAATTTTTCAGTATTTGTCTTTTCGTCAAATTGCGAAAAAAATGCTTTCAATGAGTCGAAATTGACTGAATTTTTATCGAGTAAATCGTATTTGAAATATGGAAAAGGCAAATACTGTATGAAGCTTATAACAACCATGCTCCGTCGATTTCAATGGGTCAATATTGGTTTCCATATTTTAAAAATGGCGATTTTGGCACCGAAGTTAAAAAGCGCTCTGGACAGTCGAACAGTTTTAAGACGAAAACTTAAAGGAATTATTCGAAGAAGCTATAGCGTTCTTGAGATATGCCGAATGTTATAGCAGATGTTGCAAACGTGCGGGGTGTCAGCAACAACGACCAGTAAACGATAACGAAGATCTGGCAACTCCGAGACGTTTATCTGGAATAAAATTAAAGGGTACTTTTGATCATTCAGTCACTGACCGTCGTTCAGTTCACAGCCACCACCAACTGCTTAAGAATCTCTTCAGACAAAACTGCGCCGCGCGCTTTATTTTCCAATAAATAATGGTCAAATAATGTTACCATAACTTATCTTATTTCCATTCACCGAGCCATATAACTCCCAAAAAACCGTCAATGTGGATCGTTGTGACTACAACTGAAGCGTTTGAACCGAGCATTGGGCGAAAAATAGTCGAAATACGAATAAATACATAGACAAAACATAACATAGACATATATACAATGTTATTCTTCAGCATGACAATGCTCTACCACATGTTACAACGGACGAAAATATATTTGGAGATATTGAAATGAGATGCTACACCACTTGCCGCATTCTCCAGATCTTGCTCTCTTTGATTACTACTTTTTTCGACATATCGAGTCGTGACCTGCCTAAACAGAGCTGCACTTCTTATGAAGATCTCGTAGATCTAAAAGATACATCATTCTTTCAGGATGGAACTGTAAATTGTCTGAAGGGAGGAAAAAAGTAGAGCCTACTGATGGATTATTTTTTTATTATTTAATTAATATATTGTTATTAGTCGTCTCCGTTTAACCTACAATTTATCTTTATAATAACTTAAATCTAGGTATATAACTAGGAGGACCCATCGGCCCTAACTCAGTCTATGGTGAAATAATGTTTAAACATGTCACTGCTGAATTTTTAATATATGCACCTCACTACACAACACTACACAAGATCAGATGGTTTGATTCTTTTGAGTCTGTGTCCTGTTCTGGTGGTATCCAATAGTTGCAATATTTCAATATTCTTATGAAAATGGAGTCTTTCTTCATGCCCCCTTGCAATTCTCTTGATTTCTTGACTGACTGTGGGTATTTGAAGGTCTCGATGTAGGTAATCAGTCCTATAGTATTTGGGTGCACCCACAATACCTCTCAGGACTTTGTTCTGAAAAATTTGTATTTGATTTATGTTACTCTTTGCAGAACATCCCCATAATTGAACTCCGTATGTCCATATAGGTTTTAGTATTTGCTTATATAATAGCAATTTATTATGTATTGTTAATTGTGATTTTCTTCCAATTAGCCAGTACATTTTCCTATATTTCATTGCAGTTTTTTTCTTTTCTTCTTTATATGTTCCTTCCAGCGAAGTGTTGCATCGAGATTCATTCCAAGATATTTAGCGTTGTTGCTATATGGAATGATATTGTTATTTAATGTTATTGGTGCTTGTACGCTGTATTTGTAGGTGAACTGCACATATACAGATTTACTTTCATTAATTATTATTTTCCAAGCTTGTGTCCAATTATTTTTATTGTCATTTGCTTGTTGTAATTTTCGTGAAGCTTCTTCACTATTGTCTCCGACAGCTTTAATCGCAGTAACATCAGCAAATATTGCCATCGTAATAGTTTCCATTTGTGGTATATCACAAGTGTAGAGTAGATAATGTATTGGTTCCAGTACACTTCCTTGTGGTACACCTGTTTTAGTTTCTTTTATTGTAGAGTAAGCTTTTTCTTGTTTGACTCTAAATATTCTGGTTACAATGTATGATTTTAATAGTTCGGTGTGTTGTTTTGGTAGTTTCTGTAGTTTATGAACAAGTCCTTCATGCCAAACCTTATCGAAGGCTTGTGCTACGTTTAAAAATATAGCTGAGCATACTTTTTAACATCTATTATTCTGTGGATCTGGTCAATTGTTGAGTGCTTGTTAATAAACCCAAAGTATTGTGTTGGTATTAGGTTTTTTCTCTCTATGATCGGTTTTATTCTTTTCAACAGGAGTTTTTCAAAAACCTTAGATATTACTGGCAGCAGTGATATAGGTCTATAGGCTCTTATTTTGTTTGGTGACTTCCCATGTTTTGGGATCATTATAATTTCCGCCATCTTCCAAATGTCTGGGACATGTTTTAATCTAAATGCTGTATTGATCAAGTTGGTGGGTTTTATAATTCCCTTTCTTGGTAGTTTTTTCAGTAATTCTCCTGTTATTAAATCGTAGTTTGGTGATATCCTGGGGTTAAGGTCAGTTTTAATAACTAACTACTGATGGACTGATGGATAACATACGATATTACATACAACATACATATATTGCTTGTTTAAGTTATTGTATTCTACATCCACCTTATTCGCCAAATTTAGCATCTCTCGGGTTCTCGTTCTTCTTGCAACATAATATAGGCAACTACGTACGGTATAAATGTACTAGGATTTATTTGGTGCGTTTTATTAAATGATATTTTGACGTATATATATAAAAATTAATTTATGAAACATAATTATAATTAATCTACTTTATTTTATAATTTAAACGAAAATAATATATATATATATATATATATATATATATATATATATATTATATCAATTAAAATATTATGTACAGTCTAAATCACATTAATATGTTCTTGTTATGTGTTTGTACAAATATATTCATTTTTCATACAGGTTTAATTATATGTATACTTGTTCTGAGATATACAGTATCAGATAAACCGTCAGATGGTTTGCGTTTTTTCCTTTATACATATACAAAAAATATAAAAGTTTCATATGAATATGTTATATATTTCATATGATATCATTCAAATTTTTACCTGCATAAATTCGTCTAATTCCGCTTGCAGGATCTTGAAGGTCATGAACCCAGCTATATATACGGGGAGTAGTTTATGTAGAGAGCACAGTCAGCTTAAAATAGCGAGACAAGCAACACAATGAATCGTTTGGTAGAATACAATTTCATTGAAACAATATTATTTTGAATTAATTATATGATTTTTCAGATTGCTTCTTTTGCTCTCCTTTCCGTAGTCTGTGCTGCCCCAGGTGGTCTTTGGGGTAGTCATGGTCTTGGTTTAGGACATGGTGTAGCCCTTTCTGGTTCACTTGCTCATGGTTCTGTTCTTGGTGGACCTAGTGTCGGACACGCTTCTGTTGTTGGACCAGTGGCTGGACCAACTGCCGTTGTTGGACCTAGTGCTGGCCATACCGACGTTGTAGGACCTTCTGCTGGATCTGCTACCATCGTAGGACCATCTGCAGGACACGCTACCATTGTAGGACCTTCAGCTGGATCTGCTACCATCGTAGGACCATCTGCTGGACACGCTACCATTGTAGGACCTTCTGCTGGATCTGCTACCATTGTAGGACCATCTGCTGCACACACTGCACTTGTTGGACCATCTGCTGGATCTGCTACCATTGTCGGACCTAGTGCAGGACATGCTGCCGTAGTAGGATCAGCTGGAGTTTCTGCTGCTGTTGTTGGTATGTATGATAAATACAGTTTCCATATAAAAGTTAATTTAATATGTTCCTAGGACCAATCGCTGCTACTCCTTTAGCTGCTGCGCCAGTTGTAGGTTTGGGATTGGGCGGTCGTAGTTTACCTCATGGTATTTCAGTAGCTGGACCAGTAGCAGTATCAACCGCAGCTATCCACGCTGATGGAGTTTGGGGAACTGTTGCTAATGGTCATGGTCATTGGTAAACAATTTAAATTCTCATAAATATGTAAATAATCCTGTTATAGTTCACAATTAAGTGAAATACATAGCTTTTTTTGAGATGTATAACATATCTGGAAAATTTTACATTACATCACTACGTCTGTAATATTTATTTGTAATCTATAAAATAAAAGTAAATAAAAAATATTATTACTATTATTTTGGTTATTTTCCCTTTATTCATATACTACCAATTGTATCCTTACGATTACTACATTGTAACAGAACAATTGAAAAGTTCCCGGTCTACCATAGTAAAACATGTTTGTTTTATTCAACATGATTCCCTTCAAGGGTATATACACTGATTATAACGACATTCCAACTTTTCGATACCATTTTTATAGTACGATTTGTCCTTTGTTTTAAAATAGGCGTCGGTTTCGGCGATCATCTCTTGATTTGACGAAAATTTCTTCCCAGCGAGCATTATTTTGAGACATGAGAATAGGAAATAGTCACTGGGAGCCATATTTGTGGAATACGGTAGGTGAGGAATCAATTCGAAACCCAATTCATGGATTTTTGCCATCGGTTTCACTGAATTGTGACACGGTGCACTGTCTTGGTGAAGCAGCACTTTCTTTTTCTTTAAATTCGGCCGTTTTCGGCAATTTTGTCCTTTAAATGGCCCAATAACGCTATGTAGTATTCGCTGTTGATGGTCCTTCCTTTTTTAAGGTAGTCAATCAAAATTGCCAGCCGATTATTGCATTTTTCCTCGCGTTGGAGCGGGTTCATCGTGTGCAGTCCACTCAGATGACTCTAGATTGGACTTCGAAGTGAAATGATGATGGAAAAGAGGTGGCCGGAAACTCGGCATCAAGCCGAGTTTTTGCTTCAACTGTATTTTTTCCCTTCAAAAAGCAATATTTTATCAATACGCGAAATCCTTTTGTCCATTTTTTCACAATAACAAAAGTTGTTTCACTCATAATACTATAATTTACCAACTAATGATCCGACAGCTGCCAAATTTATACATGCAGGAGGTTTAGGGCTAACTAAAATATATATGATTTAATTCTAGTAGCCCCATCTATGTGTTAGGCCAGGGTTTTTCAATTGACCTGTTAGTACTACATCATTGTAGTGTATCATAATAATAAAAATATGCTTCAGTCAAATGATGCATATTTTATTATGCTTTTATTTATGCATATTAACAAAAGCAAATTTTCAAAAACTTTTTAAATCAATTTACGTAAATCATTGTGTGCTTGAATGTAAATGAAATATTTGATATTACTTTTTTAAAAATAGAGGAATAGATTAGTTAATACTAACAAAATACTCTAAATTGTGACTAATAAATATTTATATTATTGAATTTTTTAAAAATTTTGGGCGCAAAACTTTCGTGAGAATATTCCATTTTCTAAAAAAATTCGCTTTGCTTTTTTTTTTAGATATTAGATAGGTTCACAGAAAATTAGTTATACATTTCTTATGATATCAGAACCTTCCTTGCCTTTTTACTCACTTTTGCTTCGAAATTGGATTCCATTATTAGGCCCAACGAAAATCCATTTTAAAATGTTCTCTTGAATCTCTTTCTTGAAAAATGTTCTAAATGAGAAATTCTTTATACAAACTATTACAAATTGTTTCAGTAAGTAATATCTTATATATATATTACTTATTAAAATCACAGTGAAGTGAAATATTGTTAAGAACTACAAATGTTTCCTCATCATCAACGATTTTGGGAAAATATTCAAAATAGAATTGGATTGGATGCCATCTTACATCCATAATATCGTCACCAGGTCTGACAAAATAACTACTGGCAAGCACACGAGGCAATTCATATCGTCTACAATCGCCGAAGTGGTTTTTTTTGTCGAAAAATATTTTCAATTTGCACACAAAGTTCAGCGAGTCATCTAGTTTACTAGTTGTTTCAACACTATTAATTAGTAATAACATTCATATAAAATTGTAGATTTTAAAATTTTTGTCTACATACAACAGCATAGTAATATAATACTTGAGATTGAGTAATAAGATATAGGATGTTTGTTGATGTTTCACAGTATAAATATCGATTTATTGTGTTAATTTATAATCATAGTGTCTGAGTTTTCTATCTTTACAGTCATAGGACACATGGATTAAAAAAAAATTAATAATTAATAATATAAAAATAATATAAAGTCTATATATATAGTCTATATATATATATATATATATATATATATATATATATATATATATATATATATATATATATATGTATATATATATACTATAATATATTTTATTTTGCATTATCTAATCATAATTTAAAATATTTAAGTACTAATAACTGACAAAGTCTGCAGCTTATGATTATTTTAAAGAGCTCGACACTTTAAACAGGGTATAGAAACTATTGAACATAATTGGAAAGTTATACAGGGTTAAAGTTACTTATCCACATTGAAAGAGACCACAACAAATGATTAGCTCGATTCTTTGTATTTTCTGTGCTTGGTTGGATCTAGAAGGTTGGAAAATAATTTAGTTTTTTCCCAATATGTATTACCCAATATGTGTACCTATCTAGTAATATATATTAAATTTATTTATTTATTTATTTAAAAACCTATGAGCTAATGAAATTGGGACTCAAAATAGTTGAATTCTAATCCACATATCTACAACCATTATAATAATATTCTGAAATATAAATAAATATCTGAACATTGAAGAAATAGCCTTGTTCCAGACAATGGAAAGAAACTTTGAAAAGTCCTTTTTAATAAAATGGCGGCGTTTTATGACTTTTCTAAGTTCTTTAAAACGGTATACAGTGATATATACACAATGAAACCATAGTATAGCGCGTTTGAAAGGCAACGGTCTATACAGAATTCTAGATTATTCTGTCAAACATTATTGTTTTAATAAATATTTGAAAATAGACATTCCAGAAGGTCATTTTTATTATTTTTTACCTTTTTGCTTATTCCAATGCTAAGATGCCAATGCTTTAAAATGATATACAGTGATATATACACAATGAAGCCATAGTATAGCGCGTTTGAAAGGCAACGGTCTATACAGAATTCCAGATTATTTTGTCAAACATTATTGTTTTACTAAATATTTAAAAATAGACATTCCAGAAGGTCATTTTCATTATTTTTTACTTTTTTGCTTATTCCAATGCTAAGGAATTGATCATGAGCTGCTTCAATATGGTTAAACTATTAGTAATTCAATTCTCTACCAACACCAACTTTAACTCTACTTATGTTGTATTAGTCTTCTGTTTTTCAGATCAAATTCGTTTTTAGAGCAGTTCGCTGTGTCTGTCATCCAAAGGACAATGTCGCCACACAAGTATGCGAGGAATTCGTTCACTTTTCATTCGACCATATTGAAGCAGATGTTTGAAGAAGTTTAATCTAAAACTGTCCAAACCGAGAGCCAGTGTATACAGTTGAAAGCAGA
Source organism: Rhynchophorus ferrugineus (assembly GCF_030347505.1). Lineage (NCBI taxonomy): Eukaryota > Metazoa > Arthropoda > Insecta > Coleoptera > Curculionidae > Rhynchophorus > Rhynchophorus ferrugineus. The sequence goes on along the minus strand of NW_027472590.1, from coordinate 22,939,114 downwards.
GCAAAAATATCATAAATAAAATCGATCACAGTACGCTTTGCATATCTTTAGACATTCAGCCATTTATCAAATCCGAATGTGTAAAACAAAATAGATCTGTTTATGTTTATTGTGAGTATTCGTACAAGTCTAAAAATATATTCGTATATAAAAACTAACTGCTAAATAGACATCTTTCATTATTAGTGGTATTTTTTGATAGTTTTTTATGTAGCCTTTTATCACAACTTGAGGGTCAAATTTTGTTACCCTATTACTTATTTTGGATTTGCCTGTATTTGGGCCACACCTGTCTTTTTAATTTCACTTACCTTCATATGTATTTTTCAATAGCAGCTTACACTTGAATCGTTCAATTCTCCAATGATGCAATTACTAGAAAATATTCGTAATATTCTTTTGAAATGAACAAGCAATTACAAGCATAGGTCCTTGAATAATATCTCGTTGGTTAATGAGTAAATTTTGATGAAATATATCTTTACAGTTTTTGTCAAATTTCTGTTCAGTTTTTAGCCCAAAAATTTCCATGAAAGCGTAAAAAGTTCTTATAGCTTTAGAATAGTGACGAACAATAAAACAGTCAATGCTCGTAAAACATTCTATCAAATTCAGTTAAACCAGCAAACGTTGTTTTTAAGTAATATAATTATAGTATTTTAATTCATTTCTGAATGTTGTTTAATATTTGTGATTACTTTGATTTTAAATGCCAAAGCACATTAAATCTGAGTCAGAACCTGTAACCGATTGTGTCTCTAATCAGTTACTTCAGACAGGACCGAGATAATGGGGCCACTTTTGCTAAAATGAGTTAGAGAAGTAAGTATTGATACTATTAAATAATAAATTGTTGCAGCCTTTTTGGAAACATTTTTAGCGTGTTGCAGCTGCATTTACTGTTAATATAAGTACTGAGAGCATATGAATAGAAAGAATGGCACAAAATTTATAAAAATAATGAGTAGACTTTTGTATATAAACACAATTTAACGTAATAATTTGAGAAAAATCTGTTGATCTGGAAAGCATCCATAGAAAACTAGTATTAAATTTGTGTGTTTTATGAAAATTATTTTCTTTTAAACAATGCTGTAAAAAGATTCACTGTAGAAAGAGACACTGTCTACATTATTACTTTCGGTTTGGACAAACACGATCGAACATACAGGAAAAGAAATTGTCAAATGGTGTAAAGAATTGATCGATAGATTAGAAATTAACAATTTGGTAATTGGCTTCAACAGTAATTCTGATAGTGAAAGTGACTGAAAGACACTTTTTGTTTTGCGTTTATTACCCAAAGCTGATAATTGCCAACACAGAATGATAAGAGCGGAAACAACTAAAGTTGAGTATATAATTGATTAAGCTGTTCAGTGCAATCAATTTGACGGTTGTGACGTTTAAAAATAAATGGTGATGGAATTATCATTTATGGTACTGCTTATGATGTATATGATTAATTTTTAAATTAGAAAAATATTTTTCTGTAAAAATGGTAACAGTAATATTACTAGAAATTTAATTTGTTACTGCCCAGGTGTATATATTTTTGGGCCGAAGAGCCTAATTATTCAATCAAAAACACTTTTTATATGTTAATAATGGGTATACTATGGGAAATAATAAATATGAAATTTAGAACTGTATTGGTTTTTTATTATTACGTTCAGAAATAAGTTATAAAATACAGGAATATCTTTACATATAAAAATTTCTGAATATGCATGGCAATATAAAGAACTTGAAACATATTATTTTATCACTGCATAACAGGAGTATTTGCATCATTTCTATGTAAACGGTTTGTTTACCAATGACCATGTCCATGAGCAAGTGTTGGTCCCCAAGCTGCTTCAGCGTAGATGGCACCAGCTGGTCTAGCTATAGTTGCTGGTACAGCTACTGGTCCAGCTACAGCTACACCATGAGCCAAACCATGACTAGCAAGACCTAAGCTCAAAGAGGGTACTACAGCTAAAGGAGTAGCAGCTAGGGGTCCTAAAAAATATAATATTAATATTTGTGTTAAAAATGGTGTCTATTGAACTTGAAATTGAAAAATTGTGGAATCGTAAAAATATGTTAGATGAATTGGACCTTAACAGTTAACGTTAAAGTTATTGACTTGCAGAGCGACTCAGAAAGTGATAGTTGCCGAATATAACCTTCCAAATGTGAAATTAAGTACTGATGATTAGCATAAATAAAAGTAAATAAGTATATAATTAATATACTATAATTATCTCATTTTCATTCACAAAAATTTACACAGCTAGTAATAAAAGAAACTTATTGGAAATATCGTAATCTAAAAATGACTTATAAAGGAAACACTGAAATGAAGGACACTTTGAACTTTAACTTAAAAGGCAAATATGCTCTATAATGAAACTAAAATGCGTTATTTGGATATACAGTTGTTAATTCGGTGAAGTAAGGCTTCACGGTATACCACTGCACAACAAACAAGCTTAGAACTCTAACTCACAGGTGTTGTGGTAAAAGAGTTGAAATATAATAAAATAAAACTTTAACATACAAATTATTGTATAACTCAGATCGTATATTTAACTATAGTTTAGTAGTCCTTCGTCAATATATAATATAATTTTGGTTTCATTATTTTATTTAGATCAGAACATTGTTATATGTAAAAGCCAAATAAATTAATATTTAAAGTTCATGTGGTAACATTGCGAAGTTTTGACGTCATGGATTTTAAAGACGTTAAGACGTCTACTGTTTTAGGGTGAACTGATATGGCTCGGTGAATGCAGGTAAAACGAAATGAATCAGTGGTGTTTACATTATGTGACCGTTATTTATTGGCAATATAAAATATGTAGAAAATACAAAATAGATAAAACGGATGGCAGCGGTGTTACCTGGTGACGAGGTGGCACGTCTAAACGAAACGATGGTCGGTTACTGAATGATCGGAAATACCCTTCAAAAATATCCCAGATAAACGTCTCGGGGTTGCCAGCTATTCATTATCGGATTCTAGTTGGCCCAGCTGGCACCCCGCCCGTGTTCGACATTTGGGATTATATTTCTAGGTATTTTGTAGACCGTTATTCCACTATGTAAAATTCGACATGCCTCAAGGTCGCTACAATACTCCCTTGCCTGAATTTTACATACAATTATTTGACACAATTAAAATACAAAAATATAGAAAAAATAATCAAATACAAAATACTGATATACCAAACAAAATGTGCTGCATGAAAAGGGCTTTGAAACATATGATAAATCGAAACGGTTGTGGTTGGTACGGTTGCGATCTGGTATGGCTGTTGATATATTTCGGTCCTACAGATACCGTTGCTTCATCGTCGCTTTGGCACTTGAATGTGGTCCATCGACGACGTTGAAACCAAGCTATTTTTCGGACAGGGCTCCCGTAATCGACGCTGTGGGAGGATCGATTGTTCGACAACGTGATAGCTTATTTTCTTCGACGACGAAACGTTGGCAATTCTGGTACCTCGGCGAAGACATGACGACTCTACGATGACTGCAATTGGTACCTAGCTTCTGGAGCTGCGCTGTGACTAATCCGTAGAAAAAAAAACATATATAACGGCAACGTAAAATACACCATATTGCACGTTTTATTTATTGTACACTCTTTTGAATTGAATAAATATTCTTATGTGAAGGGTTGGTAAAACAATATCAGTTATTTTAAATCTAATCTGTTATATATGCGCCTTTTAATGTTCAGAATTTAATCGCTTTTCTGGTAAATCAATAAGTTCCTCAATGTACGATTTCTGGGTTTACTGAGTGACAATTTGACTCATTGATTTTTACAAATATGAAGAAGCAAGTTGTACAGCAATAAGGTACAGCAAAGAAGGTTTTGTAGAAATTGGAACGAATAGATATCGGGTGTCCAATGTACGGACTGTATAGTGTATCGAAGTTTTCCAGTTCAGCTTTATCAAGATCTGCGGATCGCTAAGGATGCGTGTAGTTTGGCATAGTCGGTATGGAAGGTATCGCCTTTGCTATTATGTTTTACGCTGATAATTACTAATTACTATGATGTCGAGCGATTAATTTTATCGACTCTTTTAACGATTAGCATACCAAGATATTTTAACAACATATATTAGGAACTAAAATGAGTAAACTAATTTTTATGCTACATCGCTAAAAATTTTACAGGATATTTTTCGAAAACTCTATTCAGTATTGCTTCATTGAATAAATATACTAACTAGGACACGTTTAGACTTATAATGCAGGAACAAATCAGTTTAATAGTAAGACTCAAATGTATAGGCGATCTTGAGCTGCAAACCCGAAATATAATTGAACAAATTCGGTTTGGTGCAAAAGAAGCTAACCCGACATCAAGAGAGAAGTTAGAATACGAGGTAAAGTACCATCTTGAAATTAGGATATTGATAAACGAAAGACGAAAAGATAGAAGGGTATGACAGAATCAGAAATGCGGTAGACAAAATATTATGTAATAGAATTAGCAATCAGACAAATCAAAAGATTAGAGAATATAAACAGAGTTGCTTCGAAAAATTTATAATTAAGTTAAGCACTGAAGCAACGATAAAAAAGCTGAATTATTTGCAGAACATTTAGCTAACGTATACCAACCGAATTATGTAGAATCTAAAATAGATATACATCTTATTTATCAGGCCGTTGTAGCTGTAAATCTGATTTCTCCAATGGAAGAACAGAAACTCCTACAGAAATTGGCAATAACCTTAATCCTAATAGGTTATTAAAAGAGTTTCCACGAGAAGCAGTAATAATGTTGACATATATATTTAATGCCTGTTCACGACAGAATTATGTTTCGGAATATTTTAAGGTTAGTCCAATAATTATGCTTAAAAACCTGACTGACTGTCAGAACAAATGGGTCCTTACAGACCTGTTTGCTGCTCCCAGCGATATAAATATTATTTGAGAAACTGCTGTTAAAGCATATTAAAACTTTGTACAAATAGATTTCCAATTTGGTTTTCGAAATAATTACTAGCGAATGGACCAAATCCACAGAGTAATAGCGGTTCTTAAAAAGGCATTTTAAAAAATAAATACTGCACAGCAAAATCCCTGGACGTCACACAAGCTTTTGATTGGGTATGGAATTTATGATTAATCTACAAAATAAGCAAATTGCTACCGCGGAATTGCTGTCGACTGCTGGATTAATATCTTTTCGAAAGAAAATATAGAGTCCCTTATGAAGGAGCACTTTCAACGCTTTAACCTGTTTCGTCTGGATTTCCACAAGGTAGTATTTTACCACCAATCCTATATCTGCTCTATACTGCTGTATATAAAAAAACAGTACCTGGGACATTTACCGATGGCACAGTTATACAGGCAAAAGATGTATCTTTGGCTAAGGCTGTAGAAAAAGTACAAATAGCGGTCAACAAGAACCACAAACGGACTAGAGACTGAAAAATACAGCTTAATAGGTCCAAAGCTGTCCATGTTAAGTTTGCGTTGCGGCGAAATGACAAAAACTTAGTTATATCACTAGACGGATGCCCGATTCCTCAAGCAGAATTAGCTAAATACCTTGGAAAATATCTCGATAGTAAGTTAAATTTGAAAAATATTGTTAGTTAAAAAGCAGAGCAGATTAGAATCAAAGTCAAGCAACTGTACTGGTTAGTAGGAGGATACTGTCAGCTTGACCTAAAATCAAATATATTGTTTTATTAGTCAATCGTAAAGCCAATTTGGACTTATGGGGTACGAATATGAGGTTGCACTAAGACATTAAACAAACTGGTCATCCAACGCACCCAAAACAAAGTTTTACAACTAATTACCAATGCTTATCGCTACCAATGAAGTACGATGACCTCGAAATCAAATTGATGCATGAAGTGATCCAAGATTTCACCTTAAAACATGAAATAAGATTGCTAAATTACAGCTACTGGACAACACGCGGGCAATCAAAAGATTGAAGCAAAACGAAGCACACGAACTTGTTTAGTGTATAAGTGTATTCCAAACTTTGGCTTAAGTAAATTAGTTTTATTTTAATTCGTTAAAAAAATACATACTGATGTATTAATCCCGTACTCGGCCTAGATGTGTATTAATACAGGTAGAACAAATGGTAATAATAAGTTAATTTGCAAATTTATATTGCACTAAGCATATCTAATGTAAGATGTATTACGAATGAAAGTAAATTCTATGTTAGTAATAGAATGTGCATTATATTCGTAATTATATTGAATATATAGCATTCATATATAATTGGTTATATTTCCATTAAACCCATATAAACTTATATTGGATAATATCGCTAATACGTTTTTAATAAGTATTGGGCGGTTGATTAACAATAATAGCTAAAATTACATTAAATGTTGTAATAGGGTACTATTGGAAATAATAGATTAAGAACTTTTTAAATGTACTGTTTTTATTATTGCGTTTCAAAATAAGTTATATAATACAGAAAAATGTTTACATGTAAAAGTTTCCTGATATGCATGTCAATATAAATAATTCGAAGCGTATTATTTTATTAATGCATAACAGGAGTATTTACATGCCTTCTAGGCATTCAGTTTGTTTACCAATGACCATGTCCATGAGCAAGGGTTGGTCCCCAGACTCCTTCAGTGTGAACTGCACCAGCTGGTACAGCTACAGCTACACCATGAGCCAAACCGTGACCTCCAAGGCCTAAGCTCAAAGCAGGTACGGCAGCCAAAGGAGCCGCAGCTAGGGGTCCTAGGAAATATATTAGGTTAATTTTCGGGTACAAAATTGTTTTTATCGCACTTACCAACAATAGCAGCAGAAGTTATTGCTGGTCCTACTACGGCAGCATGTCCTGCACTAGATCCTACAATAGTAGTATGACCAGCAGATGGACCTACAATGGTAGCAGATCCGGTAGAAGGCCCTACGACGGTAGCGTGACCAGCGGATGGTCCTACGATGGTAGCAGATCCAGCGGAAGGTCCCACAACGGCAGCATGACCAGCACTAGGTCCAACCACGGCGGTTGATCCAGCTACAGGTCCAATAACGGAAGCATGTCCCACAGTAGGTCCGGCAAGGACAGCTCCATGGGCAAGTGGACCAGCAACGGCTACACCACGTCCTAAACCGAGACTGTGACTACCCCATAAACCACCTGGAGCAGCACACGCTACCGAGAGAAGAGCAAAAGAGGCAATCTATAAAAATATTGCAATTAAAATTAAATAAATCATTTTCAATTCGAATTTACCAAACGGTTCATAATTTCAGATATATTGGTTGTCTAACGCTTTTAAGCTGACTATGGTATTCATTTCGAATTCTTTCTTGTATATATAGTTCAATCTTTGACCTTCGCTTGTCTACATACCGGAATATATCGTAAAAATATTAATATTGTTGTTTTTTATTTAAGCTTTTGACTATCTCCAGTAATACTCCCATAAATTGCGTGAGCATGGAGGATTTATTGTAATTTTCATTTTCATTATTTCGCTGATATTATTTTTTAAACTATATGTTTTACCATTTTTAATTAATTAAGTTAATTTAATTAACTGAATTTAATAGTTTGATTGGGATAATTCGGTATATCAATATGATAGGATCAGGCAAATAAGTTAATGGATTCAATTATAATTTTCGTCGGGAACTATTGACTAAAAACAGTGGAAACAGTCGATTTTCTCAAAACAGTCGAAATAGTTGATAGTCAAAAGTCTAGCGAGTGAAAAGAGTGATTATTATTTTGAGTCAAATGCACGGTTCCATTTTTTTTCCTTTTGTGATGTCAGACGAAGATGTACGATTTTTTTCTTATATAAAATTTGATAGAGGAAATGACGGAGATAGTGGCTTGGAGCAGTTCATTTTAGAATATAGCAAGGTAGAATAAGCGATATTGAGTTGTATTCCTACACGTACTAGCTTTAAAATGTAAAAAACGTACTAGCTATAAAAAGGCATGGAATTTTTATATGGAATGGAATAATACTCTAAAAATTTGTAATGATATCAACGGAAGTAACGCCCGAGATTTGCTGTAACTAACATAAGGTTAGTAGCCCTCGCTAGGATTAAGCTAAATTCCCAAAATAAATAAATAAATGAACAATACTGTTATTAGTGCACTCACTTCCCCAGCTCGAGCTATGATGGACGCGCAATGCGTACAAGGGAGAAAGTTAAAACCCACACACTAGATACGCTGCCACCAAGAGCCAGTAGAAACCACTTTCAGTGGCGTTTATGTTTCGTTCAAGCTATCCATAGATCATAACCACGCATCAGTAACTTTAGCCACTTTCACGCCAGATTCTGAATTATAAAATAGTTATAATTTATATTTGCAGTTGCAACCATAAAACAATTATCTTTGATTTGCCATAATCTAAGATTTATGGAGAATATACGACGATTCGAAGAAATAATAAACTAGAGTACAACAAAATATATAGCGATGGATGGATAAATAATTAAATAAGTAGAGCATAGTGAATAAAGAATAACAAGTATAAAATAATATGTAGAGAATTATAAATTAGCAATAATAAATAGAAAATAATAAATAGAATATAAGAAATGAACGCTAATAAATATTAAATAATAACTAGGACATGATAAATTAAGATTTAATAAATATTAAATGATAAATAAAAAGAGAGAACTGGAATATCCTGTGAACCAACTCACCATTTGATGAAACTCAGCTTGGACGGTACAAGACATAATAACATAAACTGGACGAGAAGAATGTGCTGATTTTGACCGTCGCTTCTCTAGAAATGGACTTTTATGAAGTTCTAACATCTCTAGGACGTCTGGACACATCTGGTAAATATAACCCCCGAAGGAAGATCAACAGTGTTGGCATTCATGGTAATTATTTATGTTGATAAGTATTCGCAACGGTGATAAATAATATAATTATAAAAAGGGGTAATCCCACCTGGTTCTTATATTATCGTTCAAACTTTATGTTTTAAACACTTGTACGACTCAAAAATTAAAAGGTCTAAAATACCGAACCACGAGATGGAATTCTATGTATCATAGACATTGAGAACAATTTATGATTTCTTTGAATGGTACATGTCTCTGTGTGTGTTTTAAGAAAAAATATATCGAGAAAATATAAACATATGAAACTCAGTTTTACAAGAGGTGACTTTTTATCAAGGGCCTTTTGCACTTAATCGAGGAAACACCGAGCTAAATGATTTTCACCAGTTTCTGTTGAAATCAGCTTAACACCAGTAAGATGTTAGAGCAACTTGGAGTAGAGCGAAGCAATCGGTATGCAAGTCTGTATGATGAATAAGATATATTAAATCTTCCCGGCCAAATTCTTTACAGTTTTGCCGAATCATTAAGGATTTGTGACAGTGGCACTTAATGTGGAACATAAGTATCGAGCTTTTTTTTGATCGAGTCTGATGTAAATGGTTTAAAACTAATTTATGTTCGATGCTTAAGTAAGATCAAATATGTTGGTTGGTTATTTTAACGAATTTCATCGATTACTAGTAGAATAATTAACGAACTATTAGTCGACCAGGTTGAAGTTCATCTTTAGTATCAACATTTTCGGAATGGAGAGCATTTGATGCTGACTGGTGAAACCTATATATTTACGACCTGATCCAATATGGACTGTTAACTTTCAAGCGCTCTCTAATATGGCTTAATTGAATAAGTATTAATAGAGATATGCGACTTTAAAAATGCAACATTTTCTATAATTTTTATTTTTGGAATGAAATGCTCCGTATAGCTTGGACTATATTTGATCAAATGTTGTTTGAAATAATTTCTTCAATTGTTAAACAAAAGTTCTTAGAATTGATATTTCCGTAAAATTTATTGTTTTTAAGACTTATCTATATTTAGAGATAGAAACTGTAATCTATCGGTAAATTATTTTAATATTTTCAATGATTTACAAACAATTATAAATATAATTTTAAAACATATTTTGTAGTGATACGGTGTCCCTATATTTTAAAAAATTTATAATGGGGGAACGATTGAAAATAATACGTTAAATATTTATATATAGTTTTTTATTATTGCGTTTTGAAATAAGTTATATAATACAGAATTTTTTTTACATGTATACATTTCCTGATATGCATGTCAATATAAAGAATTCGAACCGTATTCTTCTATGAATGCATAACAGAAGTATTTACATGCTTTCTAGGCATTCAGTTTGTTTACCAATGACCATGTCCATGAGCAAGGGTAGGTCCCCTTGCTCCAAGGCCTAAGCTCAAAGCAGGTACGGCAGCTAAAGGAGTAGCAGCTAGGGGTCCTAAGAAAAATATTATGTTAATTTTCGGGTACAAAATTGTTTTTATCGCAACTTACCAACAACAGCAGCAGAAGTTACAGCTGGTCCTACTACGGCAGCATGTCCTGCATTAGGTCCTACAACAGTTGTATGACCAGCGGATGGTCCTACAATGGTAGCAGGTCCGGCGGAAGGCCCTACAACTGTAGTGAGTCCAGCGGATGGTCCTACGATAGTAGCAGATCCAGCGGAAGGTCCCACAACGGCGGCATGACCAGCACTAGGTCCGACCACGGCGGTTGATTTAGCTACAGGTCCAACAATGGAAGCATGTCCTACACTAGGTCCAGCAAGGGCAAGTCCATGGGCAAGTGGACCAGAAATGCCTACACCATGTCCTAAACCGAGATTGTGACTACCCCATAAACCACTTGGAGCAGCACATGCTACAGAGAGAAGAGCAAAAGAGGCAATCTATAAAGAACATTACAATTAAAATTAAATAATAAATTTTGAATAATATATGTTACCAAACGGTTCATATTTTTAAATATATTGGTTGTCTGTAATTTTTAAGCTGACTGTGATTTTATTTCAAACTTTTCCTCGTATATATAGTTCAATCCGCGACCTTCGCTTGTCTACATACCCTACATACATATTTAAGCTTTTGACTATCTGCAGTAATAATCCCTTAAATTGCGTGAGCATGGAGGATTTATTGTAATTTTCATTTTCATTACCGTTTAAACTGTAGAATGTATGAATGAATTGATGAATTTGCAAAAAAGTAACTTCCTTTACTTACATATTTTTCAAATTGAGTTTATTTATATAAATCTTATAGATTAATCTATTATAATTGGCTTTTAACCAATGACTTCTTGGCATTTTTTTAGTAAAACCATAATTTTCTCACTGTACAACTTTTAGGATTTCTCTGCAAAAACTAAGCTAAGTGATATTTACCAGGCTTTTTTAAAACCTTATTTACAATTATGATTTCAATGTGCTGCTCAACTGTGGTTATATTTCTTAAAATGTTTGTTGAGGTATACTTTAAAAATTTATTGTTAATTTTGATTAAATGTTGCTTGATATTATTTTTTCTATTGTTAAATAAAAGTCTCAAACACCCATTCATTATTAAAGAAAATCTACTTTACCAGCCCATTATTTTATATTTTTTGTGATGATAAAATCTAATACTTTTTTAAAGGTTAATAAGGGGGGTATGATTGAAAATTATACTTTTAACATTTTGGATATACATTGGTTTTATTGGTTGGTTTTATAGTTTTCAAATAAATTACATAATACCGGAACCTTTTACAAGTAAAATTTCCTAATATGCATGTTAAAATAGAGAATTCGAAAGGCATTCTTTTATGAATACATAACAGGAGTATTTATATATTCTCTGGGCCTTCAGTTTGTTTACCAATGACCATGTCCATGAGCAAGGGTAGGTCCCCAAACTAATTCTGCGTGGATGGCACCAGCTGGTCCAGTAAGAGTTGCTGGTACAGATACAGGTCCAGCTACAGTCACACCATGAGCCAAACCGTGACCTCCAAGACCTAAGTTCAAGGCAGGTGCAGCAGCTAAAGGAGCAGCAGCTATAGGTCCTAGGGAAATATTATATTAATCTTGGTGTAAAAAATGTGTTTATTGCACTTACCAACAACAGCAGCAGAAGTTACAGCTGGTCCTATTAAGCTGGTAGTGTGTCCTGTACTTGGTCCTAGAATAGTAGCAGATCCAGCAGAAGGCCATACCACGGTAGCGTGTCCAGCGGATGGTCCTACTCTAGTAGCAAATCCAGCGAAGGGTCCCACAACGACGGCATGACTAGCACTAGGTCCAACCACGGCGGTTGATCCAGCTTCAGGTCCAACAACGGAAGCATGTTCTACAGTAGATCCAGCAAGGACAGCCCCATGGGCAAGTGGACCAGCAACGGCTACACCATGTCCTAAACCGAGACTGTGACTACCTCATAAACCACTTGGAGCAGCACACGCTACGGAGGGAAGTGCAATAGAAACAATCTATAAAGAACATTGTAATTAAAATTAAATAGATATTTTTCAATATCAATTTACCAAACCGTTCATAATTTCAGATTGGTTGTCTAACGCTTTTAAGCTGACTATGACATTCATTTCGAACTATTCCTCGCATATATAGTTCTATCTTTGACCGTCGCTTATCTAGATACCAAAATATATCGTAAAGAAATATCAATATTGTTGTTGTTTATTGACGATTTCGTCTATAATTATCAGTTTGAAAAACATTTTTTGGATATAATATTTCTAAACTGTAGAATGAATAACTATGTTTTACTATATTTTAATTAACTAACTGAAACCATTTAAATTGATTTGACGAATTTGATAATTTCATAAGATCCATTCAATATATCAATATGATCTGATCGATATAATCAATATGGTCAGGCAATTATGTCAATGGGTTCACAATTGTGATATATTTTGCAAACAACCTCAAAATTATTTAGTGTACATACATTATTTTTTACATTTGTTTTTGAATAATAACAGATCTCCTAAAATTTATTAATTTAATTGTAAATATTTTAAATAGCTTCCCATACACTATAGTTGACTCAAAGTTATACTGTAGTACTTTACTTTCATTTCACACTCTTTTAACTCATATTATGGAAATTTACAAGATTGCCGATTTAGTAGCTAAAGAGTGTCCGGATTTTCATGGAGCTGTGATATGATTTCGTGCCTCTTGGTGAATCTCTAGGTTTTAATTCAATTCTTTATTTCTTACGTCTAAAGGTGTGTTGCTGCGTTACGAAATACCTTTTTCAAAAAACTTCCTTTATTTACATGTTTTCAAATTGAATTGTTTTATGTAAATCTTACACTCTAATTTATTATATTTGTTACTTTTGATCAATGCCCGTTTGGGATTTTTATCGCAAAAATTATTACTTTATCACTGTACAACTTTTGGGATTTCTCTGTGAAGAACATAGATAAGTGATTTTTAAACACTTTAAAACAATCTCTACTCCCTTAAGAGGTTGGAACAACTGGGAGTAAGGCTTTATGGTAGATACCTCAATACCTTTCAGTCAATATTTCTCAAGTATTGCGGAATGATTAAAAATATGTGTAATCTAGCGTAATCGTAGTGGAAGATGACGCCTTTCCTATTAATTTTCTCACTGATTATTAATACCAGCTTTATTTGGTGTCCAGTATTATGTAAATGGTCCAAAACTATTTATGGCCGATGTTTAGTTCTGCGGATATGTTGTGCGATGAAATATGTCGGGTTGCATCGATATTTTAAAGAATCTCATCGAATTTTTCAGCCATTATTCGACCGAGTCGAAGCTCTTAATTAATGTCGACGCACAGGCTGTCAGATTTCAATAAATCGGCTCTGCATTTTTTTTATTCTTCACGGTATAAAAATGAAAATGCAAAATATGATGAAAATGTCCATCTTCATATCCAAATACCAACATTCTTTGACTGGTTAGACGTGTAGTGCTTTCTTAATATTTAACATTTCGTATGGGACGTTGCTTTTCAAGGGTACTATTATAAAGCCGTATTGATTAAGCATTATTAGAGATATGCGAGATATTAGAGATATTAGAGATATTTAAAAATATCTATTTATAAAAACCGATATCAATTATTTCTGAAACTTATATTTTACGATGTTAATGTGCAGTATAACTGTAGATATATTAAATGTTGTTTGGAATAAACTATTCCATTGTTAAATAAAGGTCCTCAAAATTGATGTTTTAGTAAAATTTACTATTTTTAAAATGTATCAATTTAAAGATATAGAATGTAGTTTATCATCACCTCATTTTAATATTTTCAATGATTTTTAAACGATTATAAATATAACTTTAAAATATATTTTGTGGTGATACAGTTTTATTATTTTTTAAAGATTAATGAGTACCTTTGAAAATAATACATTAAAAGCTTAAAAAACTGAATATATTGGTTTTATTATTGCGATTTATAATAAATTATATAGTACAGGAATCATTTTTACTTATAAAAATTTACTAATATGCGTATCAATATAAAGAATTCGAAGCGCTTTCTTTTATGAATACATAACAGGAATATTTACATATTTTCTAGATATTTCGATTGTTTACCAATGACCATCTCCCCAAATTCCTACAGTGGGGATAGCACCAGCTGATACAGCTACAGGTCTAGCTACAGGTACACCATGAGCCAAACCGTGACCTGCAAGACCTAAGCTCAAAGCAGATGCTACAGCCAAAGGAGCAGTAGGTAGGGGTGCTAGGAAAATAAAATATTAATTTTAGGGTAAAAATTGTTTTAATTATACTTACCAACAACAGCAGCAGGAGCTACAGCTGGTCCTACTACGGTAGTATGTCTTACACTAGGTCCTACAACAGTAGTATGACTAGCGGATGGTCCCACAATGGTAGTAGATCCCGTAGAAGGCCCTACAACAGTAGTGTGTCCAGCAGATGGTCCTACGATAGTAGCAGATCCAGTGGAAGGTCCCACAACGGCGGTATGACCAGCACTGGGTCCAACCACGGTCGCGGATCCAGCTACAGGCCCGACAATGGAAGCATGTCCGACAGCAGGTCCAGCAAGTGCAGCTCCATGGGCAAGAGGACCAGCAACGGCTACGCCATCTCCTAAACCAAGACTGTGACTACCCCATAAACCACTTGGAGCAGCACACGCTACGGAGAGAAGAGCAAAAGAGGTAATCTATAAAAAAAGATTGCAATTAAAATTAAATAAATAATTTTGTACATCAGTTTACCAAATGGTTCATAATTTCAGGTATATTGGTTGTCTAACGCTTTTAAGCTGATGTTGCTATTCATTTCAAACTGTTCCTCGTATATATAGTTCAATCTTTGACCTTCGCCTGTCTAAATACCGGAATAGATAGTAAAAAATATTAACATTGTTGATGTTTGTTTAAGCTTTTGTCTATCTTCAGCAATACTCCCTTAAATTGCGTGAGCATGGAATATTCACATTAATTTCCACTTCCGTTGAAAAATATAAATTTATATCTCAAAATTATTTAAAGTACAAAAATTATTGTTTACATTTCTTTTAACAGCTTTCCTGAAATATTTAGTAGTTCTTTACTTTCATTTTATACTATTTTCACTCATATTACAGAAATGTGCAGATTCGGCCGGTTTCAGTTTGAGGGTGATATGTTTGATGTCGATTAAGTTGCTGAACAGTTTATGGGTTTTTAGGGAGCTGTATCATAACTTCGTTTTTATTATTCTTATTCCTAGGTCTTGATGCTAATCTTCACTTCATGTGCAGTATTGCTGGATTAGTAAATACCTTTTTCTTAAATAGTGGACTGAGACAAGTAATTTTGCATATTTGTATGTTTCTTATACTGAATTTATTTATATAAAGCTTATACTAATCTATTATAACATATGGTCTAAAAAGTTCTGTGCCTAATACATAGATCGCGCTAGTTTTAGTGCATTCACCGTTTTTTCAATTAGTACTAACCTTTTAAAAAGAGCTATAAAAATTTCATGATAGTCTACTTATAAGTTTGTGAGTTATTGTGTTAAGAGTGATACTACTTTTGTAACAACATCTTTGTAACATTTTCAGAACAATGTATCAAAAAATTTTCGTGTTTTAATTTTACACTTCTTCTTCTTTGCTTCTTGACAGTAAAAAATACCGCTCAACCGAAGCAATGGCTTCAAAAGTACCATGAATCCTCTCTATCAGAAATAACAACAAAACGTTGGTTTACTGACTTAAAACGTGGTCGTAGAGACACCGATGATGCAGACGTAGTGGACGTCCAAATGAGGTGGTCAGAAAACAAGAAATTCACAAAATCGTTTTGAATAATCAAAAAGTGAAGTAGCGTGAGTTAGCTAACACCGTACAAATATCAAAGAATTGCATTGGTTTTATATTACATGATCATTTGACTGTGACAAAGTTTTGTTCAAAGTAAGTGCCGCGTTTGCTCACTTTTGACCAAAAACAAGAACGTGTTGATGGTTCTGAGCTGAGTTTGACCATGTTTAAACATAACAAATCGGTATTTTAACATCGATATGTAATCGTCATCTGTGTTTTCAGCAACTGGTGAACCACGTTCAAAGCACAACAATCGACTGGATCGTAGTGTAATATTCATCGACTATCTTGAGAAGGGAAATACCATCAACAGTTAATTGTATATAGCATTATTGGAATGTCTGAAGACCGAAATTGCAAATAAACGACCACGTATGGCAAAGAAATTTTTTTTTGTTAGAGCAGAGCAGGAATGATTGTGTGGCTCGTGGTGAAAATTACGTTGACGAATGAAGGCAATTTTGAACAAAAGGAAACGGGTTTTATTTGCTATGCCTGGGACTTTTCAACTCCCTTGTTTTATGTGCCTTTTGATCAATGACCTTTTGGAATTTTTCTAGTAAAACCATAAATGTCTCACTGTATAAATTTTGGGATTTCTCTGCGAAAAACTGAGCTAAATTAGCTCCTTTAAAACCTTTAAACCATTAAGAGTTTGGTAACAACTGGGATTATATCTTTATGGTAAATACCTCAAAGCTTTTCAGTCAATATCTCTCAAGTATTGTCAAATTATTAAAAATGTAAGTACTCTAGCGTAACCGTAATGGAATATACACCTTTTTTTATTATTTTTTTCGCTGATTATTAATGGCAATAGTTCAAAGCTACTTTATGGTAGATAATTAGTTTCGCAGCGATGGCATGAAATCATCAATTGATAAGGTTGGAGCTCTGTTTTACATCGACTTTTTGTAATGAAAATGGGGAAACTAATTCTGGCACAGGTTCTCAGCTTTCAATACCAAAGTTTGCGTTGCAATTTTACAATTCCTCACTTTATAAAAATAAGAAAGCAAAAGAAGATGAAAATGAAAATCTTCATTTTATTTATATATTCCAATATCATTCAACTGGGTAAAGAATAAATGTTATCTTTGTAAATATTTTATATGGGTTGTTACTTCCCGAGACATTATACTGTAATTGCATTAAGTAAGTATTTCTAGAGATATACTGTGCAGGATGCCAGACAGGTAAATTAGAAACATTGTTAAATATGTTTATAAAATTCTAGTAATATATACAGGTCGATTCCACATCTCAAGAGAACATGTGAAGAGCACAAGCTGAATTATACTAGTTAATGAGTAGATGTTAAGCCCTGTCAGTATATAATAATCCTTTGCTTTACCAACTAGTCTTGAAGCCAATGTAAACCTATGGTGTTCATCTCTGGTATTCAGGACGTCAGAGAGATAAATTAGAAAAATTGTTTATATTATTTATAACATTTTATTTTAACATTTACTTTCTTATAGCTTTATGGCGGTATTTTGGGTCTCTCTAGGAAGACATTTTGTTGCCATCGCCTGACCACTAGTTTACTTGGGAAAGGAAAAACCCTATAAGAGGTCAATTGGTTCCAAGAAAAGGTTAATGTCAGATATACTATAGTTTCAGAGGGGGTGTGATATACACACCACCTTAAATAGGGCAAACCAATAGTTTTGCAAGCATTCACGGCAGTATTTACGACCAATTCACAATAAAGTATTCATGAAAATATTTATGAAATATCCACTTTGCATTGTATTGTAACTGTAAACAAAAGAAATATAAATAATTAAGAAATAGTTCATTTTTATTTAAACAAAGATATCGAATACCCAGGAACTAACTGATGTCATTTTCGTGAATCACTGATATCTGAAAGAACATTTTATTTTAGACCCTATTGAACCAGTGTTGCGGATATTATTTTATGAATTTAACAAGCAATTCAACATATACCACTTTAAAGATATCTATTTAAAAAACCAAAATTGGCTCTTATTGAATCTTATTTTTTAGTAATTGAATTTGCGGTAAAACTGAACTATTATTTTTAAAACCGATCTATTATTAGGGATAGAATATGTAATTTACGAGCACACTATTTTAATATTTTGAGTTATTTTTAAACGTGATCAAACTGTTAGTATTTTTCTAATAACCGGGGTACGATTGAAAATAATACATTACAAAGTTTGAAAATATATTGTTCTTTATTGTTGCATTTTAAAATAAATTATATGATACAAGAGTCTTCCTTACATGTAAAAGATTCCTGATATGTATGTTAACATAAAGAATTTGAAACATATTCTTTTACGAATGCATAACAGGAATATTTACATGCTTTCTAGGCATTCGGTTTGTTTACCAATGACCATGTCCATGAGCAAGGGTTGGTCCCCAAACTCCTTCAGCATGAATACCACCAACTGGTACAGCTACTGGTCCAGCTACAGCTACACCATGAGCTAAACCGTGACCTGCAAGTCCCAAGCTCAAAGCAGGTGCGGCAGCCAAAGGAGCAGTAGCTAGGGGTCCTAGGAAAAATATTAGATTAATTTTAGTGTGAAAAGTTGTGTTTAATACACTTACCAACAACAGCAGCAGAAATTACAGCCGATGTAGGATCGGCACTATGTGCTGCACTAGGTCCTACAATAGTATTATGTCCAGCAGATGGCCCCACAATGGTAGCAGATCCAGCAGATGGTCCTATGATTGTAGCAGATCCAGCTGAAGGTCCCACAACGGCGGCATGACCAGCACTAGGTCCAACAACGGCGGTAGATCCAGCTACAGGTCCTACAACGGAAGCATGTCCGACAACAGGTCCAGCGAGAGCAGCTCCATGAGCAAGGGGACCAGCAACAGCTACACCATGCTCTAAACTGAGACCATGACTACCCCAGATACCACTAGGAGCAGCACAGGCTACAGAAAGGAGAGCAAAAGAGGCAACCTATAAATAACATATTAATTAAAATTAAATTATCAATTTTGTATGATATATGTTACCAAACGGTTCATATTTTCAAATATATTAGGTGTATGCAACTTTTAAGCTGACTGTGATTTAAAACGAAATTGTTCCTCGTATATATAGTTCAATTCTCGACCTTCGGTAGTCTAGATATCGGAATAGATTGTAAAAAATAGTGATATTGTTGTGTTTTTTTAAAGCTTTTGACTGTCTACACTAATACTCCCTTAAATTGCATGAGCATGAGTATATATCTTGAATATGACCTCATATTAATGGCTGTAATTATTGTATTATTCACTTCCGAAATAGGTGTTGTTTTTAAACTGGGAATATTTTACTCTGTTTTACCCTTTTTCAAATATAAATATGTTAAATTTCTCGAATTGATTTGATTAATTTATTAATTATATTTTGAGTGATAGGTTGTAGTTGTTTATTTACTTGATTAACGCATTTGATCCTATGCTGCCGTACGTTCAAAGGTTTCAGATTCTTCGGTCTTATGCTTATGCTGATGGCTATGTAATTGAAACAAAGAAATACATATAATTTTCATAGTAACTAACAACATTCAACATAGTAACTAAGTATGACGTAAAAAGCAGTCAATTACTAAACAGTCGATAGTCGATTTCAGTCGATAGTTCCCAACACTAATTTTAAGTTACTTAGATAAAGTTTGTTATAGAAATATCCCAATATATTGAGTTTGTCCAAAATAACAGTGAACTGACATCATGACGATATCGGATGAATTTCCTATATATATATATATATATATATATATATATATATATATATATATAGGGCTTAATCAGGCAACATTGTTTGAATTAAAGCTTCGTTTTTGATATTTTTGATTGCTCATAAACAAATAGAGTTTCTAACCAGTTGATTCAAATAAGAAGGAGATATGGGGTTCTTCTTGCCAGTAAATTTCGATAGAAGTATCGACACTATAACACACTATATAAAGTTTTTGCGATATACCATTACATAAAGGAACCTTATCTTGTTTGTAGTTTGGAAAAAAGTTCAATCCAAATATTATATCACAACTCTAACCTGACTATTGTGGCTGTATAATTAACTGCAAGTTAAGAACTTCGATAATAACATATATGCATCGGGTATAATGTTAAAATAAATTATATTCTATAACATTATTTTTGTTCATTATTTATTTACATTATATAAAATAAACTAGAAAGTTAATGCGGCAATATTGAGACGTGATTAGATGAACTGAATTCACTGTTTTGTTGCATATATGTGATTTACATATAGTATATATGAGTTAATATGAAATATATTTATAGGATTATTAAAACACTTGCACTATTATTTTATTTTTCGCCATAATTCATTCTATCATAAGATTTAATTAGAACATCCCCATAATTGAATTCCATAGGTATATATCGGTTTTAATATTTGCTTGATAATTTTAATTTTCTTCCCAGTAATGATACATTTTCCAATATTTCAATTTAATTTCATTCATTTTCCTTTTAACATATTCTTCCCAGTGAAGTTTTGTATCTAGAGTCGTTTCAAGCTACTTAGCGTTATTGGTATATGGAACGATAATATTATTTTTTATTATTGGTGTTTGTGAGGACTGATTATAGCTAAACTGCACATGTACAGACTTATTTTGATTAATTTATTTGCTTTGTACTCCTTTTAATTCAGACAGAGAAGGGGATATATATGGATATTAGTATTTATTATTTAATTGGTTAAATGAGTATGCATTTCTGTATAATTGTTTATTGTATTTAGCTTTATATTAAATTAAATTATTTTTGTCTATATATATATATATATATATCTATCTATATGCCTATATATATATATATATATATATATATATATATATATATATATATATATATATATATATATATATATGCCATGTCTATCTATGCCATATATGCATATGCCTATACTATTTTTATTTTAATTATGACAGTGCATCGGTCCTTATATTCGTTTTATTATTTATTTTATTATATTATTTAAGGTCTAATAGATCAATTGAAAAGTCCCCGGCCTACCATAGTAAAACACATTTTTAGGCATTTTTTTTTATTTAATGTAATTCCCTTCAAGGGTGATACACTGATTATAGCGACCATCCAACTTTTCGATACCATTTTTGTAGTACGATTTGTCCTTTTTTCTTTGAGATCTGAGAACAGGAAATAGTCGCTGTGGGCAGATCTAGAGAATACGGTGGACGAGGAGGAAACTCGAAGAACAATTCATGGAATTTTGCCATCGTTTTCACTGACTTGTGACGACACAATGCACGTCTTGGTTCATTCGGCAGTTTTTCGTCGATTTCGTTCTTCAAACGGTCCAATAACGCTATGTATAATTGCTGTTTATGGTCCTTCCTTTTTCCAGGTAGTCAATGAAAATTATTCCATGCGCATCCCAAAATACAGACCCTATAAGCTTGCGATCCGACTGTTGCGTTTTCTCACAGTCACATGTAAAAACTCAGGTTTATTAATCTTCATAATCTTCAAAAACTGCTCCGAATCATCAACTCGTCGTTCTTTTTGGTCAAAAGTGAGCTCACGCGGCACCCACTTTTCACAGAACTTTCTTATACCGAAATATACATGAATGATATAATGTACACGTTCAGTTAATATCTTTAGAGTGTCTGGTATATCATTCAATTTGAACTTATGGCCATTACAATTATTTTGTGGATTTTTTAGTGAAATTCCTTTTTATCCATTTTTTGTTCACAATAATAAAAGTTGCTTCATTCAAAATGCTTTGATCCGACAGCTGTCAAATTTATATGTCTTCTGAAGCTTAGGGCTAACTAAAAAAGATATGGATTTAATTCTAGTAGCGCTATCTATGTGCCAGGCAGGGACTTTTTAATTGATCTGTTATAATGTTACTGTCAATGAAATCGCTTCACTTTTCAGTATGTCATTTTGTCAAAGTGTGAATAAAAAAAATTAGTGCGTTGAAAATGTCTGTATTTGTACCGAGTAAATCGCATTTATGGGAAGTTTTACATTTTACCTCAAATTAAAGAAAAGGCGCATCGAATGCTGTGTGTATCTTATAGATGATCCGTAGATTTTAATATGACTACTGGTTTTGATGTTTTAAATGTGTTGATTTGGGAACCAGACACAATTAGCGTTCTGGACAGCCAAAAATTTGGAAGATGATGATTTGAATGCATTATACGATGAAACCACCAAATATGAGCTAAAACACAACAATGTATTTCTTTAGTATGACAACGCTCGAATATATATTGAAAAATGGAGGAAATTGTACTAGGAAACATTAAAATGGAAAGTGCTATACCACCAGCCGTATTCTCCAGAGCTTGTTCCTTCAGATTACTACGTCTTTCGACCTATAACATGTTTGGGCACCACTTCACTTCTTATATACCAAAAAATATCGTTCTTTCGAGATGGAATACATAAATTGCCAGAAATATTGGAAAAGTGGTCGCTATCGATGAACAATGCTATGAGTACAATACGTTGTACTGTTTTTTCGCAACAAAGCTTCAAATTAAAAAAAAATCTTTAAAACTAATATATAGGCCAAAGATTAATTTATTAGTTATATTTATTTTAAAATTTATCTAATAATGCATGTATTAAATTACACTATTGGTAACACAATTAGAAATATATTAATGATTGGAAATTTCTTATGTTATTTTAGTATATTGATGTATAAGTATATTTGATGCACTTATTGTTTGTAAGACTATTTGTGTTGTATTGTAAAAATATTTAAATAATGAGCCTATAAAAATAGGCGAATTTTTATTACTTAGTAATGTTTTCTGTTAATAGATGACATATTGCTGACTTTCTGATTGTAGTTTAAGGACAATTATTTTTAAGGATACCAAACAAAAAAAAACAGAAAATATATTATACAATAGGGTCAATTATTGCATTTATCTTTCAGGCGATCTGTTCCGTTTTTGGGCGATCGAAGGTCAGATATTAATGTATATATACGGAGGATACCGCATATTCACAATATAGTTCACTTGCAACTGTAAGACAAATAAAACATTTCACAACATGAACCGTTTGGTAGAGTATAATTTTTTAAAGCGTTAATTTGAATTCATAGTATACTATATTTTTAGATTGCCTGTTTTGCTTTCGTCTCCGTAGTCTACGCTGCTCCAGGTAATCTCTGGGGTAGTCACGGACTCGGTGGTTTGGGACATGGTGCTGTCTTGGCTGGTCCTTTGGTGCATGGTTCTGCCCTTGTTGGACCTGCAGCTGCACCTGTTGCCGTTGTTGGACCTAGCGCTGGTCATGCTGCTGTTGTGGGACCATCTGCTGGACATGCTGCAGTTGTAGGTCCTTCCGCTGGACCATCTGCTGTTGTAGGACCATCTGTTGGACATGCTACAGTTGTAGGACCATCTGCTGGATCTGCTACCATCGTGGGACCTTCCGCTGGATCTGCTACAATCGTAGGACCTAGTGCAGGACACGGTGCTGTTATAGGATCATCTGCTGTTATTGGTAAGCCTATGTTTTTTACAAATTATATCTCACATAATATACTACTATTGTTGTAATATACTACTATTGTATTTGTATCACTTATTATAATATAATAGGTCATGTGGTCTGGTTTTCTTTAATCTTATGATTTCTTGCGAATTGCCAGTAGTTGTATTGTCACTATATTGCTGTGGCTTTTTGCAGGAATTAAGTTCACTTTATGTTTTAAGACGAAATTTTGGACGATTTGGTAAATCCGTTTGATTTTGAGGTCGTGGATTAGTTGGTTTGTTGGATTACTATTACCATCTTATTTATATTACGTCGAATTGGAACTGTTTCAACTAACTAGTGCTGCGCTTTGATTTTGAATCTGCTTATTTTTTTGTCTAACTAATATTTACAATTTAGCCTAACATAGATAATGTTGCGAAAGTTCAGCCGAAATAAGTTTAAATTTTAAAAACGCCACATACAATTTGTCTTTATAGTCATTTAAATCTAGGTATATATCTAGGAAGACCCATCGGCCCTATCTTAGTAATACTGTTTATGTATTAACGCTGCTGTTTATACATTAAATGTACCTCACTACACTACACTACACTACACAAGATCAAATGATTTGATTCTTTTGAGTCTGTGTCCTATTCTGATGTTAACAAGAGTTACAATACTTTGGTATTGACATGACAATGGAGTCTGTGCTCATGTCTTTTCAATTCTTTTGATTTCCTGGGTTATAGTCGGAATCTTAAGGAGTCGGTGTAAGTAATAAGCTATGTGGTGCTCCAGTAACACTCCTCAGGACTCTGTTCAAGAAAGCTTGTATTGTATTTATAGTAGTTTTTGCGGAACTATGCAAATGTTCGAATCGAATTCCTATCTATATAGGTTGCAATTTGTTGCTACTATATAATAGTAGTAAATAAAATGTATTGATAATTGTGATTTTCTTGCAAGTACGATACCTTTTCCTATATTTTAACTTATATTTCCTTTTCCTTTTTACATGTTTCTGTGATATTCAGCGTTGTTATATGGGATGATGTTATTATTTATTGTTAAGGGTGCGTTTTGATTATACGCGAACTGCACATGCACAGATTTACATTCGATTATTTTTATATTTCAATTTTGGGTATAATAATTTAAATTGTCACATTCCTGTTGAAATTTACGTCTTTTAAAATGTTTTTAATTTTTCCAGGATCTGTCGCTGCTGCTCCTTTGGTTGCTGCACCTGCTTTGAGTTTGGGACTCGCAGGTCATGGTCTGTCTCATGGTGTTGCTGTAGCTGCACCAGTAGGAGTTTGGGGACCAACTGCTCATGGTCACGGTCATTGGTAAATTAGCTAATTCTGCAAAGAAAATGTAAATGTTCTTGCTCTGTCATTCTCCGAAGACTATGTTTTGAAATACACCATGTTGTATCCTAGTATGTATATATCAAGACATTTTTACAAATCTTTTATGTAATATATAAATAAAATACTGCCACAATAAAATAAATCAATTATTAAAATTAGTTACGTGTTTATTTCTTAATTATATTGATTCTAAACAGGAGATCTATCATGAATTGGTTTTAAAAATATTACAGTTGTAAATCATATACAATATTATGATTTAATATTGGAAATTATATACCAGCGAATACAATTAGCAACCCAATTTTAACGTCATCTGCTTTAGCGTGGACGTGAATTATTGCTCACCACACATGTTTAGAAACGAATATAGATATTTTTCACTTTCCATTTTATTTACCTTCATACCTTTCTTATCTCAACAATAACTTCTAGTAATGATGCAATAATTTTAATAAACAGATAATATATTATGAATTAGAAATAATTTATTTGTTTCTTAATGTAAGGTAACTTCAAATTAGTATATATTCAGCAAGATTTTTTCAATGAATACAGACAGTGGCGCTGTCGAAAGGTATTTATAGCCAATTCAAAACAGCAATTTATCCACTTGACCTGTCAAAACGTTGCAATGTTGCCGCGGTAACTCTGAGTTTTAGTATATTTTGACTTTGATGTATAACAAAATTCTAACCCAAATGAAATAATAAAACAAAAATGTTTTGTGCTATAATTTATTTTAATATTATAGTACGTCTAATGCACATATTATCGAAGAACTTAAAACTACAATTAGTTATACAGCCACGATAGTTAGAGTTGTTTTATTATATTTACATTAAACTTTTTTCCACACTAGTATAGGTAGAGTTCTAGGTGCGTTTGTATGTACTATTATGCACCGAAGGCCTAATCCACCTAATTAACAATTATATATCTGAGTAATGTATTTAACTTTCATTAGAGAGCATATTTACCTTTTACGCTTAGTTCTTGTTTCCTTAGATGCAATACTTCCTTGAAAAGTCATTTTGATATAATTATATTTCTCCTTAGTTTGTTCTGTTACTACTTGTATATATTTTTATTGATAAAACTACATTTAATCACTGCATTCTCCTTTACGTATTTGCGATATCTGCAAAACAGTATTATTTCTCTTATATATTTTAATCAAATGTTCATATATATTCTGAACAATAACCCACAAGCTTTCAAGCTCTATAGTACAATTTCCTATAGCTAAAGTATATTAATTGTATAGTGACCTTATAGTGGTATAGTTGTTTCCTCACTCATCACCCTGTCTTGGTAATTGTCAGCATTGTATCATAACTCAACATTCATAAAGATTTATTCAATCACTGCCACTTTCAGAAATACTAATCAAGTGAATAACTAAGCTGTTTATTCTCAATCTATCAAAACTTGCTTACTATTCGACTATTTGCTATTATATGTACTTTAAACCATTCCTTAATTACACCCTTTGTTGATGCACTTGTTGAGATCTTCTCCAGCAGTGTACTATGATATGGTGCATTGTACATAACAATACCTGATGGTTCTTCCAAGGTCATTAAAAGCTGATTTTCAAAGTACTGCAAAACAAGTTATGGTTCATTTCTCCATAGCAGTCACCCTTGTAACATTCTGAAATATTTATTTTTCATCTAAATATACAAATTGATATAATAATTCTACCTTGATTTTATTATATGTTTTTAAAAATTGTATTCTTTTAAAAACAATGTTTGGAAGTTCTATTTAACCCCTTCGTGGGTTATCTTTACACCACTTAAATCCCATGTTACCCAACAGTGTAAATATATAAAATATAAATAGTAATAATAAAATAATAATAAATAAATGCCAAAATATATTTTGCCTCTTTATGGGTATTTTCTCGACTAACAATTTTCTCTGAAATAATTGTATTAAATTACGTTTCGATTGAAAAAACTACTTACTGTTTATTTACTGTTTTTTTCGTATATTTTATCTCTGATACAGCTAATATCAAGCTGATCTTGGTTCGTCACCTGTTTCGCATAAAGACGATTTCTTTTTGGTAAATTTAAGGTTATATTGATTTTTATTTTTTGAGATATTTTAGTGACCGTGCCTTTACTAATATTCAGTGCAGCTGCAACGCGCAAAAACTATTTTCAATAAAAACCGCGGCGATTTCATTATTATTTATTAAAACAAAGCTTCGAAACAACGTATGCTGGTTTATAATTTTGCAGACGTTTGAGAAACGAGCAACTTTTGCAGGCTCTTTCGGTTACATGTTCGAACTTCTTTAACAGCATCCTATCTCTTTTTTGATAGAATAAAATGAGAAGGAAAATCTTGTCTGATTGTAAAACAATTTACAACTTTCGACAGGCACATATAGATGACGTGCGTCACTACTGTTTTGAATAGACTATGTATGTATAGTAGAATATTGTAGATATGATGGTGGTGTCATTTGTTTATTGTCAAAAATTATTGTGCTATGTAAATGAAGTTTCAGGTAGGTAATTTTTATCAAGATTTGTTTTATTTGTCTTTAGCTTATCGAAAATCGTGTTGTGTTTATTGATATGGGTGGTTAAGTGAATGCCAGTGTCATAGAGTAATAGAGAGGAAAATCAATAGGTGTCTTCAAAGAAAATTTTCGCAATATCCCATATTTAGATGATACTAAATAGTAATTTGATAGTTTAGTAGAGTTTGATAGATATAAAGATTAATGAGTTAGGCACCTGTAAAGAAAATATTTTTGCGAAGGCATTTCGTTGATGAGTAAAATTGAATTGTTGCTTGCTTTTTAATTTTGCTTTAATCCGCCAGTTACTTTAATACTGTTCGAGATGTTAATCTACTTTATACAAATTAGAACTAGAATCCTACTAGAATACAAACAGCTTTCTACTAGAATACAATTAGCTGTTAATAGAATTACTGAATGGACTTAGAATTGGCGAATGGAAGTGAATGTCGCAAAATCTACACTTGTAAAATACACATATAAAATATAGACTAAAAATAGATTGCTGGTTTTGGAGTCATTTCGTATGCGAGCTCAGCTGAATATTTGGGGGGCATAAAACTGCGATTCCAAGCTCAAGCAGAAAGAGCATGTTAGGAAGAATCGAAAAGTTGAACTAACACTCCACAATAAATTTTTATTATATAAGAAAATCCTGAAGCTGGTGTGGACTTATATTTATGTGATACTGTCTATCACTTATGTGATATATAGGGTATCTAACGTATAATCCAACGTTACCAAAGCAAAGTGCTCGGCAATCGTTAAAACTCCATTGTGCATTAGAAATTAGGACATCCAAAAAGATGTAAAGGTACCAATGGTCAACTAAGAAATTAAAAGGTTTTAGAAAAATATCAAGAAAGATTGCGTGATCACAAAAAGTTAATGTATTAAAATTTCTCGACAACCGTGGACTTGGATGTAGGTCAAAAAGAGACGAGCAATTTCTTCTCCATTTTATTTCATTTTATTTCCGTTAATATATTTTTTGTGAAATATCTGCTGTAATTTTAAAAACATGCCGAGGGCACCAGTTGAGGTATATCCAATTACAATATGAATGAAATATTACTAAGTAGTTTTAGCTACTAACTAGCTGTGATATGATAAATAAATGTAATTTGATTTTTGATGATTTTCTGAGCTTCTTAAACTTCTGAACATTTTTGGCTCTGTGCGTGACGCATTATCATCCTGGAATATGACAGTGTTTGGAAACAGTATGCTAGTTACTGTAGAGCTTCATCGTTGAGGATATATTTATTCGCAGTAATTCGACCAATGGTATGAATAAAAGGACCTGCTAAATACCATGCTTTTGCCACCCAAATCATAATAGATTATAATGGAATCTCTAGTTCTTAACTATAGGAAGCAGGCAGCTCGAATCGAAGGGTCTTTTAGGGTTCTCTATACATAAACTCGACTTTTTGTAGCAAAAACGTAATACGATTTTTCATCAGTTCGTGCACCATTTTTGCAATTATGGAGTCAAAGTTTTGAGATCGTTCCACTACTTCTTTTGTAGTTCAATTTTAGGTTCAGTTTTAAAGCATTTCGCAATTGCTACTCTCAAACGTTAGCATTTTGGAGCTCACGCCGTACTTTTTTATTGAAACAATATTACTCAAGTGAGTGTTGAGTTCTGCTGTTAATATTGCTACAATATTTTTATTTTGCCTAATCAATCCTTTTTAAGGTTGGCCTCTATCCATTAACTCTGGGTTTCGCCCACTATTTTTCTTTGTTGATGATGTTTTACTATTATTTGTGTTTACTGACATTATGGTGGGTCATGTCGCTCGTGAAACGTTAATTAATTCAGCTGTTCTCGCCACAGTCGCTCCAGGTAAGTGAGCACCAACGAAGCGACCCTCTTTCGAAGTCTTAGGGATCCTACAGTTCACCAATATCTTGTTTTAATGACCGTAAAACAAAGAGTATCATACCCTGAAATATAATCATATAACCAACAGATATGACATATTAACAAAGCAATAGATACGCGTCGCTTTATTTTCACGGAAGTAGTGTTGCCAACAAGCAAGAATATTTATTATATTTCATAGTGTCCACATTATTTTATTTATCTGCTCCATAGTGTGTATAGTGTGCTTCTTGACTTATTTATCATATATGTAGATTTGGCTCATAAATTATAATTCCCGATAATTATCTAATCAACTAATTCCACAAATCGACTTAAATATTATATAATTACTTAATAATTAATAATAAAGAAATATTAATATTAATGAAGATAACAATAAATTATATCATTTTACTCTAAAATAATTACTTCAAACAGTACAGCAGTCAGTTAAAGAAGCTTGAAATTATATTCATATAGTACAATATTTTTAACTAATTAGTTTATATTTAGTTTTTATTTATATTTTTATTAGAATTATAAAGTATTTATGAATATGTATACTGTTATTTGTTTTGCAAAGAATGGTATAAACAATGTACAGGTGCCCTTGTTTACGCTAACACGATCAGGTATATGTAAATACAAGAAAAACGGAATAATTTCAAATTAGATAACGTTTAATAAGGCTCTTTTAGGCAGGGTTATTTGTAAGTCTTTACACAATCAAGGTCAACATTTTATCTATATATACAACGTGTTATTGTCGCTAGGGCATAGACAGTTGTTAATCAAATCACTAACCCAGCTCAATCAAAATGAACTGCTTGGTAAGCGATACATATTTAGTTTATCATTTTATTGTTATATATCAAATATTATAATAGTTTTTACATTTATTTTTATAGTCTTGTGAATTTATAGAAATATATTAGACATAAGAGTTAGTTTTAAAGGATTATTTTCTAATTTGAAGCATTATTGTTAGGAATCGGTATAATATATTTTATTCAAAGCACTGTCCAGCGATAGCCGTTATTTTTTGTCATCTTTCAGGCAATTTATGGATTCAATCTTGGAAGAACGATATATCTTCTGATTCTATCCACGCATATTTTAATTTTTTGTTATCCTCATAAGAAGTTAAGCACTGGTTATATAGATTTCGACTCATATATGGGAACAAGTTGTAATCAGAAGGAGCACGGTCTGGAGAATACGGGTAGCATAAAACTGTACATATTAATGTTTGAAAGTATGTCTTGCACACGTTGTTGTGTTCCTCGCTCGGATTCAACACATCAGTTCGTCCCCGAATTTTTTGGCTGTCCGGAATGCTTCTTGTCTTAGGTGTCAAAACCACTACTTTTGAAGCGTCGAAACCAGTATTCATATGTGGAAACGATGGAGCAAGTAATATTTTTCTTCTAATCGGAATAAAAAATAAAACTTCACACTTTGACGAAATGACACATTGACGGTGAAAAGACAAGCTTCCGAGGCTCGAACATGAATTACAATAATCCGATGCGATTTAATATAAAGCTACATAATCTGTTGTATGTAAATCCTTTAAAATTAAATTATAGGCTTGATGTTTTATACAGTAATCAATAAAACTTCTGGTCAGTCTGCCGTGTGAAAAGTCCTCTTGATGTAAGACGATGAAGGCCTGCTAATCCACAATTTGGAAAGGTCTTCACTGTTCGAACTGAAATACAAGAAATAAAATTTAAATTGTGTTTTTAGCAGTCAATATTATTTACTCATTATTCACATGAAAACAATTTTTTTTAATATTAAAGTAACATATCATATCTCATCTTTAATTATGATCTTTATTAAAATTGTTACAATATCAAAAATCTTAAAACTGATAGTTTTGTGTGGATATCGCCACTTCGGATTACTTTTAATAGATGGCGTTTGTGGAACTAAATGTAATGTCTTTATATATTTAAAATGGTTTTTAGTGTTTTATTTTTCACAAAAGAATAAACGTTGAGAATTTTAAAATGAGACTTAGATTAAGATAATTTAGGCACTCCTCCCGATAATTTATTTGTAGGTTTGAACTTGGTGGTTAGCTTTATTCCAACACTTAGTTTAATGTTTTTCAATTGACAGATTCAGAAGGACGTCTTCAATAGTTGTTAAGATATTACCGCTGATAATTTCACAATAATAAATATATTGTTAGATTTACTACATATGTTATTATTGTTCTTCAGGTTCAGACCTACAATTTTACACTCAAACTTAACTCCACGTAAGTTAGAAAATTAACACTTTTTTATCTCCGGTAAGTCCATTGTTGTCAAGCAATTGAGTCGAGCGTTTCCATTATGTAGCTATCCCACCATCTATTGTTTTGATAAACAGAAAATTCACACTTTCAGTCCATGAAGAAGCTGAAGGATGTGTTGAGCTAAAAGAGATTGAGTGAAAAGTTGACTTTCTCCAAATAAATCGAAATTTTCAGTGCAGGTTCTATATTTATGTTGTTAAAATTGATTCGTTTAAAATTGAATAGCGCAAGCTTGGTTGGCGCAATGGTAAAGGCGACAAGACGGTCTACCTTATGTTGCGAGAGTCTTGAGTTCGAATCCTGCTGGGGCATGTTTGTAAAGATCACAAAGGCAAGACCGCAAAATCCGACAGTAAAAATGATCCCAGTTACGCCAGTAACCAGGCTGTGTAAGATCAGATGTTTTCTGGGATGATTTCTAAGTTGCTCACTCGCTAGTCGGCCTAATACCGAAGATCATGGTTCGGAGCCCACGTTAAACTGTAGGTCTAGTCCAGATAAATCATAGTTGGTAAAACGAGGCTTTAAAACATAAAAAAAATTAAATAGCGTATTTTATATTTTTATAGTAACATAATTAATCTCGTCGGGAATGTTAATTCCATGATATGTGGAATGTTTTTCTTTTACATCCTATTCTATTTGTATTTCAAGTAGCTAATTTTACTTATATTATTACATAACTAATTACGAAAACCGAATCACAAAAAGAAATATTACAAATTAATTAATACTTATGTAAATATGACTAATTATGTATTTGATATAAATTTTGTTATTAGATTTATGAAATTATTTCTAAATTTAATGTTGGATAGTAAACATCGCTTAGTCGGGGACATAACGTTTATAACCTGTTCTTAGTTGAATCTACACTAATGAGATGAGAGAAAGCTTTATGAAAAATATACGATATTTTATATCAAAAAATGATATTAAAATATAATATGGTTTAGTAATAGATTTCATATAATTTTATAATATCAATAAGGTCGAGGAAAAAGTAATTACATTCTTTTATATACGATATTTTATATCAAAAAATGATATTAAAATATAATATGGTTTAGTAATAGATTTCACATAATTTTATAATATCAATAAGGTCGAGGAAAAAGTAATTACATTCTTTTTCATGTAAATTTATTCACATTGTTAATTAATGTTTCGCTTTTTTTTGAGAATTCTTTGCCAATTTCTTTGGTCAAACTGTGATTCTGTCTTTGTGTATCTTCTGAGATTTGCGGTTGAAAAACCGGGTTGGTTCTTACAATGTACCCCATTAACAGGGTTTTGTAGAAACATAATAGCAGTAGAACAGGACAAAATGGATGCCTCATCATTTCTCAGTTAATTCTTTCAATTTTTGGTCAATTATAAAATTTTTTTAATATTCTAGATATTCAAGAATTTATCTAATGGGCAATAAGAATCTTTTGCGAGTTTCATTATCTTCTTCTAAATACTATTCTATGTGTCTATAATTCAGGTCGGATGGACTATTATTTAACAAGTTTATTTTGGTGTACTGACAATTTTTCAAAGAGATGTACACTACTATTTTAAATTATATTCGTAATGGGTTCCAGGAGGATATCAAGTTGATTTAATATATTAGATATGCAACGCAGAGTGAGGAGGATTAAACAGAGCCACTCTGAATCTGAAGTATAGCTTAGTTGGATTTGCTATTAGTATTCCATAGCTAGATACCATAGTTTACATAGGGCTTAGTATTGATTTATGTAGCAATACCTTCTCTTTTAAAGGTACTTTTTATGTTATGCTCTATAAATTAAAACATTAGGTCCAGTTTAAGCTCAGTTTAGTATCTCTTTACGACCTTTAGCTTGGTAAATCAGCTGTAAACAAGGGGAATAATATTAATCAGTATGGAGAATTTGAATATATTAAATTTAGTTCAGGGAATTCGTCATTCTGTCTGATGATAAAGTATCTATCTGTGAGGTGTGATTATAGTAGCAGGAAGTGTAGATAGGGCAGAATTGTTTTCACTTTTACTTGCGTTTCAGTGTATTAAAAGCTCAAATAAGTTTGAGAAAGGAAGAAAAATACAAACGAGGGCTTTGCTCAATTATTTGGAAAGTTTTTTCGAAGTTCTAACGCTATTATTGAACGCGAAATTGAAATACTACTAAAGAAAAAAACATTACTTTTTCCCAATCCCTGTATTCTTTTGAATTATTATTCATGTATATGTTAAATTTAATTATATGTTATTTTTGAATTGCCTATCCTCAAGCCAAAACGTTTCTCCACATCTTTCAGCCAGAGCGTATCGCCTCTGGTTTTCAGTAGCTGTCGCCCAAAGCAGTTTCACCTTATTTCAAAATTACGAAGCGCAATATCCGTTCATATCTGCGAAACGCAAGAAAATACTTACCCTTCACTGTTTCTCAATTAAGTTTCCAACAATACATGTGCCACTCGGAACTTATAACAACTGTTGTTTTAATGAAAGCGATTCGCTTTCAAACTAGATCATTATTAAAAGTAAAAATCAGAATATGTATTCATTTCAAATCTTGCATTACATTTTTTTTTATTTATATGTGTGATTTCTGTTAAACATTAATCAGTTAACTAAAGGTTTTCATATTTAATGATGTAAAATATGTAATATTAGTACAGGAAAGGTTTATATGATAAGAAAATATAGAATAATTCCAAGAAAAATAATAAAAACATACCAAGTGTTACTGTCACTATCAACGATAGTTTCCCCGTTACAAGTATGTTTTCCTTTCGGCCATAAGAGAGAAACTATCAACGTTAAAACGCCATTATTTAAAATATTTAAAATAAAACTTAAATTACAAAGATTAGACAGGTATAATGGCTAGTGAAGACAACCTTCAACTATCAAGTGCCGTAAAATATGCACTCTCTTGACCAGATGTTTAAATATTCTTGAGGGTTCGTAAATACTTGATCAGATGTCTTCAAGGGGTTGAAACATATTCTGGATGGCTATTGGCATCTGCACTTCCTTATCTAAAGTGTTTAGTTCCGTCCCAAATATGCCTGTTTTCAATGGCTCCAATATTTCCCAGTTAATTTTTTCAACTTTTGTTCAATTGTCAAATACTATTCTATGTGAGTATAAACCAGGTCGTTTGGTAGACGACTATTGTTTGAGTCTATTTTTGTGTACTGACAATCTTTCAAAGAGATGTGCACTACCATTTTGGATCATATTCTTAATGGGTTGCAGAAGGATATGGAATTGAATTGGTGTATTAGAGATATCACGCAGGGCAAGGACGATTGCACAGAGCTACTCTGAATCTGTGATGTATGTTTTAGTTAGATTTGCTACTAGTATTCCACAAATAGATACTATACTCTATATAAGCGTAACAAATGACCTATTACCTTGTCATCTAAGGATAGTCTTTACGTTATGCTCTATAAATCAACATATTACATTCAGTTTAAGCCCAGTTTCTGACGCTTTGTAAAATACTTTTCTCCCAAATCAAACGCCAAATTACTGCTCATGATTGTTAATGTTTTTTGTGGGACAATAGTTCATAGGACATTACATTATGTTTTCAACCTCATTCGAAATTAGAAGGAGATCCCTGGTGGTTGATATTAGCTCTTTACTATATGACCAAACCTCCGTACTATCAGCCTATGTTGCCACAGTATCTCTTTAGGAATTTTAAATCGGTATATCAGCTACAGGCAAAGGGAATAATAATAGTTACTACAGAGCACTTGAATATATTAGATTTAGTTCAGGGAATTCGTCAACCTGTTTGATGATAAAGTATCTGTGAGATGTGATTATAGTAGAAGAAGAAGATAAACAAGCTTGAGAAAGGAAGAAAAACAATAGCTAGGCAAATGAAGGCTTTGCTCAACTATTTGTACAGGTTTTTCATAGTTCCAACTTTGAGACCTGCCAAACGAACTATATTTACTTTATTGATTGAAAATAACAACCTTTTTTCCCAAACACTGTATTTTCTTGAATAAATTATTCATGGTATGTTAAATGTTATTTTCGAATTACCCACCCCCAAGCCAAAACGTTTCTCGACATCTCTTAGTCCGAGCGTAACGCCCCTTGCTTTCAGTAGCGGTCGCACTAAGCAGTTTCACCTTATTTCAAAATTACGAGGCGCAATATCCGTGCATATCTGCGAAACGCACAAAATTACTTTCTCTTCACTGTTTCTCAATTAAGTTTCCAACAATACATATGCTAGTCGGACCTGATAACAACTGTTGTTTTAATGAAAGCGATTCGCTTTCAAACTAGATCATTATTAAAAGTAAAAATCAGAATATGTATTCATTTCAAACCTATTATATTACTGATTTTATTATTCATATGTGATTTCTGTTAAACATTTATCAGTTAACTAAAGGTTCTCATATTTAATGATATAAAATGTCTAATATTAGTACAGGGAATGTTTACATGATGAGAGAATAAGGAATAATTGCAAAGAAATAATAAAAACATACAAAGTATTACTGTCACTATCAACGATATGTCATAAGTGTTTTTTCCTTCCGATTCTAAGGGAGAAACTGTTAAAGTTAAGATGCGTTTATTTAAAGTAAAACTTAAATTACAAATATTAGACAGGTATAAATGGGTAGTGAAGACAACCTTCAATTATCAAGTGGCACCAAATATGTAACTCTCGCTCACTCTCTCGACCAGGTGTTTAAATATTCCTAAAGTTTCGTTAATACTTGGGTATTCTGTGATTTGTGTGTAGAATAGCCCGTATGTAGCATACTGAGAAAGGAGACTAACATAATGTTTCTAGGGAGGTAATACACCTGTAGAAACCTAATATAAACCCTGAGATTTAAATTTCCCACAGGTTTCCCAAATCAACATTCTTCCCGTTATATATTTGCTTATTTACACCAACAGATGCCTTCAAGGGATGCCTTTTGGCGTCTGCACTTTCTTATCTCAAGTATTTAGTTCCATCCCAAATTCGCCTGATTTCACTGGCGTATTACAATGTTTTCTTCTTGGTGGCAACTAATGTTTTACTGGCTTTTACAGGATCTTAAAAATGAGCTATCTGGATGATCCAAACCAATGCATATAGGTTTCCAGTATTTTTGCTGTCATAAATAAATCTGAAATGGATTTATGTAACTGTAACTTAAAATCTCAGTCTATATAAGTATCTGATTTTTTGAAGCGAGATTACTGTTTCAAGAGATATTTGAATAAAAAATTGTTCCCATCAACGTTTCTTGTAAATTTAAAAGAAAAGAACGACAGAAAGTGTCAAAGATCTTCCAATTCATCATCAGATTAACAAAAATATATGCTAATTTATATAATATATAATATATAATTATGTAAAATTTTGATTATAAATAATGAATAGGTATAGAAATTAAACTGAGTTACTGAAATTAATTTCGGTTTGTATAAAATAGGTATATATGTCTGAATTTAGTTTCTCTAAAAAGGTTGAACAAGTTGGATCAATTAGTGATTTAAATGAACTTAGCCCTTATCAAGGTAAACAATAGGAAAATTAAGGTGTGGTACAATATGAGCATTGTATTTTAATAAGTGAATGGATATATGTTTTAGAAAAATATTTCATTATTTACAATTGATTGTAAAATACATACATATGCTAAATTCTGAACAAAGATATGGTAAAAAAGTGTAGTGATTTTTACATTGGTTTGTAAATTTCATATAATTTATAAAATGAAAATTCTAATTGATCACAAAAAATAGTCAAAGCTCTATATATAACCCTTAAAAAGTAAAACGATATAAATTTGATTAAATTATGATACTAATACATTTATTGCGTTCTATTGACCATAAATAGCAATAATGTAATGAAAATTAGTATCCTGAGCTAAAACTACTCCAAATAAATCTCAATTTATATATGTATGTAAGTTGTTGTCCCCAAATTAATACTTCAAGAGATAATGGAATAAAAATTGCTTGTACTGTCCTTATTAATTAACATTTTCTAGCAATTCACAAGAAAAAACGACAGAAAGTATCGAAATTGATACATGGAAATTAGCCTTCAACTAATTGTCTCCATATATATTATTGTAAAATATGTGATATAAATAATGATAAACTTATTTTGACGAAAACACGCACTTATGTCTGAATTTAGTTTTCCTACAAAGGTCTAACAAATTTGTGGTTGAAAAAGTTGAATCAATTGAATTCAGGTTGTTGAACAATATTATAGCGAACAATGGGAAAATGAAGGTCTATGTTAATAATTGAGTGAGTATGTAACCATTTAGAAAGTAATAGTGATATTAATTAGGTGGCTTTCCTAAAAAATCAAGTCCCAAGAACAAAAACTATACCATGTTTTATTAAATTAAGATAATGAAAATTTATGGTGTTTTTTCGGTCATGAATAGTAGTGATGTCATGCAAATTGATCATGTAGTTTTGAAGTAAAGCTGTTCAGCAGAAAGTTCACTTCATATATGTTTGAGATTTAGTTAACTCAAATAATTGTTTCAACATACCTTTGAATAAAATAGCATTGCCAGCCAATTCAAACATCAAAAAGTGCAGAAAGGCTTCGAGTTCTAGTTATTTACATCTTTTTAATATACTTTGACAGATACTTTACACAAATAGGTCCCGTAAATACTATTGTGTTATGTTTCCATACTTTTCATCATCTTCAGCTTGAAGCAAATATTAGACATGATTTTATATGAATTGACTGATTCACTAGTCTCTTATAGGTTTCTTGAAGTCGTAAATTCATACTAATAAGCCACAACTGAGTCATGCTTTAAAATTGATCCAAGTCACGCCATGGCTCAAATTCAGACGATACTGTGAACTAAACTCATCATATAATCATAAACATTTCGAATGCACTTATTCCGTTTCACTATCAACCCGCCGTTATTGAAACACTCTAGTTATATGTTAGTGCAAATTATTCATATCGGTTTTGATTGGTATATAATTAATCAATAATAGTATTTATTAATTCGTAATAATTGCATACTTTTATTCCATCAGTTTATTGCCCTGGCTATAATATCTGCAACCGCTGCTGCCCCAAATGGCCACTGGGGAGGACACGGTGTTGGTATTGTGGGCCCATCGGCTCATGCTGCTCTCTCTGGACCTATTGCTGATCATGCCGCAATTGTAGGACCAGCAACCGGTCATGCCATCGTACATGGACCACGAGGTGACCACGCAGCTGTTATTGGAGCTGTTGCTACTGGTGGAGCCATCGCAGGTCAGCTAAAAATTAAAATTAAATTATTTACTTATATTTATATAAGTATATATTATATTTGAATTATAAAGCGCATATCCTACGATAGACACTTTTGGTTTAACAGTTTTTAATGTGCATCGAATTGTACTTGTAACTTTACTGAATTAGATCAAATTGTTTTACTCTCATTGATATTTTGACTAAGATATCATTATGTAGGAGTATGTATTCATGTCTTTCGGCATAGTCCTTAATAACGTTATCGATAGCTTCAATCTTCAGATCACTATGCAGATTGTCGTTACGAGTGTACCAAGGAACATCAATAATACCTCGCAGTACCTTTCTGAAATCTTTATATGATATTTCTATTGATTTCGCGGGTATAACCCCTAAAAATTAGGTTTTAATAGTTTTGCCACTTCTTGATATATTTCAGGTTTGAAAAAAATGAGTGTTGCTCTTGTATTTCTTGTTAAAACTAATTTGGAACCCTTCTTCTTTATTTTTGAAGTTAATAACTTACATATATGTTTACATGATTTTGTAATTATTTATTATAATATATAGCGAGAGTTCTTTTTTTTATTACTTTTTACAAGTTCAATTTACGCTTTGGTTTTAGGACCTAGACTCGGGGGACTTGGGGGACTCGGAGGACTTGGAGGACTCGGAGGTCTAGGAGGAGGTCTCGGTGGATTAGGTCATGTGCATGGTCATGGACATGGTCATTGGTAAAATATTGAAGCGATATCGACGAATAAGGCCCTGAAGTAAATATTCCTAAAATAGTTTAATCAAATGATCGATGATCTTTGATTAAAAGGTATTTTAGGAAATTTTTACACCAAAAAAACTTGCTACCATCAACGATATAAACCCATTTACTTTATTTATGTTTTTAATAAAAGATAATGTCAAAATTTCAGAACTACGTGTATAGTGAATAAAATTGTAACTGCAAAATAAGACGATGTTTTTAATTAATTACCTACCTTTTTGATCAATACCAATTATTACATTCATCATTTATATACAATGAGAATGATGACAATAATAGCATGATTATTATCCGCGATATTAAGTTAAATCAATGCAAATATAGCACGTGGCTATGACTGAAAAACTGGAACAAGTGCTGAAAAATCTACCAAGAAAGATTTTATTATCATAAAATGCACCAACTTATTAAAAATTAAAAAATAATCAAAACATCTCCGGGTGTTTGGAAAATGACTGAGGTTATGATGATTCCGAAATCTGAAAAAGGATCAAATGCATTCAATTCTAACAATCCAATTTCAGTGCCACCAGAAATACCCAAAGTGTTTATTGATTGAAGAACACCATTTATTGATTGAAGAAATCTAATACCTGCACATTCAGTTTGGTTTTATGAGTAAATATTCAACAACTGACTAGGTACATATAATCACAGACGTTATTGCCTCTACTAAGACTAAAATGTTTGGTCAGCTATACTGATGGACGTAGCGTAGGCGTTGACACCCTGGTATAAGGGACTCATGTATATTATCTCGTGGAAATAGTACGGCACCGAATATAGCTATGATTCAATGTGATCTCAGGGGACAGCTATTAATAATGGTGTTAATAGACGTCGGTATGATTTTTATCTGTATTTCCCTTCAGTGATTCTTTGCATCACCGTTTAATAAGTCGCCCCTTATCTCCGTAAAATAAAATAGTTTTTCAAAGTAAAGCTTTTGTTTTTGTAATTAAAATAATTTTCCATATTATAAATGGCGTAGTTAGTGGGATTACGTAGAGATCACAAAGTTGTTCTGTTTTGAAATCATTCAATTATCCAGAGTTAAATTAATTATCAAGAAATAATGACGGGTTGACAACAGGAATTGGCAACCATTTTGCAGTTACTCTTTTCTTCGTGTGGTTAAGAGGAGTTCAGGCAAAAATATCGCAGCTGAAACTGTAAGGTTATAAAAGGCCGATTGTAGGTGCTTATTTGGTTACGGTCTACATAATTCAGTGGGAAACGACTAGTAATAATATATTAATAAAAATATTAAGTGAAACACCACTGATGTAACAGTTTGCTAATAAGTTCATATTATTTTTAACCCGCTGCCTCAGGCATTTGGAATATGACGGAAAATATAATAATTCCAAAACCTGGAAAGTCACTATACGAAATAAAAGCCTATGGACATATATCACTGCTGCCAGTAATATTTAAGGTTTCTGAAAAATTCCTGTTGAAAATAATAAAACCGATAATAGAGACAAAAAACGTAAGATCAACACAATAGTTTGGGTTAATTAACAAGCATTCAACAATTGACCAGGTCCACAGAATAACATAAATTATTGAAAAATCCTACGAAAGTAAAAAGTATGCTCAGCTATATTCTTAGATGTACCACAGGATTTCAATAAGGCTTGGCATGAAGACCTTGCTCATAAACTACAGAAAATTTTACCAAAACAATACACCGAACTATTAAAATCGTACATTACAGCCAGAATATTTATAGTTAAATAAGAAGAAGTTTACTCTACAATAAAAGAAGCTAATGCAGGTGTACCACAAAAAAGTTTACTAGGGCCAATGCCTTATCTAGTCTACACTTGTGATATACCACAAATGGAGAATATTACGATGGCTACATTTGCTGACGATACTGCGATTATACCTGTCGGAGACAATAATGAAGAAGACACACGAAAATTACGACAGGCAAGTGACAATATAAATAATTGGACACAAGCTTGGAAAATAAAAATTAAAGAAAATCAATCTGTACATGCGCAGTTCACCTACAGTCAGACCGTACAAGCACGAATAACATTAAATAATACTATTACAGAATGAATCTTGATAAAAAACTTCGATGGCAAAAATATTTTAAGAGAAAAGAAAAGGACTAGAAATCAAATATAGGAAAATGTATTGGCTAATTAAAAAAAATCACAATAATCAGTACATAATAAATTGCTGTTATATAAGCAAATACTGAAACCTATATGGATATACGGAGATGAATCATGGAGATGTTCTCCAAAGGGTAACATAACCAAAATACAAATTTTTCAGAACAAAGTCCTGAGAAGTACTTTGTTCGCACGCAAATACTACAGGACTGACTATCTACATCGGGACCTTCAGATACCCACAGTCAGTTAAGAAATCAAGAGAGTTACATGAGGAAAGACTCCATTCTCATGAGAATATTGAAGTATTACAAATTTTCGGTATCACCAGAGCAGGACACGCACTCAAAAGAATCAAACCATCTGATAAGAAATACAGCAATGATATGTATAAACATTATTTCACCAGATACTGAAACAAGGCCGATGGATTATATGCCTAAAATTAAGTTATCATGAAGACAAATTTTAGTTTAGCCAGAAACGACTAGTAACAATGTGATAATTAACTTTTTAAAAAAATCTGATATTTCATTCAGTCAATTTATTATCGAATTGTTAATGCCGTTAGGATTCGTTGCACCCAATAGTGGATCTTCATGATAGATTATCTTTAACGATAACAAATCTACTAAAAAACTAATACAAAGAAAATATACTAATAGATTTAAGAGGAGAAAAAATATATATAATTTAATACATTGCTGGTATTTCATACTAATACATTAGTATTACCCAATATATTATATGTGTAAATAAAGTTGAAATTTAGGTTATCATTTTCAATATTAGTTTTGAAAATTTATAAGAACACATATAATTATAATACTGCATCAACCGCTTAATATATTTTGTGTTTGGATGTACTTGAAATGTTTATTATCCTTGCAACAATTATTTCTTCAAGGTGTTAGATATGCCGAGAACCTCTGTTTGCTATCATATAAATACTAGGCCATAATCACTAGATAAAATTCCACAATTCGTCAAAAAATATGTAACTATGTTATATAGCCTGTTGAAATATAATTCATAAAACCAATGGGTATCCAAGATTGAGCTTAACTCTTTTGAAGGTTTTCGTGTATCAATTAACGTTTTTCTTCGTTTTTTTTTTAATTCAAGTCAGTGTATTTCTTCTCTTCTTTGCAAAGAAAATATTAATGTTAATGCAAGTATACAGTTTTATAATATGCATTTTACATATACCTATTCTGCTGAGATTGATAAGATATTATTTATCATGAGTTGCTCGAATCTCAACATACCATTAAGTCGACTTTCTACTATCAACAACTAATGCAACTGAAACATGTTATGTTAGGTGTTATCCGGTCACATATCATTAGTTACTGCAAAACTCTAACTTTTTAAAATCATTTGAGATCAAACAACAAATATCAATCAAAGAAATCCCTCATACCTATGTTACAAAAAGCTAATATCGAATATATAGTTTCTAGTATATCTAAGAGTTTGATGATGTATACTTTACCAGGCCAAGAATAACTAATTTGA
Organism: Rhynchophorus ferrugineus; assembly: GCF_030347505.1. Classification (NCBI taxonomy): domain Eukaryota; kingdom Metazoa; phylum Arthropoda; class Insecta; order Coleoptera; family Curculionidae; genus Rhynchophorus; species Rhynchophorus ferrugineus. The sequence goes on along the minus strand of NW_027472590.1, from coordinate 22,895,601 downwards.
AATACTATTTGATTAAACAATGCGATATTTTGAGTGAATAATTATTTTAAGAATTCATGAGAGAATTTCATAAGTTAAAACATGTCTATACGTATATTTTTTAAACTTCTTGATGAATTGTTGGGAGTAGATGTGCTCTTATAGGATATTAAGGCTATTATTAAGATAAACCCCGTAACTACAATTTGTTCATTCTATTTTTCCAAATATTACAAGGAAATTTGTTACAACTGCGGATACACTTTTCTTATCCCACAGAGTCATCAAATGTTTATAATTTAAACATGTTGTACTCAGTTACTATTCTAAATATTAATTTTTTGATAGACCTATTGAATACGTATTGTCATTAATTACAAAATTTTATTATTTATCTTGATAAAACCCTGTTCCAATTTTTTATACTGCTGGTAGTACAACACCTACTTCATAACTTTTATAGCTATAAAATCTATCTAGATGAATTAATGATATAATATAATAATGATAATATAATATGATAATAAGAGATATATAGTAATGATTTTAATGATAATGCAGAAATTATGCGGCGACGTCATTGTTTCGTAACGGTTTTGATTATTGTTTTACTTAACATGACTATTTTTCAAATTTCGTACTTTACACATCAGTGATCACAGTTGTAATTTTAAAATAAGTATTTGCTTTTAGAATGTTTCTGTTATATATTATTGTTGATTAGAGTTTTTGTAATAGTTTGTTGAAGTCGTCATGTCTATTATGGTTTTAGTAGAGTGATACAGGTACAGGTTGATTGATCAGTGCTTGTGATAAGTTACTTTTTCCCTACGACAGTAGAAACATGACAGTAGAATTAGTACAAAACATTTTGTACAAAACCCCTATGTATAGTTTAATACTACCAAATTTATTTCATATAAAAATATTTGACGAAAATTTCACCAACAGCAAGAACAAAGGATGTTACAATCGAGAAGCCATTAACTGCTTACACCATCCAAGAAACTAGATCGGTACTGGTATTGCAAATAACACAGTTTAAATTAAAAGAATAATAAAACATCGACAGTTTTTGAAGTCAATTAACATTTTTGCAAGACTGTTGCACCTGAGGACAATAATATTAATTTTATTTGTTCGAACGTTTACCATTACGCAATCCACCACAATGTAATGTGTATTTGGATTTTTGTTCTTTGGGAAACCTTCGATTTCAATCGAATATACCACAATTTTTTTTCGGTGCAAACGAGCATAAAGAAATATGTTTTAAATTGATTCATGCTAGTCATGGTCAAGTATAGCCGTTCTCTGATCATTTACCTCTTCTTTGAAAACTTTTTCTTTTACTCGAGTTGAAGGTTTTTTCGATATATATACCGTCAAAAAAAGTTCCAGAAAATTGCTTAAAAAATATAACATTGTTATTATCATTATCATCATCTGATCAACATTAATTGTATTGTATCGACTTTAAAGTAGAAATAATGCATCTTTTTGAACGCATTTTTTGGGAATCGGTTTCCGGAAATTCATTCACATCCTTCTAGCATGTATATAGCATCCAGAATAATGATAAACTCATGTTATCATGACGCCAAATGCAATTGCAGTTCGTAATTCCTTCTTATTTTACTCTAGTTAAAAAGAAAAACCATGTCTAATGCGTCCGAATATGTAACCGAATCAGCTCATAAAATTCTTCAAAACGTTAATGATAATAATTGGAGGCTTTGGGGTTTTGCTTGTTCTTATAAATTTCAAATCGCTACTGAATATTTGTGATTACTATGATTAAAAATTCAAAACCAAGCCACCTTCTTTTGACAGTAAATTTCATTAGAGGGACAAGTATTGATACTTTTAAATATCAAGTAGCTGGGGTATTTACTGGAGATATTTTTAGCGTGTTGCAGCTATAGTGAATATTATTATTATCACTGTGATCAATATCTCTTAAAAATATAGTGTTGGAGTGATATAGTGTTAGATTAATCAAGGAAAATCTGTCACAAAATGATTGCTTTTATATTGCTTCTATTCGGAATCAAATATATGAAATCCATGCAAAAAGTGAGTAGTTTTTCTATGTTTGATTCTCAATATAATCATAATTTAGGACAGTTATTTCAGAGGAAACTGCTAATGTGGGAAATATTCCCTCAAAACTCAGGAATATGCAGCTCTTTGAGGGAACACAATTTGAAACTGTTACTCTTGTTGTTACTTAGTGAATGACTTGAAGTAATTGAATTCTGATAGTGATAGTGACTTAATGAAACTCTCCTGATATTAGCTTTTGACCCAACGTTGACAATTAACAAGATATAGCGGTGACAGCAGAAACAACCAGAGATGATTATATAACTATTTATATATTATAGCACTATAGTAGAAAGTCATATTATGATAGGATTTGCGTGCATAGATAGCTGTTCAGAACATCCACGAGCATTTGTTTGGAATGGATGTGTTATTGATACTATTTATTTACAACAATAAATATATTAGGGAGAATGCAGTCATTAAAATAGAATATATAGAGGAACTTATAGCAAAATAACTTGACAAGGAAACTTGAAATGGAAATATAGCAACGAAGGAAGTAATATCTAAGATAATATATAATAACAACTTTATTCATTATATTAAAGAATTTATTAACACTTAGTGAACAAACAGATGGAGCTATATAAGGCTATTAAGGTAGTTCAGAAATCATGTGAGTTAAATTCTTAACGAGAAAATAATGAGAAGGTGCATTATCCAGACGAAATAACCAAGAACAACTCTTCGTTATGAATAATTTAGCACATTATATTGCTTTCATAGTGAACAACACTATTGTGGACAGATATTGATTACAGTGTGTGTTATACAGAAGTCGTATATAATTCCACATATTAGGACCATTCACATCATATCATTTGGTAAATTTTGGCAGGAATGTATACCAATGAAAACATGTTAATATAAAATACTAAAGGTGAGGTTATTATTACGTTATGCTGGAAAGGACTGACGATAAAAATAAATCAAATGAAATGATTGCTCCAAGGATCTTAAATGTCAGGAGAGCAATTATACCAATGCAGACAAACTATGTAAGTAACACGTTAAATACCTAAATTTCAGACAAGCATGTTGAGTTAATCTTACTTCATGAACTAAAACACAAATGGATAGAACCAAAGGAAAACCTTTCTATGAAGACATTTCATTGGTTCTTTGATAAAATTGAGCACACAGGTGCGACACGTGACAGCCTTGACGTCACGCTTCATTGATCAGTTTAACAATTATTGAATAAAATTGAATAAAAATGTAAAAATATATGTAAAATAAATGTATCCATATTATAATATAAAAATAAATAAGTAAATGTATATATTTGTAGAATCATATACAAGAAAAACTTTGGTGCATGACAAATACAATCCAAAATTTTCTCTCCCATGTTTTCTCTCGTTTTCATATTTGTTTAGTCCATTTTAACAAAATAGATCCTAAAGTTCTGTCTTTTTCAAAATGTTTACAAAATAACCTGAAATATATACTACGGGACAATATACAATTTTGTTTGTTCGTATAAGAACAATTAGAACTGAATATATAGAGTTAAGTTACAATTTATCAAAATGACTTCCCCTAAATTATATAAATAAACGTATGTCAATTCCACAAAGCAAACATTTTACTTTTTAAATTTTAGAGTAAAATTTCTCGTCATCAAATAACTAGATGGCAGTAATCTGAAGAACTTATTACCTGTGTGAATGCGTCGCGAAGGCATCTGATTGGTTCATTTCTTTTCTATGGTGCATTTGTTGTTTATTTATTTTATGCGCTATTTTCAAAGAGCTTACTAAGAGACGTATGTGTTTGGTTAAAAAAAAATAGTAATTAATATAATATTTACTAGTTCATTAGTATAATATTAGTTGATAATATAGTGCATCCGCCACTCGGATCAACTCTTTGATATTTTAAATTCCACAAAATGAATAACTCCTGAACGTACACCTTCTAAAAGAGAAGCGTTGAATATTAGAGGAATTTTAGTGCAAAGGGAATCGTTACTGAAATAGTCCAAAATATCATTGTCAACTAAAACCAAATGTTTTAAAGTGCCATAAATTAAAAATGTATTACACGACTTTGAAGGGGTTAATTTATGAAAAATATGTTGAGTGAGTGTCCGCATAAATATATTGGTTTAAAGCTACTTAACCAAAATAGTTTAGAATATATTTTGGATCTGTTAGAGCTTAGGATTCAGGAAATTGTTTCGTCTCAATAGCCTTTAGGAAATTGTGACGAGGATGTACATAATTGTTCTTTGGTTAATATACATTATTTACTAACTCGTTTCATTTATTTAAAGTTCTTTAATTAAAAATACTATAACTTTTTAACCGAATGCGTGAAGGTGAGCTTTCTGAGGTTGTGTATAGGAATGTTTAGGAAATTTCATCATCTGTATACGAGAGCAGCTCAATAAATCCGTAGCTTATTCAAGGAAAAGTAATCCTTTAGACAAAAAATCGTTTTATTTCATTCATGACCTTCTTTTAACTCATTATCCAAATAAGAGTCCCAAATAAGCCTTTGTTGATCTCTTCATTGGACCCAAATCTCTTATCGCTCAGTTATTTATTCAGATTTGAAAACAGGAATTAGTTGCAGGGGACTGAACCTGGAAAATGTTCTTGATGGGGTGGCAGTTCGTACCCTAACTTATGCATTTTTCCCATTATGCCTACCTACGTATGCAGCTGTACATTATTTTTATGAAACAACACCTTTATTTTCGCCAAATATCGTCGTTTTTTCAAAAGCTCTGAATAATATTCATCTGTAATCGTTCTACCCTTTTCAAGATAACCGATAATCATTAAGAACCAAGTCTACATAGAAAACTTACCGTAGGCCAACAGTTATAACTTGGTCCTCTTTAGTACATCTTCACTTGGAGAAACTCACAATTCCTTTTATTTTTTCATTATTCCTTTTCTCTGGAATATCTATATCTATCTATATCTATCATATCTATATCTCTGTTCTAAACAGAGCAAAAATTAATTCGGTTTGTGGTTGTACATCGCCGAGCATTCCTTTGAAAATCCATATACATTAATTCTGCGATCGTCCAATATTATTCCGATGGTACAGAAACCCCATACTATTTATCAAGCCAATTCTTGATTTCAGTAATATTTCCTTTGTGTAAAAATAATGCTTAATCGGCACACGGGAAACCCCTTTGTTAAAATTTGATAAATTTTCTGCTGTCAGTGACTATTAAACATTAGCTAAAAGACGCACTTGCTGAAAATCTCACACTAATCTATTATTAGATGGTAGCTGAGGGAAGCGTTTAAATTTATTGCACATGAAAGTCATATCCACTTTCACAAATTCATTACTCGAGACTTATTAACCCTCGTTTAAATATCCTATTGACCAGATATTGTCGCTTAATGAATACAAGAATAACGCTTGGACAAATATTTAAATGAAAGTTTTTTTATTAATATCTCCATATAACATTAAACCATATGCTTTGTTTACGGCTATAACAATGAAAAAAGCGAATAAAATTGATTAATGGCGGTCATGATAGGCATGACTTACTTCGACTGACACAAAACTAACCATTTGACTTTGGAATGGATTTTTTTCTTCGCAAGCAACACATATAACATCTAAAAACTATTAAATTATATACTGTTATTTCGACAGGCGATGGTAAAGTGTTCTAAATTTACCTGCAACAAAAATAATATGTCTTTTATACTATTATCATAGTTTAGTTTTATTAGAAACCAATAAAAAACATCAGCGGGAATGTAAAATTAATTTCCTGGTAGTAGCGATTGAGATATTATGCATTGTTATGTAATTTCGTTAAATTGTATGAAATCGCCCGTATTGAAGGCAACTTCGCAATACGGATTTGTTAAAAATATATATACACTGCCGACAATTTGGGGCAGGCCTGATCTGAAGTGAATGTGATACTACTCGGGCATTAAAGCTCTTAGTCGAACGCATTCAGATAGGTTGTTTAGAAGAGGTGTTGTAAGATTCTTTTGTTCTTTTCGAGCTAATTAAATTTAATGGTTTAGAAGTTTATGGTTATTCATGAAGTATCAATTTTAATGGGATACTGGTAGTTAATTAGATTATTAATAATAAACTGATATATATTGAGATAAATTGATGTAATTCATGTTATCAAATAATTTAGAGTAGTGAAATAATTCTGCAAATTAATCTAATTCTTGTAATTTTACAGTCGTTTTGTATGATTAATTCTATAAATAGTAATTATATAAACTTATTACGGTTTTATTACCTGGGTATTTAGATGGTGTTATAAAAACATTACATTGCATACAAGAAAACATCAAATCATTATTTTAAAATTATATTTCTTGGTTTAAGTATTATATTGGCGAAAATATAGTTACATATTTTTCAATAGATGGATTTAAAGGCGCATATTTCTAGAAACTACTAATTTATTGAGGCTATACTGTAGATCATTTGAAAGGTGAGAGCTCCTAAATCATTCTTAGTAAAAAGGTCATCTGTTAAGTCGCACAATATATATTGATCGTTTAAAATGGAGACACCAGAATTTCATATTTTCCTTTGATGTATTCGAAAAATTTTAAGAAAATATGACAAAAAAACCTGCATTTTCACAACAATATTTGCAGAGAATGGGCAAAATAATACTAGAATTAAATCCGTATATTTTTTAGTTAGCCGTAACCCTCATAAAAATGCGTGTATAAATTTGACAGCTGTCAGATCATTAGTTTGTAAATTATAACATTTTGAGTGAAGCAACTTTTGCTGTGATAAAAAAATGGATAAAAAAGAATTTCGAGTGTTGATAAAATATTCCTTTTTGAACGGAAAAAATACAGTTGAAGCAACAATTTGGCTTGATGGATCGGTATGCTAAATTTAGGCGTGGTGAAAACCGAAGACGGTGAACGCAGGTCGCCTAAAAGAGGTTCTTTCTTACCGACAAAAACAATTAAAAATCCACAAAATGATTTTTAATGACCGTAAATTGAAAGTAAATGAAATTGTAGACACTCTAGAGATATCAGCTGAACGTGTACATCATATCATTCACAAATATTTGGGTATGAAAAAGTTCTGTGCAAAGTGGGTGCTGCGCGAGCTCACTTTTGTCCAAAGACAACGGCCACTTGATGATTGGGGCAGTGTTGAAGATGGTCAAGCGCAATAAACCCGAGTTTTTGCATCGATATGTGACAATGGATAAAACATGGATCCATCATTTTACTCCGAAGTCCAATCGACAGTCATCTGAGTGGACTGCACACGATGAACCCGCTCCAACGTGTGGGAAAACGCAACAGTGGGCTGGCAAGGATATGGCGTCTGTGTTTTGGGATGCGCATGGAAACATTTTCATTGACTATGTTGAAAAAAGAAGGTCCATCAACAACGACTATTGCATAGCGTTATTGAAGCGTTTGAAGGACGAAATCGCCGAAAAACGGCCGGATTTTAAGAAAAAGAAAGTACTGCTTCACCAACACAATCCACCGTGTCACAAGTCAGTGAAAACAATGGCAAAAATTCAATTGGGCTTCGAATTGCTTCCTCATCCACCGTATTCTCCAGATCTGGCCCCAGCGACTATTTCCTGTTCCCAAATCTTAAAGGAATGCTCACTGGGAAGAAATTTTCATCGAATCCGAATCCGAGTCGAGTAAATAAAATATCCGGTGATCGCCGGAACTGAGGCCCATTTTGAAACAAAGGACAAATCGTACTGCAAAAATAGTATCGAAAAGTTGGAGGGTCGATATAATAAGTGTATCGTCCTTGAAACGAATTATGTTGAATAAAAAAACTAATTTTGCCAAAAAATATGTTATACTATGGTAGACATAGAACTTTTCAATTGACCTGTTATGTTGGCAACACTGTTTCCATTTAAATAATGCTGTGACTCGTCTACATTGCTCACTTTACATGCTAAGTTTTGTAGGTTATATTTTAGTGTATTCTACGCTTTCTTCTAGAACAGTAAAAATATGCCATTTTTGCCTTATTTCAAAATGATAATGATCCCAAAACGACAGCGGAAATGGTTCAGTCTTGGTTTAAGTAGGTTAGTATCAGTCATCATCTTTCCTGTCCAGCACAATCGCTAGACCTCAAAATAACATATGGGGAATCATAAAGCAGAGACTGTAGAGTAGGTTTCCATCCTCATGATCAGTGAAGCAGTTGGTGTATGTTTTGGAACAAGAATGGGATAATATTCAATTGAAAACTATTCAGGAATTTTCCGCAAAGAATTCAAGCTATTTTAAAAACAAATGGCGATCTTATTAATAAATAATTATTTTGTATATGTCGGCTATTCATAAAATTTTGTTCATCTCGTGTATATGGAATATCACTTGGATAAAGGTATTAATCACCAAATAACATATATGCCTTTTGATGGGTAAGAATCAAAAATCTGTATTAAATTGTTTCAGATTTCATAACTTTTAAAGTGACATAACTTAATTATGTGACATAAGAAATCAACTATATTTCATGAAAATGCACTTTTCATTTTTTATCAACTTACAAACTGAACATTCTATAAAAAATATTATGATATCATTTGGTTCAACGTAAGATTATTTAGAAATTCTGCAACTTTCAGTAACGCGGTAACGATTTGAATGAAAATGCCAACAAAAAATATGGAATATAGTGGGAAAAGTAATTTAAGTTTTTCTTAATATATAGTTTAAAGTTGCATTTTTTTAACAATAGTTATTTAATGTGGTTTTAATTTTTAAACATTCTTAATATAAAGATAGCGTTATTTGTTTACTCAGTCAAATTACTGCGCTTTAAAAATGGAGATTTCAGAAGAATATTTTTTTGGACTTTTACTTCCTGAAAGTGCTTTTACTTATTTGGTCGTTCAATCAAGTTCCCAAGTATGTCAAGGCAGACCAAAATATTTCATCTGACCATTTAGAAAACAGTTTTAATCAAAACGAAGTAACCAGTAAAATGACAAAAGGTCACCGAACAAAATAACTCATATATAATTGATCAGCATTTGAAACTTATGTTTATACATTAGCTTTGATTTTCAATCAGATAAAGAAAGAACCAATTTACTACGTATGAATATTATGAAGAAACAACAATATTAAACTTATGCTATTGTAATAATTGATTAAATTGCAATGAATCGAATATATTTGAAAATGCCTTTTGGAGGAAATTTTTTATTATTTTAATCGGTTTGAAGTAATTAGTTTTATTCCTTTAAATTTCATATAATTATTATTATTCAAGAGTTATATATATTTTAGATTCTTAGAATATATAAGATCCAACATTTCTTCGGATATATGAATGATAATAAGGGTATATATCCGATTATTTTCACTACGATTACCTGGTCTATTTTATTCGCCAAAAAATTCGAAGAAATCATTTAAAAAATGATTTATTTTAGTTTGTTTATGATTTCATTATAACTTATTCACATCATTCATTATTCGTATCAGCACCAAGAGTTGTATTTTATATTTTGGGAATTGAGATAAAAGAACAAATGGCGTTATTGTATTGCAGCTTATTATCTATGATAATTATTTCTCTATACTATTGGACTTATGTTCAAGCTCATTACTGTTTGTAATATTTATCGTATATCATCTTACCTATATGGCCCTATTGATGATATTATTCAGTCTCCATAAAATCCATCATTCAGTTCGATATTTGGATTAAATTTGAGAAAATCCTAGAATTGGCCAATAGGAAATGCTTAGTTAGTCGTCAAATATTGTTGACAAAAATATGTATCGCATTTGAAGTGTCTAGATACTCCTACGGATATCAGAGAAAATATATTTAAGATGAGATTATATATCAATTGTGTAAACAATGACACGCTCGATAAAATCTTTCATTAAGCTAACTAAGACCTCGAATGCTTGTTAAACCATTGATAAACAATAGTTTTTGATGATTATTCAGTGTAATCCACTTAATTAACACCAAAATCTCAGTTGTTTTTAGTCGAATATATAACAGTCAAAAGTATTCCCTCTTCTAAAAAGTAAAAATGTTCTAGTATTTTGTTATATTTCAAGGTTAAATAGTCGAATTTATAACTTTGATTAAGGTTAAATGAATCAGAACTTTACAAAAGGACACGTCCGATCACAATACAACAGGTCAATTGAAAAGTCCCCGGCGACATAGATGGCGCTACTAGAATTGTATACGTATGTTCTTTAGTTAGCCCTAACCCTCAAAAGATGCCTGTATAAATTTGACTTGTTTGTTATAGCATTTTGAGTGAAGCAACTTTTGTTATTGCGAAAAAAAATTGATAAAAGAATTTCGCATGTTCATAAAATTTTGCTTTTTGAAGGGAAAAAACAGTTGAAGCAAACACTTGGCTTGATGCCGAGTTTCCGGACACTGCCCCAGGAAAATCAATCATCAAGGATTGGTATGCTAGGTTTAGACGTAGTGAAATGAACACGGGACACGGCGAACGCGAAAACATTAAGAAATCTACAAAACGATTTTGAATGACCGTAAATTAAATTTGAATAAAATAGCAGACACTATAAACATATCAGCTGAACGTGTACATCATGTCATTCACGAAAATTTTGGTGTGAGGAAGCTCCGTGCAAAGTGGGTGCCGCGTGAGCTCACTTTTGACCAAAAACAACGACAAGTTGATGATGCAGAACAGTGTTTGAATATGTTCAAGCGTAATAAACCCTAGTTTTTGCATCGATATGTGACAATGGGTGAAACATGGCTCCATCAATTCACTCCGAAGTCCAATCGACATTTATCCGAGTGGACTGCACACGATGAACCCGCTCCAAAGCGAGGGAAAACGCCACAGTCGGTTGGCAAGGTTATGGAGTCTGTACCTTGAAAAAAGGAAGGACCGGACCATCAACAAAGACTATTACATAGCGTTCTTGGACCGTTTGAAGGACGAAATCGCCCAAAACCCGTCTCACAAGTCAGTGAAAACGATGACAAAAATCCATTAATTGGGCTTCGGATTGCTTCCTCATCCACTGTATTCTCTAAATCTGACCCCCAACGACTATTTTCTGTTCTCAGATCTCAAAAGAATGCCCGCTAGGAAGAAATTTTCGTCGAATGAAAAGGTGATCGCCGAATCTGAGGCCTATTTTGAAGCAAATGACAAATCGTACTACAAAAATGGTATCGAAAAATTGGAGGGTCGCTATAATCAGTGTATCACCCTTGAAGATAATTATGTTGAATAAAAAAAACTAATTTTTCCAAAAAATGTGTTTTGCTATGGTAGGACTTTTCAGTTGACCTGTTATAATATTATTTGTAATGGATGATTTGTCTCATTTTTCTCATTACAACTTTCATGATTAAATTTAAAAATAATTGAATGATATAACAGAATAATTATAATTATTATTCAAACTTTAAAACTATTCTTGCTATTCTGCAGGTTTAACAATGTAATTTTAGGTAAATGATAATGAGTGTTTCCAGATATTTAATTATTATTTTGTGCTTAAATATTAATACTGATATAGCTACTAAAATATTATTACGATGGTTTCTTTAAAATCTATAATAAACGCCATGATAGTTTCGAAACTGTAACAATTAATTTAGCAGTAGAGAGAACAAAGAGGCGATTCCAATTATAATCACCTTCGAATAATGTTTACCTGAACAGTGCAACTTTTTACTATCAATTTTGATATGCACATTATGACAAAAGAATATCCAATCTAGATATTGTAATAATAAATCGATCTTATCGTAAAAACCTCATTTCGAATCCACCGTATTACTTAAAATGGACTCTTGCCCAAGAACTGTTAAATTGCTGCGTTTTGTATGGTTACATCTGGTTTAATGTCCACGAGAGACGGGCTTTATTCCTTCTTGTATTCGAAAATATTTCTTTCGTGCTTTCCCCTTTAACGGACCCAATAAAGATTTGAAACCGGTAGTTAATTGATCGTTGAGTTTCAGTATGTCTTTTTAGTGCGAGCTGATTCCAGTTCATTAGCTCTAGCTCAGTAAGTATCTATTTTTACAGCTTGTTTAGTTAATGTTTCAGTCTCACACAAAATCTTTCACTATTATAGTTCAAACATTACTTAAAAGAAAATCCTAAAATATATTGAATAACTTTACTATCATACTATATGATTAATTTTAACCCAAGCAATATTTGTTACTTATCAAAATTAGTTTCCTATTATTTATAACCTGGATAATAAAAAAATAATACACCAAACTATTTTTGGTTGAGTTGATTTAAACAAATAAATAAAAAAAGAAAAATAATATTCATTTTTGCATGTTTTATTATTTTTTCCTCTAAAGCAAATTGTAATATTGTAAAATCGTACAGAAAATTAAATATATTACACAATTGGTGAAAAATGTCGATTATTACCAATTTATAATTTTTTTTTAGATTATTGCACATTTTGTCTTATATTCAAACAATATTGATTATTGTGGTGATGGAAATCATTATTAATGTGCATTTTTTTTTTGATAATTCATAAGTATATAATATTAGAGCCACTTAAATAATTTTTTCTTATTTTGAACTAATTGTGACTATTAAAATATATAATATATGGTATGAAATTTATTTAGATTTATTTTATTTTAGTAGGAGTTAATTGATTTATTTTTTTATCTGAGTGCTTAAATAATAATATAGGTTGTATTGATAGATAAGGTTAATATAAAGAAAAATAATATTCCTTTCTGGAAGTTCATGTTTCTGAAATTTATATTTGGTTTAACAGTTAAAAATCTTACTAAAAATATTGTAACGCACCTGTAACATTTTAATTTATACTTTCTAGTTTGATTTAAATATTTATTATTGGGGTGACAGAAATCATTGGTGATATATATTCTTGCACAAATTGATAAGAAAATATTGTAATTACTCATGTAATTTTTGTATAAACCCACTTCTAATATTTTGAAATCATCTTATAGTTTAAAAATATTAATAAAAATAGTATAAACACATGAACCTTTTTCATTTATACTTTCTAATGTGAATATATTGAAATATTATTAATTCTTCTTTTAATATATATATATATATTAATATATATATATATATATATATATATATATATATATATATATATATATATATATATATATATTTAATATATATATATATATATATATATATTGAATGTTGAATCAAGAATGATAATTTATTATTTGTTTATTCTTGTTAATTTCAAAAAATTCAAAAATTGAAAATATTACACAAATACGGCAAAATACATGTTAAGATTTAATTTATACTTTCTAATGAAATGAGGTGAAATATCTCCAAAGTATTGTATTTTATATTTAAATTTATTAACTTATGTTTTATATTAAAATAAAAACAACGATAACAAATTTATTATTATAGTAACAGAAACCATTTTTGATATTTTATAATATTTTTCATTTCCAGCCTTTTTTAGCCATTTTCAGTGTTCAAAGTATATGATATATATTGCAAAAAGTATAACAACATTAATTTGGATGATTTTACGAGTCTTTTTTCAACTATTTATTGGAAAATGGAAAGTCAATAACTAGGTTTTAAGTAAATACTCCGGACTGGTTATGATATTCTGCGATAAATAGCATTTTTATTCAGACTTACCTTTTACAAATAAATCTGTTTCACTTTTCCACGTATATAGGAATCAAGAAGGCTTTCACTTGCATCTTGCTTCGCAACCATTCGGTTTCGTTACCAACTCATTACTGAAATACTATTCAAAAATAGCGTTTTATCTATTTAGTTTTCTAGATTAATTTTAAACTATTCTATTAATTTAAACAACAATAAATATAATTTTCTTAGGGAGAATGAATGAACTAATTGGAGCTTGTTGAGTAGAACGTATATTATGTGTCGTAATTGATTTTTTTTTCGTTGCTTGGTCGACCTAAATGTTCTAACCGTAAAAAATAACGTAAAATATTCGATAGTAAACACGTAGAGTCCTTCGATTCAATAAATACAATAGACAAAGTACACTTTTGTATGAGAAAATTGTCGGCCGGTGTATATCCTTCTTCTTAACCACATTGGTCATGGCGGTATTACTAAGCACAACCAAAAAGAATGAAATAATATTAACCACCGACCAAGAACAAATTAGGGGAACCATTTTATGTTGAAGGTCAAAGATCCCGGCGTATATAAGCTGACAGTCGTTGGAGTTTTGAACATAGTCAGCTAATAGCTCTCCAACCGGCACAGTCACGGCATATTTTACGATGAATCGTGTGGTAAGATTGCAAAATCGTTTGTCGTTTGTTCGTTCAAGTTTAAAATCGTTTTATTTCAATTAGGTTATTGTTTTGGCCGTCGTCTCCGCGGTTTACGCCGTACAGCCCACATATTGGCATGGTGGATTCGCTGGACCGGCAGCTGGTTTCGCTCACGGAGCTCATGGTTTCGGGGCATCCGCCTTGGTAGGACCCGCCGCTGGCCATTCGGATCTAGTAGGACCCAGTGCGGGACATAGTGCCGTCGTCGGACCCAGCTCCGGAGCCAAATCCGTTATCGGGCCCAGTTCCGGACCTAAATCTGTCGTTGGACCCAGTGTTGGACACCAAGCCGTCATCGGACCCAGCGTAGGCAACACCGCAGTTATCGGACCAGCTGGAGGACATTCCGCCGTCATCGGACCCTCTGCTGCTCACGGACATCTCGACGGAGCTCATGATACTTTACTCAGTAAGAAAAACAATTAATTTTCCCACTATTTTAATATAATTATTGCGTCTTTAACTAGGTGTGGTCGCCGAAGAAGCTCACGAATTAGGACACGATCATGTAGGACCTTACACTCACGGTCACGGTAGCAGTCACGTTCACGGTCATTGGTAAAGAGAGAGTTCGAATGGAGTGCAACAACAATAACCTCCCTGTAAATAATCCCGACCGAAATGGAGATTCCGAGAACCTCGTTTCAATTTTTTCGGATTGTTTACAATTTCTGACTGAATCTGACGTGCCGCCGTTGTTTTAAAATTATTTTGTGTATATCTTGTTTTATATAATTTATTAATTATTGCAAATACAAAAAAGTCGACCAGTTTGCGTGTTGTTTTAATCCCCCTCTGTGCATACAATCGTTTTTATTCCCTGATTATTTACCATTCAATAAGATTAAGAATTAATTCAACATGTTGATAATGAAGATACATCAACATAACTTTGTTTGTTCACTTTTTTCTTTGTTAATACATTTTTAATGAATGAGAATATTCTGGCCATTTTAAAATACTTAATGAAAGACTGTTCACTAAATATAACTTTTTTAAAAATACCTATTGCGATATTATAGGAGTAAAGTGAAAAAGTTGTAACTAATGTTGGGAACTATCGACTGTTTAGTAATTGACTACTTTTTACTATCGAGTGTTTCAGTCGTACCTTTAGTTACTATTTTTGGTTCTACTAGTTTCATTCGACTGATTTTAACGTTCTGGCTCTGTCGCCCTAGCCGCAACCTTGACAAAAATGTACCCAATTTATGCTCGCATAGATTTATATGTAATATATGTAGTTTTATTATTTTTTGATAACCTGCTTATAAAAAACAATATATTCTATATTAGTTTTAGTCATTTTGGAACGATTTTTTTCAAGATTGTTAATGTAATAGGGTAAAAAGATTAAAATTGTGATCGATAAATAGTAAAATACTTTTTACTGATTTTATAGCAATAATAGGTAATATTTCGATTACTCTCTTGATTTTTGTTACAAAATATTTCCGTTCTCTAATAAATTAAGCATTTACTTTATTTAAAAAAGCTCTAGTAGTTATTGTGTGATCATTTTTAATTACGCCAGGAATTTTTTTTGTATGATTAGGTATATGTTTAATTTTTATTTAGTATTTATGGTTATTGTAAAGCTTTGGTTTTTTGGTTTTTGTTTAAGTTTTATAGTATTTTCTATATTTATTATAGTATAATATTTCAAAATTGCAATTAACATATTAAAATACAATAAAACATTTGTGGGATATTTCTATTCGATAGAAGAATTCCATTCCTTTTTACAGATCCACAGAACAGTTAAAAATAAAAGTAATTCTACTTCGTTTAAAATGAAATTATTAATTACATGTTAACAGTATTCAGTAATTAATTTTTATTGATTGTTTAGAATTTCTGACTGAATCTGACGTGCCGCCGTTGTTTTAAAATTATTTTGTGTATATCTTGTTTTATATAATTTATTAATTATTGCAAATACAAAAAAGTCGACCAGTTTGCGTGTTTTTTAATCCACCTCTGTGCATACAAACTTTTTTATATCCTGATTATTTACCATTCAATAAGATTAAGAATTAATTCAACATGTTGATAATGAAGACACATCAACATAACTTTGTTTGTTCACTTTTTTCTTTGCTAATCAATTTTTAATGAATGAGAATATTCTGGCCATTTTAAAACACTTATTGACTTAAGACTGTTCATTAAATATAACTTTTTTTAAAATACCTATTGCGATATTATAGGAAAAAAGTGAAAATGTTGTAACTAATGTTGGGAACTATCGACTACTTAGTAATTGACTACTTTTTACTATCGACTGTTTCAGTCGCTATTTTGATCCGACTGATTTTGTTACTATTTACTATCCACTGTTTCAGTCTGAGTGAACAGTGTGTGAAACTTTCAGTTATATATTTTGACTTTAATGAAAGATTTACAATTTAAACTACAATTATGAATTGCATCTTGGTTAAGAAATGCTCTTCCATATTTGGATCCATAATCATTTGGTCTGAGAAGTAAAGAAAGAACTTTCCTGCGCGAAAACTTGATGAGCGAGTTCATTAGACATTCCATTTTGTCATTGTTTACCTTAAAAACTATTTTCGCGCTAGTATAAAGTCGTTTGGAAAATAATTCATTCAATTGGAGTAATATCCTGGAAATTACTGCTTTTTGGTTTGTGCTTCAGTCAGATCATGGTGAGGAGTGTTAATTGACTTCCCATTCTATATATCTCTATTTTATGAATATTATAAATGATTGGCCCGTTTATTTTCTATATTGTCAGTATTGTGGTACGATAATGTACCGATAACAAATTAATTCACAATATTATAAAAATTATACTGAAGAACTCAAAAAAAGCTGCTAGGCGGTATACCCAAAATTATCCTGAAGATCAGAGATAAATTGTTAGGAACTATACCCCAAAATATCCTGAAGAACATAGAATATTTAGGTTTTAAACAAATTATTTTATCTATATAGTTAGAGTGATAATTTATTTATGTCAGGCCCGGCCAAGCAGACACGAGCTATATTACATATCGTCTATTCAAAACAGTAGTGACACACGTGACCAATATGTGTCTGTCGAAAGTTGTAAATTAATTTTACAGTCAGACAGTATTATACTTTTCATTTTATTCTATTTAAAAGAGATAGAATGTAGTTTGAGAAGTTCGAACATGTAACCGAAAGAGTCTGCAAAAGTTATCCGTTTGTCAAACTTCTGCAAAATTCTTCAAAATATTATAACTACTGGTTATAAACCGGAAAACGTTATTTTAACGCTTTGTTTTAATAAATTGCAAATTAATGTAATGGTTTTTATCGAAAATATTTTTGTGCGTTACAGCTGCACTGAATATTATTTATGCGAAACAGGTGAGGAATCAAGATCAGATTGATGTTAGGTGTATCAGAGATCGAAATGTATGAAAACAGTAAGTAGTTTTTTCAATCGAAACATAATTTAATACAATTATTTCAGAGAAAATTGTTAGTCTGAAATTTATCCTTAAAAAGCCAAAACATATAGAGCTATTTGAGGGTTGATTTGATATAGATCATCCTTTCATACACTGTTGGCTAATATAGAATTTAAGTGGTATAAATATAACTCACGAAGGAGTTAATGGAACTTCCAGAAATTGCTTTAAAAGGAATAAAATTTTTAAAAACATAAAAAAATAAAAAAAAAAAAATATCAATTTATATATTGAAATGAGAAATAAAGATTTCAGAATGGTACATTGGGTCGCTTATGGCAAGATACTATTTAATATAGTGCTTCATGCTGGAAACAGGAATGGTTTTATTCCTGGTACAGAATTAGTGTTTTCTTCTAAGTCCAAGAGTGACTACCATGGAGAAATAAACCATAACTTTCTTTTGCAGTAGTTTGAAAATCGGCTTTTAAAGAACTTGGAGGAACCAACGGTTATTGTTATGTACAATGCAGCATATCATAGTACACTGGTGGAGAAGACCCTAACAAGTGCATTAACAAAGGCTGCAATTAATGGCTTAAAGTAGATAAAATAAGTTTCGAGAAAACCGTATTAAAGAATGAACTATTTCAAATTGTTACTCGATAAATATATATGAAATATTTAATTGCATTTTATGTAATTTACTTTTATAGAAATAATTCTGAAAAAAGATACATGATCATACATAGATACATATCAAGTGATTGAATATAACTTAAACTATGTTGGTTTATGATTCAATGCTGACAATTACCAAGACAGGGCGAGGAAAGAGGAAACAACTAAAACTCACTATACAATTAATATACTTTAGTTGTACGATATCGTATTATAGAGGTTATGGGCATGTACGTTATTGTTCAGAATATACATGAACGTTTGGTTAAAATGTATGAGGAGAGAAATAATGCTAACTCTTTGCAGATATGGTATATGCATTAAGGAGAATGCAGTGATTAAATGTAGTTTTATGAAGAAAGTTGTATTCAGATACTAACAGGACAAACTAAAGAATAATATCATAATGACTTTATAAAGAGACATTGCATCGAGAGAAACAAGAACTAAGCCTTAAACCTAAATATGCTCTCTAATGAAATTAAATTATATTACTCAGACATATAATTGTTAATTAGATTGATTAGGCCTTCGGGAGATACCACTAGATAAAAAAACTCGTCTAGAACCCTAACTATACTAGTGTGGAAAAAAGTTAAATGCATATATAATAAAACAACTAAAATAATTTAAGGTTAACTATAAATTATTGTGGCTGTATAATTAATTTTAATTTTAAGTTCTTCGATAATATATGCCTTAGATGTACTATAATGTTAAAATAAATTATAATACATAACATTTCTTCTCATTATTTTGTTATATGTCAGAGCCAAAATGTACTAAAACTCAGAGTTGCTGGGGCAACAAGTTTTGACAGGTCACGTGTGCCACTACTGTTTTGAATAAACTATACATCCAATACGTTAAAATTTTAAATGTATCTTTATTATTGTTTACAAAATAGAGATTATGCTCACATTTTACAAGTAAATTCCACAATCTATTCATATGCTCAGAATAGCCGGCGGATATCAGCTAGTATTATGCATAGGTATATAGTCTTCTTTTTTAGCAGCTAGAGTGTATGTAGAACTATAAATAATCGTATTAAATTGTGCTTAATATACGAAAAACTATTTGTATACTACAAGGTTTATTATAATTTCTCTCAAGTTCAGTATACTTATTTTAAAGATTAGTTCGATGTTAGATAAAGTTGGATCTAGTGAATAAGGTGGATGTTGAGACAGTTCTTATCTAAATCACTATTCACATCCAATCCTAAATAATATTTTAAGTTTATTGTTTTATAAAATTAACTAGCGGGGTTAATCACAAACAATCTCTTTCTTTCTTCTTAGTACATTTTTTAAGGGTTTGCCAAGATTTTTTCATCATCATCATCAAAATATAAGTAAAAATATCGTTAATTTAATATAATCTGGCAGTATAAAAAATTACCCTGATATAAATGAATTTGTATATTAATAATTAATAATTATTCGAAAATAATGGCCAGGTAGTATCAGTGTATGTATTATTAATATTGACCTTCTAATAATTCTTTGCTTTATAAGGTTTGTGTTATATAAAGTGCAATTAAACTTCCGTTCAAGATCTAGGTAACGCTGTGATCAAAAATTAATATAGACTATACGAAGAAATTATTTATTAGTTAACACTACAGCCTATAGTACTGTGCATGTTCAGAGAAGATGATTTATAGTGGATAAATGTGCTATTCTGTATTAGAAAGATAAATAATAACATCAAACTATTATGACGAAATATATATTTTTATCATACAATTAGTCATGCAAATTTAGAAATAGAAATCGTCATCTTATTCAATGTAAAATACTTCGATATCTAAGAGTTATACCACGTTAGCTATAAGTAGCTATTCAGAAAGTTAATTCATCATATGCTCATAAATATGTGATAATATACACAAAACCTAAAAACTGTATTCACATTTGTCCATCATGTAACTCAAAGGAAAATCTTCATCTTTTAGATCATCGCTCTTTTCACCTGAAAGAAGTCCCCATTCAATATAACATTATTTTTACAAAACAATAATTATTTATCTAAGCTCCTGTATTAAAAATATATTCTTTTATCTTTGTTTGTTCCTCTTTTCCCATTAGATCACTAGGGTGTTGATGATGGTTAATGATATATGTGTTGTCTATTCAATTCAGGTAAACTCTTGTTAGTAAATCCGATATTTTCAAAGTATCATTCTCCAATACTCTTGCATTCTGAAAATCCTATCTAATTTCTTCTTCTCTTATTCGAATTTCACTTTCTTAGGCTTTCGCCTTCAACAAATTCTAGCCACACAAAGAAAAATGAAATGATTACTAAAATATATCATAATTAAAGTAAATATATATTTTTTAACGGTTATTGCAATTTTTGCTACTATTCTTGATGAACAAATCCTATTGATGCATTCACTATCTCCAGATTTTAGTTCTCGTATTTTACATTTACCTATATGGCTCAAACAACCACATTCTGTAGAAAAGTAATAATTATCTTCAGTATTGCATTGTATCTTCAGTAGTACAATTGTATATAATTTCTGCCATATAGCGTGTTCTTGAAAGCTGAAATTCTTCAATATTTTGTACATTTGATGTTGATACTTATATTAATATCATAACTATCAGAAAGATGTTTGCGGAAGTTGATATTACTTCTGTGAGGGTGAGAATTTTCAAATATATTGATTCCTATTTGATGATAAAATTGTAAAGATAAGCTACCTACAAGGGTGAGATTTCAAATTTACATAAGATACATGTAGTAACAGCTTGAAATAAATATTTCTAATGACAGGAGAAAAATTACAGCTATAATTTTAAATAATGAAGGGAGGAATAAATTGCAAAATACAACGGAATTTGATTCCAAATTTAGTTAAAGAAATTATTCTTTTGAAAAACATCGTGCATTTATTGTTCTTTGATATATATTCAGATCAGAAATATGGATAAAAGATAAAACATATATGAATGAATAATTGAAGTAATGAAAATATGCAGCAGTTAAAATTAAACTAACTACATAATTTGGAATTATTAACAGCAATTTTATAAACGTTCAAAAAAGCCTTTCTTTTGATAAAGTTAAATTTTAAGGTGTTTAGCGATTTATGTAATAAGTTGTTGTCAATAGTTGAAGAGTCAATAGTTCATCTAGTGACTCCATTATTGTTGTAATATGCAAACATTTATAACTTCATTTCATATTACATACTCATGTTTGTAACATAAAAGTAAAGAAACATCATATATACTTATATTTGATGCTTTGAAGTTTTTACAGTTCTGAAAATATTTAGCCTTAGTTATAATCTTATTGTTATATTGTTCAATGGTATAATAATTTAAACGCATCATTATTTGTTTCATAACTGAAACTTAAATTTTAGTATTAGAGATCGTTTGAATATATTTTTATATATTGACATTTGTTACTTTAATTAATGTTATATATCAACTACATTTCTGATCTTATAATAAAAAATATTCTGAAAACAAGTTTTGGTAACATTAACACATTATTTATAGTTATTTTATTTACTCTTTTTTTAGAGAAACATGGGTAACTTAACAAATTGTGGTCGAATTGCTAAAAGATTGGGGGTAGAGCTTTAGTAAAAGTTTTAGGATTTAGTATGTAGTTTGTTGTCCGTATAATTATTCCTTTGGATGACTAATTAATGCGAACGGTCTTAAAATGGACTTCCGTTTTTCTACATCTTGACTCGACGCTGAATGAACTTTTCACGCCTACTGTAACGTTTTTCAAAATGCTAATTCAACCGCTGACCGTGTGAAAAAACGGGAATAAATTTCTCGTGTCATTATCCACCGCCGTAACATATGATATACGGCATTTTTCTTAATCTAACAACGACGAAGGTCAGTTATTGAATATATAAAAGGGGGGTGTGACAAACCTAGGGTCACAGTTGGATTTAAACTTCGTGCCGATCAAATAGATCTCGAGCAAAATGAACCGTTTGGTAAGTATGGTTCGATATTAATATATCTGTTATCTGTTGTCCAATTAAGTTACACTAAAATCATGGTAATTAATATTATATTATATTAATTTATATTCTGGCCATCATTAGATCGCTAGTTTGTCAGTTCTGTCAATTGTCTGCGCCGCACCAGGTGGTTATGGTGGCGGCAAATATGGCGCCGGTGGATACGGAGCTGGCGGATATGGTGCCGCTGGATACGGTGCTGCTCTGATTGCTCCTGCAGCGGCTGGAGTATCACTTATTGCTCCATCGGCTGGTTATGCTGGTTTAGCCGGACCTGCTGCCGGCGCTGCCGCTCTGATAGGACCCACTGCTGGGTTAGCTGCTCTGGCTGGACCTATTGGAGGAGCCGCTTCGCTCGTTGGACCAGCTGCTGGACCTGCCACCCTGATCGGTCCTGCCACTGGTCCCACTTCCGTCGTAGGACCCGCCGCTGGGCCAGCTTCCGTCGTAGGACCCATAGCTGGCCCCGCTGCTGTAGTAGGACCCATTGCTGGTCCAGCTTCAGTTGTCGGACCTACCGCAGGTGCCGCTGCAATTGTTGGACCTACTGCAGGCGCTGCTTCAGTCGTTGGACCAATAGCTGGACCAGCTTCGGTGGTCGGACCGGTTGCCGGGCCAGCTTCCATCGTAGGACCTGCTGCAGGACCAGCCACAGTGGTCGGACCTGCCGCTGGACCCGCTTCCGTCGTTGGTCCTATTGCTGCCCCTGCTGCTCTTGTTGGACCTAGAGCCGCAGGTGCTGCTATTGCCGGTAAGTTTAAATAATCTTGCGATGTTCATTGTAATATATAATTTTTGATGACCCATTTAGGACCCGTGGCAGCTGCGCCACTGATTACCGGACCAATCGCTGCTCCAGCTTTGATCGGTGGACCAGCATATGGACTTGGTCTTGGTGCCGGATTAGGTAACTTTCATTATTATATAATCCTAGTTAACTATCATTGTTATGAAAATTTTATGTTCATAAAAGGTTTTGGCAGAAATAAATACTTTGCTTTTAGACAAAGTGGGAGGTCCTATTCCACATACTTAGAATGACTTTGTTCAATAACTTGTTAACATTACCAAAAATGATTATGCCTCTTTCAAAGTAGCTATTATATCTATTGCCAAAAAGATGTCTTGTTGTCGAAAGTTAATCACACCTAAGCATCTGCTTCTTTCTAATCTATTTACACTACCGGTTTCAATTAAAGGTTTGGTTACAAGGGAGCAGCCCATGCTATATGATTTACTTAGGCAACCTTCAATATTATAGAAACATTTTTAGTATCATAGTTATAACAATATGGTTCTTTTAAAGAAAACCTTATCCATATTGTTAAAAAGCTGGGGTCTTTTTGTTGTGTATAGCCTGGCGCGACTGCATTCTTCCAACCTATTTGCGGTACAAATTTCAATAAGAGTTTGGTTCTAAGCGATATGGTTCCCTTTCAAACAATACGGGCATTTACAAAGCCAGGCTCGATTTATTAAAGCCACGTACCGAAACGATGTATTTATTTTTAATATATCTAATATTTATAAATTTATATTCTCTCTGATATTTCAGCAGGAGTTAGAGCTGCTGGTCTCGCCATTCCCGGTGCCATCGCGCTTGGTCACGGACGCGGACACTACTGATGACAAACCATCGTCGACCAAACACCCGGATTTCCTATAAAAGAAGGACAATCAATCAACGCAGAAGACAGAACTGGGGAGGCTTGTATATATTATAGAAAAACGTTTGTTCTTTTTTTATTACCCGTATCCATGTTTATTACCTCCAATGACTGACCGTGCTTTCTCCTCATATGTACCTATCCGTGTATAATTGTATGTTTTATAATTTATTTGTGCAGATGCGTTCAATAAAGACACTTATTGCCTGAATACTATAATTGTTTATATTTTCAAATACAAATGTCTCATTTTATTGACATAACAAGAATTTAAAATGATCTGAACATTCAATATATATATACTTTTTAATTAAATCTTTGTTTTAGTTCATTGATAGTCAGTAGAATGGGCATCATGACCAATTTTGAAAGGCCTATTAATAATATTCTATTGTATATACAACTGTAACAAATATAGAGGGGCAACTTTGTTATGCAAAGGGATGAAAATGCATGATCAAATAATAGTATATTGTTTAAAATATGTACTTGATAAGAAGCCAATGAAATTGTAGAGTATACATATTCAGAAAAAGATAAATAGTAGAAAAAGTTATCGATTTACTTACAATTAGTTGACACGGAAAGAACATTTGAGAGAGTAATGAGAGAAATACTATAGGTTATGTCAGAACAAAAGAGAGCAAGTAATCAAATTGGGAAAATAATTCAAATGGGTGAGATATACAACGTCACTGCAGACAACTTGAAATCAGACTGAAAACCTTCGAAAGCCAAGCAGGGTTAAGGCAAAGCGGAAGTCTAAGCCCAATCGTGCTTAGAACATTAAGGGGTGAAATAACATATAGATGTTTACTAGGAAAAATGGGATTAAATATAAGGTAGCAGATTTTGCCAATGATATAGATGATGATGATGTATCGACTGATAGAATGGAACAACTACCAGAATCCTAAACAGATTGAATATAATACTAAAGAAATATAGAACTAAAGTGAATAAAATCAAAATGAATACCAGGATGATGGAAAAGTCAGAACAAATAAATAAATTTATTAACAGAACGAAGTATCATACAAAGTGAAAATAGAAGTGTATGAACCAATATAGACCTGCCTTAACATTCAGATGTAGATTTGGGTATTGTCAATGAAGGATGAAAGTAAGATATAAGAAGCAGAAATAAAATACTTCAGAACAAAGATGGATAGGATGAGAAGAAGAGATATAAAAAATTTTCAATATTGAATCTGTAGAAGAATACATAGAAAGGAGGCTCATGGGGACTCATGGGGACTCTAACAGCACATGCAGGACACAATACAGGTAAATGTTAATAACAATAATAATATAAACCTTAATAGTACAGGAGGTGTCCTTTGAATATGTACATATCCAAAAAATAAATAATCCAAATAATTATTGTTATTGATTTTTTAATTTAATTTGATAACAGATTTAAACCTTTTTATGTTAAAATTTTATTTCTTGAATACAAACATCGCTTTATACCTTAATAGGTGTTGTAATCATTTTCCATTTGCCAGATGTTATTACATCATTAAACATCATATAATGGGTATATTATTACAAAATTTGAGCGCCAATTATACAGAAGGAAGACCCCACACGCTACAATGCCACTACATATTCTGAAGAAAGAAATGGATATGGATATATGGACCTTGGCCAGGTTTTATTTAGAATTTCAGATCCTCTTTGATTATATATCAATCAGGTTGGATCGATTTCTTTGCTTTCATGTATTTTCCATTTAAAAAGGAATTTATTATTATATATTGATGAAAATATGTTCTATAGCTTTTTCCCTAGAATTTTTCTGAGATCATTGACGATGTTGGTTTGGCGGTGATCCCATAATCTGTTTTCGGATGTCTTAAGAATTTCGAAACCGTCTTCTAACCAATCAATACTGCATTGATCTGGATAGATGACAATTAGAAGGCGCTATGTTTGATGAGTTTGCTGGTTACGCCACAATGTCCCATTCAAGTTGCAGCAGTATATCATTCATAATTTTTCAACGCATGACACAGTGTTGTCATTCAAGAGCATGACTTTACATCTGTTACTTGTTATTGGTGATCTATTTGGTATAGTACGTTGTTCAATTTGTTCAACTGACGTCGGTACATATCTGTCGTAACAGTTTCATTCTGTTTTGCCTTACTTATCCCACCATATGTACAGCAATACTTTATATCCATGAATATTACATGTCGGTGTCGATTTTGATGCATGTCTTTTAGTTTACCTATACCTTGAGATTGTTAATATGGATCCAATTTATATCGGCAATTACAATGCTCTTCTTTTTTTCCGATAAATCAAAGAAACTACGGTGTAGAAACGACTGAAAATGACATTTCTGTCAATTCGTAGATCTTTATATTTCTTCCAGATGTTTACAATCGCATATAAACCACCAGGAAGCAGCTGATTCATAAACTGCTAAGCTATCAACATTTCTTGAGAATTTGAGTTGGATTTTCGTTCAATATCTTTTGCAATTCATTGCCTCCGAAGTGTTATGGTCCTCCAGATTGTTCCTCATTATTTGCATGAAAATCAGCACCTTATGTTTCTAAAAGTAACTTCTAGATAAAATTAATTTAGGACTCAGTATTTATAAATGAACACTTGAACACAAGCCATTTTATGTACAAACGTGTCAAAATCCGTCGTGGCTGCGCAGTCGTTAAGGCGACAGGATGACCTCCTACTATTGCGATAATCACGTAAATGTTTTATAGACAATAGTGGAAAATCAGACAAGGATGGTTACATCCCAGTGACGCCAGTAACCAGGCTAGATAAGATCGGATGTCTTCTAGGATGGCCTCTAAGTTGGTTACTGACCAGTCGGTGAGCTTAATGCCGAGGACCGTGGTTCGGAGTCCAAGTTAAGGGCCAGTCCAGATAAAGCCCCGTTTGTAAAAAGGAAACTTTAAAATATATCGAAAAAATGTCAACACCATCATCTGATCTAATACTTGCAAGCACATAATCACAAGCAATTTTAGAGGGTTTAGAACAGATGCTGTTATTGTGTGTTAAATCCCATCCACCTTTATGTTGAAACACCCATGACAGGCTTTGCTTTTCAGTATGACAAAGTAAGTATGTTTTTCGTCGAAGACTGAACAAAACATTTTTCATTGTGTTGAAAATGTCTGAGTTTGTACCAAGTACATAGGATTTCAGAATCTTTACTTTTTTACTACAATTTGAAGAAAAAGGCGGTTGAGTACCTTTATGTTGGAGACTCATGACAGGTTTTGCTTTTCAGTATGACGAAGTAAGTATGTTTTTCGTCGAATTCTGAACAAAACATTTTTCAATTTGTTGAAAATGTTTAAGTTTATACCATGTACATCGCATTTGGGAGTCTTTAATTTTTTACAAAATTTGAAGAACAAGGCGGTTGAAGGTCATCCAATACTGTGTAAAGCTTATAGAAAGTACGCTTCATCGATTTCAATACGGAAACACTGGTTTGGCGTTTTAAAAGTGGTGATTTTGACATCGAAGACAAAGAGCGTTCTGAACAGCCAAAGAAATTTGAAGGCTCTACTCGATTATTACCTTTATAAAATACAAGAATAATATACATAATTGCTGGGAGTCACACAAGAAATCATTTCCAAATGCTTGAAGAACATGGGAATGATTAAAAAAAACTTCAATATTTTGTATCGTATGAATTGAGCCAAGAAACACTGAATGGTATTTGGTCATGTGTGTAATACATTGTAATGCATTGCATTATATTGTTAGTGGTGATGAAAGATCGATCTATTACGAAAATCCCAAGAAAACAAAATTGTGGAGACCATCTGGCCATTCGTCAGCATCAACTGCAAAACGGAATATCCATGGCTGCAAATTCATGCCCTGTGTTTGGTGGGAATAGCTTGACGTAGTATAATATGTTAAAACATAATCGAATCAGAAATGGGTATAGCTATGGAGGAGAACTGCTCGAAAAAAGGTCGAAATATCAATATAGGCAAAATAATATTATTCTTCAGTTTGACAACGCTCGACCACGTATTGCAAAACCGATGAAAATACACTTGGCATTATTAATATGGGAAGAGCTACCCTAACCGCCGTATTCCCCAAACTTTGCTCCTTCTGATAATTGCTTCTTCCATTATATGGTAATATATATATATATATATATATATATATATATATATATATATATATATATATATATATATATATATATATAATGGTAACCTGTCTGATTAGAGCTTAACTTATTAAGGTAACAAACAAATGTAGATTCGTGGATAGCCTCAAAATAACGATATATTCTTTCGAAATGGAATCTGCAAATTGTCTGAAAGACGGGAAAAAGTAGCGAGTGTCGATGTACAATTTTTTGAAAGAAATTTATTATAGAGAATTTTTAAAATACTCCAATATACAAAGAAGTTCATTAAAAAAAATATATAGACAATTAAACAATGTTAACTTAAATAAATTAAATTAATATTCATATATAGTAACAATAATGTAAACTCTTCAGAAATAAGCGAAAATTAAAGATTATATCGACATTAACGAAAACAAATTGATACATGAATAAAGTCATGAAGCCTTATTACGAATATTATATTTAATTGAAACCAATATTAATAATTATGTAGCTTATTATATATAATAAATTAATTTTACTTTTGTAACGGATAAAATTACAATTCATTTTCCATTTCTCTTATGGTAAATTGTGAAATCACGTTAAGTTCGGATGATCACTCCTTACCACAAAGACTTGCCATTCTTACACTAAGAATGCATGAAAACGCATTTCATACCGAGGTGTGGTTCGGTACTTAATGCAAGTTAGAAAAAAATACTCAGCAAGGACTAATAGCGGTATAAAATAGAAATTATAAGGTAAAATTGTAACGAAGTGAACACATGTCGCTACTGAGTATCCTGTTGTAGTTGTTTGCTTGTTGTTTGTTGGTTTGATGTTGGGATAATGCGGCAACAACTGGTACGTATGAAGGACTTAAAAAAACAATAACAGGATAGTTTTTTTATTACATAATTCACAGTTCAATAAGGGCAAATCACGTATGCCATGATTTGCTATAATTATATTATTTGTAGTTGTTTTCATTCTAGTTATTTGATCGGTTGATTATTAATCAAGCTATTTAACACGACAATTTTATTTATAAATAAATTTAGTCTGCATTAATACAAAACTGTCTTAGTACACATAACTTTGGTTAATAATATAAGTCACTGCTTTAGTTTAAAATAAATATAATCCAAACTTTTAATTTTTATTGTATCATTGTTTTTCCAAAATATTATCATTTATTAACAATATTGTTGATTATTAAAACTTCTTCAAATATATTTTACTATATATATTGTTTTAAAATGTATATTCAAAGTTGTCTCAGATATTATTGTTATATTTTAAATGTTGACAAAAATGCAAAAAATCGACAATGGAGAATGGAATGGCTATATAATACATAATATAATATAATATATAAGTAAAGTGGGATTATTAATTTTGAAAAAAAGAGTTTCAGTTATATAATTGTAAATTAATTTGGTCCATTCTTCCAATTTAGCAATAAATAAGAGTATAACATCATTATACATAACATTAAATAATTTTATTGCTAATTTTTAAATAGGTAATTCATTTTCTCTCTAATTTTCTTTATTACTCCTCTTTTTTTGTTGCACATTTTTTCTCAATAACTACACTTAGTTATAGTATTGGTTATTTAATTAATTTTGCAATACATTTTTTACTCAAATTAAGATAAACAAAAAAGATTAATATTTATTTTGTGTCTTATGATTTTCGAAATATAAAATTAAATATCCATCAAGTCACCGATGCAAAAAGAAATAAAATCAGCAAAACCAATAAAAGACTTGGCTGATTTGGCGACATAAAATTTAAACCGTATTAGTTGACTAATTTTTGAAATATTTCGGTCCAGCATAAATATTAAAATACTCTTTGTTCTGATATAGCTTTATGGTAGTGAAAGCAATATATTTTGCAGGTACTACTCTTCCTAATTGTTTCCATTAACTGGAGTTTGTCTCTAGCGCGAGAGGGTCTGCCTCTTCTTAGTCCTGGTGGTATTGGAGGGATATTCCTAGGCCCTGGCTCGGAAACTATTATCAGAGGGCCTGATGGAAGTGAAATTGTCACCGAAGAGAAACCTGGATCTATTACCAGGGAAGATTCGTTAGAGAAACAACCTATTGTTGTAGCTGAACCACAGGTTTGTAGTAAAATATATTTAGCCAAGTACCAATATTAATACTGTTCAGTTCGCTTCAATTTTCTAATTTCGTCAGGTTTGGCCAATAGTTGTAAAGTTCCAATGTTAGCATAGTAGCTCTGTTTCTTTTTTAATGAAATCTGTTATATCGATTCATTTAATTTCGAGGTCGTAGTTATCTGTTTATCACTACTTATTTGATTACGTAACAGGAGAGTTTGGTAATTAATCGAGGATTTTTTAGAAGGTTCGGATTACTAGTCAAGCTGAAAATCTAATGCAACTATATACTTACGCTTCATAAGTCCAAATAGCCTTTGTTATGGAGTGTTGAAAGAATATACTTGAGCTTGAGTCATATTAGGAGTCTTGTCCAATTAAACATTGTAGTTGCTTAATTTTAAAATTGATCTGTTAAGCTCTATATCTATCGTGATGTTTCTAATTAAACCTGTGAGGTATTTTGCTCATTCTCTTTGAGGAATTGAAAATTTGAGTGATATAATTGATCCAGTCTCTAGTGTCACTTGTTGTTGATTACTACTCATATTAGTAGATTGTCGATAGCTCTAGATACAGCTAGATTTTAATATAATAAGTGTGTCTTGATAAAAAGTACTATATCGACAGTGTACACCAGATATGGAAGCAATCGTAGAATACTAGTTAGTAGAATATAATATCGAATCTAACTAATATGGGCTCTAAGAAAGACATATGTAAGAACTTTAACGCTAATAAATCAACGGTAAATTCTTTAAAACATATGAAATATAAAATTATCCATTAAGATTTATAGTGTTAAGTTTGAAATTTAAGGTAATCTGTCAAGTTGTTTCTCTGGTTGTTCACTCTTTTATGGCTCCAACTTGAAATGGCAAACTTGAATCTCTAGACACAACTATATCACACAGCATGGAAATATCACTCCTAATTAAACAATTGTTGCAAAAATATAACAATTTTTAGCATTTTTTATGGTTACAATATATCCATTTGAAGTTTTAAGTTACGATAAGTGCTTTATATGCCTAAAAATCTTAAAGTTTTGACACTATTTAGATGATATTATTTTTTAAAAAATTGCACTTTACCATCTCGTTAGCAATTCTGTCTGTCAAAATCGGCCGTGAAAATTTCTTGTGTGATTGTTGATATATTACCCTTGCATCGTATCTTGGAATTGTGTATAATTATATATTTCCGAAATGGATTCTTAATCAGAACGATATCTATTTTTCAAAATTTTGACAAAAAACGTTAAAGGAAACCAAAAACATATTCAAAAATTCTAAAATTCTGCGAAAAATATTGTGGTTAAAACCCCAATTCACCATATATTCTATAGTTTCTGGGCAAATGTCAAAACACTGCAAAATTTTTAGTTTCCAGTAAGATATGATGTCATACAAATTAAAAAAAAATATTTCAAAATGCTTTGATCTACTCGAGAACTCGTGCCAAACTCTTAAATCGACTCTCTACTATCAATAATGTGTTTTCCTTTCATTAGCACAGCGCTGGACCACGTAGGTTATTAGTGACTAATTGATAGAGATTGATGATAGAGCTGAAAAGCCCTGATACAGCCACCCTTTTGTACTAGTATTTGTACTAGTTTTTGAAAAACTCTCTTAACAGTATAAAGTTGGCATCAGAGGAAGCTGCTTTCAACATAGGAATAGATGCCATTATGCAAAAATTGTTTAAAATAGACATAGTGTTTAGCATGTTGTTACAAATTCCTCGACCGATCTGATGGGCGTTGATGATAGCGATATTGGCTGAACCAAATATCTTGTTCAGAGCTTATAGATATTGTAAATCTTAAAAGGACCCGGTTATATCAAATACAGTGCGTTTAAGTGTTTGAAATTAGTAATATAAGAATTGAAAGCGTCATGAGCCAAGCTAGAAGAAGAAGCGTTTGTAAGATTGGAATCATTACTATCAACACTAAAATTTGCGGTCTCTTGCGGAAGCTTATCTTGTCAGTCCTTCTGTATGGCTCTGAGGGATGAACGCTGTTACAGTCTGATATCTAATATTTGCTAGCTTGAGTGTTTTCAAAAATATGGTTAATACAAATTCTACTCCGAGATCATCTTAGAGATTTAAGATGAAAAGCGTTAAAATGAAGATTTAAGCGAAAATGAGTGCACCGTTGAGGAATAAATTCAGAGAGGCTTAATTTATTTTTGCCAGAATTCTGCGGCTAAATCGACCTTTTGGGTGAAAGTCGCACCCAACAGTTATAGAAGACATGAATCAAGATCATACTAGAATGTGAACGCCAACAACAACCAATATTGTATTAAGAGAAATTTATCTTTTGATATTATAATATTGTAAATTCATCAGCCAATTACTAATTAATTAAAAATCTAAACACATTTTAAATTTTAGGACCTTTCGCCAGTTAGCATAAAGAATGCAATAACCAATGAAGTCCCAGTGTCATCAACCAACGCCCCAATTATTTCGTCATCAACGACAGCCCCTGCCGTAAAACTTTTTACTCCTGAAGTCGCTCCCCAACTATCGCCAATCCAATCAACGCTCCTAACTGGAGAAATATACAACGAAGAGATTCCTCCACCACAAATATCTCCCACACTATTTTCTGCCTCTCCATCCTTCGTACCACTTAATATCGCTCCTTTACCTCTCATCCCACCAGATGCCCCAATTATCGGGCAACCGGGTGGCGGGTTGAGTGCCGTTCCTGCAGGAATAGTGTCTAACGAGGCGGTATCTATTTTATCCGGTACTGATTCAGCAACTATAACAGGTAGATCAATTTAACCTTAATATCGAGATAGTTGTTGACAAATATTTTACTATAGAACAACAAACAATTCTTGCATATCCTAAATTAGTTACAAACCAGCTCGTAGCTGCAGGAGCATCAGTTCAAGGTACCACAGTGATATCTTCAACATTAGCTCCACCTGTTTTATCCTTCGAAGCCAGTAGTACCAACGCACCTTTTGTTTTGAGTTCAACCACGCTAACCCCAAATGAATATGCTACACCGGTACCAGTAATACCCGGTTAGTACTAAAATAAATAACAAATAATATTTCATGACTTTATTTTTTATTTTATAGCTGTGGCTGAGAGAAAACCTTTCATACCAGTAGTGGAATATAATTCTATTCGTGGCGTTATTAACGATCCGGGGGTTATAGTTGGGCCTCTGTTCTCGTCCACAGAAGCCCCTATCATTTCCAGTACCGCGTCACCAATTGCTGGTAAATACAAACTATTATTTAATTTGTTTATATTATATTATAAAAAAATGCTTTTAAAGAATATTGATCCATTTTACCTACATGTTACGTAATTTCGAATGAAAATGCAGTTTACACTAGTTTTTTTTAAACAAAAATGACTCGTTCGCAATAACTCATCCTAAAAATATAAGGAAAATTTGATTTGAAGTTATAGTTCCTATTTGTTATAATATTAACTGAAAATGCGAATATTAGGTGCTTATTTTCGTGTTTCATTTTCCCCGTCTCTCTAAAATTCTTACTTACTGATTCTAAATAGCTTACTTTTCGATGTGATGCATTTTCTTATTATCTGTAATGTTGGAGCCAACATGATGATACTCCATCGTTCTTAGTGCCGTTTCTCTTATCATTTTTTAAATCGTTTCCCGTACTTACCAATAAGTTTTCAAAAACATTAAGATAGTTGTGCAAGAAGTTGACATTAGGGCTCATGAAATCAAGATTTGTAGGTGCAGTGTTACCAGACTTATTTTGGAGTATTAATGTCTCATTCGAAATATTACTTTTGTCAGGTTTTAAAGTTTTTTTACGGGAAATTTTTACTCGCTTTGCTGTCCTGCTAATATATAGAATATGGAAATTTATAAATACCTTGTTGACCAAGGAGCATAAAGTCAGGTAACCAAAGGGGAATGAACAATATGCAATAAACCACAATTATTTCTTTATGTATTAATAAAAGTAATAAAATCAATTTCAAGTTATCTCAAATTATTTCAATTATTTCATATTATCTCAAGTTACTTTGAATTAATTCAGGTTATATAAAATTATTTCAAATTATTTCGAATTATTTCAAATTATTTCAAATTACTTCAAATTATTTCAAATTATTTCAAATTATTTCAAATTATTTCAAATTATTTCAAATTATTTCAAATTATTTCAAATTATTTCAAATTATTTCAAATTATTTCAAATTATTTCAAATTATTTCAAATTATTTCAAATTATTTCAAATTATTTCAAATTATTTCAAATTATTTCAAATTATTTCAAATTATTTCAAATTATTTCAAATTATTTCAAATTATTTCAAATTATTTCAAATTATTTTAAATTATTTCAAATTATTTCAAATTATTTCAAATTATTTCAAATTATTTCAAATTATTTCAAATTATTTCAAATTATTTCAAATTATTTCAAATTATTTCAAATTATTTCAAATTATATTCCAATTAAATTAAAATATAACATTATATAATTTTCCAAGCCTTAGGTCATACGTAGTTGTATATTGTATTTTATATAATAATATACAATACAATATACATATACATATACAATAACCAATAGTTTTATATTATTCAGGGTCGTTATTTTATGTTATTTTTTTATCGGGGTTCATATTATAATATAAGCATCTTTATCACTACTTTAAGAGCTACATTATCATTGACCATTAGCTTAATATATATAGATTAAATGCAGAATATATCATTAAGTTAGATATCAGCTGAACACATAATATACAGTAATGTATAATATATATATACACGTATAATAATAAATATCTAGGCAACACTAGACCGGCAGTACCAGCAAACTACCTGGTCGCACCAGACCCTCCAATTAGTACAACTAGTGCTCTTTCACCATCGGCATCAGAAGTAATACCAACAGCAACGTCTGCTTCTATTCAAAAAATACCCAGACCAGAGGACTCTATATCAGTTGATGACAGAATTGGTAAGTAAATAAGAATTAGACCAACAAAATGAGAAAATATTGTAATTAAATTCCCAGATATGGGTGTTAAAGAGCTTAAACGAAAGAACTATAAAATACCGCAAGTTCTCAACATGGCCTTGGCACAATTTTATAGAAAAAACAAATATAAGGATAAGGATAATGTCGTTATTAATGATAAGTTAGGTAAGGATTGTGGTTATCCTTATTTTACTTCTTTTCCTTTCTCTTTTCTAAATAACACCTTCTACGGTGCCTAACAGCTTTTTTGTAGATGATAACCCTTCAGTACTTTCTGAATTGTTAATGTTACACATAATTCGTCACTTCTGACATAACATTAAATACCATTTTACCAACCGTTAATTTAGTTCTAATAATTTTAAATTAGTTACTGTTTATTGTAGTTTGTAGATCGTTATTGTAGACTTATTAGTAGTTTTGTTCTCCCTATTTGCACTCCCATTACTTGAAAATTATTACACAATTCTCAGTTTGTTAATTTGGAATCTGACGGTGATGTGTTATTCATCTAGCAGCTGAAGAACCTTTGGATTTTCATGTAGTATTTAGCTAGTTTTATATTTCCTGGCGAATATTTCGATTTCTACGTTGGCTGTAGGACTATCTTATATTTGGTATACATTACAAATTAATGTTTTAATATTGTTTTGTTGTACTTAAGAATAAATATTTCATTATTTAGTTTCCAACTGAAAATTCAATTTATATTAGACTACTTAAGCTAAAATTAAGTGTTTTCATTCGTAAACTACACAAGTTTGTGTTGTGGATTTGGATTTTATATTATGATTTCCCATGTGTTTTTCGGCAACTGTATTGTTTATGTTAGTAAGGTGGCAATATGCATTGGTAATTATTCGTAGAACTTTGTTTTGTCTGAGTTGGATTATTAGTTTGCTGTTTTAGCGCAACCCATATTTACACCACATAGGTCCAAATAGGCCTTATAATTGGCTGATAAAGCAGCCTCTTTGGTCTTAAGTCAATTGGGAATATCTTCCATCTAACTTATATAGTTCTTTGATTTTGAGTATGAACTGCTATACTTTTTGTCTAATGTGAGATGGACGCCGAGGTATTTCACTGATTCTGCTTGATGAATATGTTTTACTCGGGTAATATAATTAGGCGTTTATCATTTAGCACCACAACATTGACAGGTTTCGAGTTATTAAACTGAATTTGTGAAGCATCTAGGATGCAGATAAGGCAGTATTTATTTGATTAAAATGCCTTTTTAATAACCGCTGTTACTCTGTGCACTTGATCGTTTACTTATTGTTTTTCCTTTATCATATTCATAACATCGACATTATAATTTACTTCATATAATGACTAGCTTCTTTCGCTGCAGCTGTGAATCTGTTTTATTAAATTTCTTGTTTATTGCCCAATATTGTTTATAATTTTGATTTAATCCAATTTGCTCTTCCATTATTCGTCTGGACTTGTTTCAGCTAGTATATTTGTTAGTAATATTTAGTTTTATTTCGACGCTGTGATG
Source organism: Rhynchophorus ferrugineus (assembly GCF_030347505.1). Lineage (NCBI taxonomy): Eukaryota > Metazoa > Arthropoda > Insecta > Coleoptera > Curculionidae > Rhynchophorus > Rhynchophorus ferrugineus. Next base: position 22,858,658 of record NW_027472590.1, on the reverse strand, counting down.
CCAAAGGTTTATAATTTTGAAGATTATTCTTTTAGTACTACTTTTATAGTTAAAGATGTTCCGCCTCGAGCAGGTTCACTGAGGTTTAATACTCCTTTAAGTCCAGTAACCCCGTATTTCAATATAATTTTGTTTGGTTGCCAATATTGGCAAATATTTCTAATACAAGGACCTGTTGAGTTTGTCCATTGGAATTCCACATGATAGTTATTAAGAACGGATTAATTATTTGTTTTTTTCTTTGATTTTTTCATCGATGTTTCATGTATTTCAATTTTTTCTACCCCTTTGCTAACTAACTGAAACAGTGTCAATCATTTAGGTAAATATTAAATATCACCGATAAAAAAATTTAATATAATATTATATCTAAAAAATGAGGCGCGAAAATAATATTGTTTATTTTATATTCATTCAATATTTAAATATAGTTTCAGGCGATTTACAATTAATAACGCAACATTTTTGACAGCGAATAGAACAATACAAAAATAACCATCACCAATATGTTTTGTTGATAAACATTAAGATATCATAACTCAGCAAAACAGATATTTTTTTTGTCTTGGGAGCAAATGTTGTAAGCTGGAAGTGAAAGGTCACACCTGTTAAATGCAAGCTGCTGTTAGATATAAACGTAATAAATCCAATCAGCTTAAGTCGGAATGGCATAAGTACACCTGTTGTTTCAAATAAATAAGATACATAAATTATTAATATAACTTTCAATAACATTATAAATAATAAATGTATATAATTTCAATAATACCAAAATAGGTATTATGAACTATTATAATATCATCAGGATGCATCCATATTTGACGATTGTGTAGAATGTCTACTTCTCAACCAATATGTTGATGTTTATATCACAGGACAGTCGATAGCAGCTGTTCTAGCATGCGACAACGCCAATCTCCTATATTTCATATCATTTCCAACGTTCTTGATCCATGCCTTTTTCGTTTTTGTGCTCGCTATATATTCCACCCAAAAGTTCATTTTCGACACAAGCTTGTGGGGATTGCGTTCACCTTTCACTCGACAGACATATCCAAGCCATTGCAACCGACGTATCTGAATTTGTTTCTTAACTGTGCCCTTATTGTCACATCTTAAACGAATGACTTCATTATCAAGTACTTGAACTGCTTCCTTTGCTCCAAATGATATAAAAATAGCAGGCGATTATCCAGTGGTCAGGGCTTTCCTTCATTAGTTCCCAAACCATGTGTTTCTAATCGATGAGACAGTTTGTGGCATCATGATGAAAATCAGTGGAGAGACGACAACTTCCTGGTGAATGGCACCACAGACCACAAATGAATTTGACAAATCAGTTTGCTGTTGCACACAGCTAGTATACATAGCAATAATGCAATAGTATACTGCATTATTGTGGAAGAATTGAAGAAGTTTATTAACTAGTACCGGAGCATGTTGAGTTTTCAAAACTCAGAATAAGGGCCAGTGTCTATAGTCGAAAACAGAATGATAATGAATAACAGGTGGGGCAAAAGTCCCATCTACCATTTTGAATGCGCGCCATCTTAATTATGTGATGTTTAGCTCAGTTTAGCTTTAACCGTTGTATTGTGTAGACTTTCAAATTTTATTATGGATAAATATAGGCCACAATAATAAGCAGAAATAGTAACAATATTTATTGAAAATAATCGTTCGATTATTGCCACTCAGCGGAAATTGCCTAAAAAATATCCTAATCGTCCAGTGCCTTACAAAACCACAATTTATCGTTTACATGCGAATTTTCAATACGGTATGACAGCAAACAGGCTTGGTTCTGGAAGACAATGGACATCTCGTAACGAAAATAAGGTTCTGGTACGCGATAATGTTGAAGGGTCTCCAGAAACATCAATTCGGAGAAGTGGTTCCTAGTTACATATGTTGGCACGTAGTTTAAGGCATGTTTTGACAACTGATTCGAAAATATTCCCGTACAAAATTCAATTGGTCCAAAAATTACTACCGAGATATCTTGATCAATGAGTTAAATAATGCAATCCTAAGACTGCCTGGTAAAATTGAAGATTTTTCGTCTAAAATGATAATGAGCGATGAAGCTCATTTTCTTCTCAGTGGCCACGTCAATAAACAGAATAGTCGGTTTTAGACACATACTCCTCAATTGATTCATGAAAAATCATTGCATCCACTACAAAGAAAAACAACTGTATGGTATGGTATTCTTGCTGGAAACATCACTGGTCTCTATTTTTTCGAAAACGACTAAGGTGTTGCAGTTACTGCTGAACAGTACCAAGAAAGATCACAACGAAAAGAAATCCAAGGACCAAGTAAAAAACCAAACTTACTTATCTTTTTCTTGAGCAAAGTTATAGGGAATGAAAATAGTAGCTGGACTATCACACATTTTCAAACTAACAGTAGATATTATTACCATATTAATAAGCATTGATTTAACTTAAAAATAATATGATATTTAGATATAAACAATAGCCATTAAAATAATTTTAAAATAAAATTTGTAATTACCGATTAATTGTTACAGGGGAATTAAATCAAAATGAGATCACTGGAAATAAGCCACTCTTCGCACCGCCGGCACTAGCGGCTACTGAATATATCGGACCCGCTCTGGAAAGAAACGGTATTGATATATCCAAAGTAAACTTGGAACATGTGCCATTGTCCGAAGTAATTCGATTATCCGATGAGACTTACGGTTATAACGTAGACCAGCCATTTTTTCCAGGGAGATATCAAAGAAATGTTAATGATAAACAACGTTGAGTATTATTCCATAGAGTTTATAATAGTTAATTTAGTATTCACTAGTCATATGTCATATATTATTGGTTATTTTACGTAATAACTGCATATTAATAATCAATGTTTTAAATTAATAAATACTAGCATTAAAGAGTTTTATTTATCAATAACTAGATGTTCCAGTGAACTTTGTGCCCTCTATATCTATCTTGTAATTTTTCTCCGACCATAATAAGAGCCTATATCTGATTCCGATATTATGGTTGACAGATGGCATCCAATTTAGTGTTATTTTGAACGTTTCAACTAAACTGTTGACAAATAAACGTTTGTAGTAGTAGGACAATGGTTTCGGTATTCAATCAATACCACAGCGCATGAGTCTTGAATTGTGAGCACAACGCTTAACAATTTCCACTAGTGGTAAAAGTGCTCATACTACGTAATAATTTTCTTCATCTATCTGAAATTTTTCCATATTTTGTTAACTTACGTCTGATACAAATTTTAGGATTAGTAAAAAACCTTCATGGTACAATATCTACAATATTGGAAGCGTCAAGCGACATCATTTGAAAATAACTACTATATTATTGAATATTGGCCACGAAGTGATTAGAATAATTTCCTATCCCGTAAATTAATTAGCCTAATGAGTCTGGTGGGGATTGCTGTATTTTCATACCTTGCACTATTGAGTAACGGTTGTAATTTACTCAATTGTAACTAATTTATTGGCCCCACAGTAAATATCCAGATTGATTCCTAATTCATAGATCATTCATAGTTTACAGGAACACTGCGTCTGTAGAATCACCCAATTTCACTATGTTTTGCTCGCTGTTGTTGTGTTTGTTGCGCACGAACTGAAAAATGATGAACACGAAACACGTTATTTCCAGTTTTTTTCAAAAGTGATTGTGACATAACTGTGGTTAGTGGATGAGCTATCTTTGCGAACACTCGATTGACTTCTATGACCTAAGTCAGGTCGTCCTCTACTTGGCATTGCTAATAATAAAACTAAAAAAAATCTTGCTTACTAAATTTGCTACTAAATAATAACAACTCTAAAGTACATTTAAAAAGCATTCTTTGCCACATCATATCAATTGTCGCTACATATTTCAGCTCGTTTCTTGATAAATGTTTTAATACATATTTTTAATATTTGTATGAAATCTTGATTGTTTAATGCAATTATGTGACAGTAATGTGAAATATGACAACAGTGGTTGGTAGTTTTAATTAGTATTAATTAATTACAAAACGATTTTCCGAATGAACCTATAAATATTTGACATCCAACAAAAGTGTCGATCCTTTGTGATTGTGAATCTATTGATGACGGTGACACTTTTTATGGGAAGAAAACCTTCTCTGAACTTTCCCAACTATTTCATTCTCTACTGTCACGCTTGATTCTGAAGATAATGTTGTCTTGACGACGTTTTAATAGAATCTCATTTGTGATCTTCAGATCTTGCTTCCTTATGTTCTACTTCTTGAAATTAAGTTCAACTCGTATAAAGTCAATATTTTTACTTCTACGTCAATTTTTACAGTATAATACTTTTATCAAGATAATTCTTTCAAATCGTATATGTCCTAGTTTTAAAAGGACAAATAAATAACCGTATTCAGTGGTTGTTTGAAAATTCAAAATAAACACTGGCTTTAAACACATGTGAGTAAAGAAGGTTTGCGAATCAATATAGTGATACGATATTTCATAGATATGAAGGTTTTCCCATATCTCTGCTTTATACAACTTCAATCGGTATCGACATTCTGAAATTATTTGTCTAGCTTTTGAAAATAATCGCAATGCCATAGAACTGAAGTAACTAGTCACGAAATTCTTGACTTAAGAAATTACAATGACGGTTATAGATTTTCTACCTCTTCTTTAAATCTTCTTATACAGATAGTTCTATATTTGGCTTATCTTGGTCTAACTAAAATTACAGTTACACCATGAAATGAAATTTGGAATTTAAACCTGTGATAAATAATGATATTTTAAGCATAAATATCTTTGTGAACGCTTGGATTTCATGTCAATGAGTTTGACCAAATGATTTTAATAGTTTATTTATCTGTTGGAATGCTTTCTATTTCTGTGAAAGGTAGATTCCATAATGTTAGGACAACTTTTCATGGTTAACTTTTTATTAGTAGGCTTTAAATTTATATTATATATAAGTTTACTACAAATGTCTGTAAAATGTCTAAATGGGACAACGACCCCATACTTACCTTGGTCGTTTTTAACGAGGGAAGCGTTATATCATGCGAGTGGTACGATCCTAGCTACGAAGACTCTGCATTCAGAGGAACAAGTGTTTGTTTATTTTAAGATTAATTGACGTAATAAAATGTCTAGAGATAGGGGTTTAATATTGTGGTCGCCGTTCAACAGTCGCCAATTCTTTCCGTAAAATAAAATAGTTCTAAAAGTTAAAGAGAAGTTTTAGTTATTTCAAAAAACTACCCATTTTATAATTTATATATGTTGAGGTAATCCTCTGAGCTTCCATCGTTGTTGATTTCTTAGACCACCTTAAACCTAGGTCATGAAGAAACATTGAACTCACCATAGTCAGTGAGAACAGTGTATTTTCGTTAACTTAAGGAATTATGAATATTAAGCTGATTAATGAAAGTTTACTCTCAAAAATACTTTCGTTAGGTTTGGTGATTGATACATTTATAATTTATAATTTTATATTTTATACAATACTTTTTATTGTTAGTTTCTGAGATGGGAATTGATATGAGATGAAAAGTTCTCACAAACAGAATCTTAAACCATTGCATATATAAGGGCAAATATATCACTTACTAGGGCATCTACAGGATGATCTGCAATTCTTATAACTTTATGGGTACTCCAGAAGCGTTGTGCTCACAATCCAACAGCAAAGCGAAGTATGATTCAAGAGATGCAAACGTTTCATCAGAACAAGGATTTAATAAAAATATTCAAAATAGCATTGTGCCGGATGCCATTTCACAACCATAACATCGGTATTAGACCCGACAAATCACTTGCTGGGTACCACGTGGGCAGGTTCAATTCACCGACAGTCGATGAAGATATTGTTATTGTAAGAGAAAATTTGCAAGATGTAGTGAGACAACGATCACATGGTCATCTAGTATTTAATATAAATTCATATCTCAAATCTCACTGAACGCATATTTTTCTTCATATCATATACATACATATACATATATATATTCACTAAAAAAATTAATAACACCAACAACTCGTTATTTTTCTTTGTTGATAGGTGTGGATTATCTTAAAGCTTGAACAAAAAATAACCTTCCTGCTTGCTAACGAATTTATTTACAATATTTTATATTAAATCGATTTTTATGAATTAGAATTTTTTATATTAATAACTGTACTTATACATTATGGCTCGGTTATGCATTGCTGTTGAAAATATTTCGACTAGTATACAAATCAGGTCATGGTCTATCTGATGGTTTCTTTAATAATATCCGTAAGCTGCAAAAAACAGTCGTTATTATTTTTCTGTTAATAGATAGGCAATAGATAATTACCTCCATATAAACCACCTAACGGATATCCAAGGCCAGAGCTGATAACTGTTCCAGATGCACCAGCCACAACAACCCTAAAAGTTATCAATAAAAGTACAGATGCTAACAAATAAGTTTAGTATTCGATTAAACATCAATAAGAGACATTTGTGTCAGTCTACGTTAAAATTCCTTTCCATTTATTTCCATTAATCCCCTTCCAAAAGAAACTATGGGATAACATATAGGATATTTTTTTATTCTCGGATTAACTATCTGATAGTTGCAACACCACTAAAAATAGCTCCTGAATGCAATTTTGTAATCTCAATACAAAAGACATTTGGTGCAAAGCTATTCTATACTTAAATAGTGCAAAAAATTAATAACTACTTTGAGGAGTTTCGCTTCATATATTGGACTAGCGACCCGCCCCGGCTTCGCACGGGTGCAATGCTGATACTAAATTAAATACACTACAGAAAAAATATGAACGTTGTATATAAAAACATAGCGGCCCGCTCCGACTTTGCACAGGCATAAAATATATATGCCTGTGTCACTCAATGAAAACATGATTAAAATCGATCCAGTATTTTTGGTTCATTCATTACTGCCCTTGGCCTGCACGCATTAAATTTGGAGTAAAACAATTCCTCTTCCCCTATACTTACTATGAAGATTTCCTGCTATCTTTGGAATATCTAAATTCATACAATTTTTATTACATTACACATTTTTAAACGCAAATTTTAAAATTGTAATATCTCCGAAAATATTTGTTTAATTTACATGCTGTAAGGAACCATATTGATCTATATTAATTGCACACTGTATTTAAGGTACTTAATTCGATAAGGATTAATGCCGTATTGCTTAAAATAGCTTCGTAAATAAGCCATTTTCTCACGTAAAAAGTAAACAATAAAAATGGTTAATGTGGGTAATCCCTAAAAGATAAACATATACCATCGCGGACATAGGTTAATTTACGACATCAAGTTAGAAACCTCTAAAATTAGCAATGTTGCCTTAGTATATTATGCATGTATTATACGTATAAACCTTCCTCTTGAATCACTCTATCTATTGAAAAAAACCGCATTAAAATCCGTTGCGTAGTTTTAAAGATTTAAGCGCACATAGGGATATAGGGACAGAAAAGGCGACTTTGTTTTATACTATGTAGTGATGAAGGCTAAACCAAGATAGTGTAGAATTTGTTTTTGGATCTATTAGAGCTCACGGAATCAGGAATATACATGTACCAGCAAGCATATTTGAAAAATCTTATAAAGTTATTTATTTTTATATTTTTATTGAATTTTATTTAATATTTTTTTGTAGAAATGGTTTTTTACTCAAATTTCTTTGGTCAATTAAGTGTGACGTCAGGGCTGTCAAGTAAATTATTTATTTTATTGAAATAATCACCTTGGAGCAGCTAGAGCCAGTGCAGGTGCAGCAATAAACCCTGGTGCCACCGAAGCTGCAACAGCGCCACCTGCTGTAGGAGCAGCTGCTACTGCACCTCCTATAAAGAAATAATAAAAAATTAATGAAAAATTAATATATTCCTGTTCATGAATAGATATACGCCATATGGCAATTGTTCTAATATGGGAAAGGATTACTGCCTAATTAATTTTAGTGAAAAAAGTGAGAGTATATTGCCTAATAAGAAATCTTAAAATTGGTGTATAAATTCCATTGTGTTTAAATTAATTGTGAGGAAATTGGCTTAATTAAGTTAGCTTTAAATACCTTGTTAATAGTTTACGATCAAGCATTATTTAAATTATCTACGGTTGAGATGTTATTAGAATCTAAATACATAAACCAAAGTCGGGCTGAACCGCAGAACAGAATTACTATTAAAATATCGAAAAATATATACAGAAAGTTATGCTTGGAACTCAGAACTATATGGCAGCTCACGTTACGCACTCTTATAGCTTATTTGTAATAATGTCCACTACAAATCAGTGACACACTACAAATTACAGAGCAGAAATTCCACGCAAAATGGCGGGAAAATAGCAAATTAAATTTATTAAGATGTTCAAGCAATAATATAATTGCAATTTAAATGGATTTTTAAATGGCCCTTTTACCAATACGTCGACAATTGAACTGACTGACTGACACTAACACAATCGGGGATAATAAATAATAGTAATTCACAAGGTGTTTGATATCAGTGGAAGTACCTATCACAAAATAATACAAAATAACAGAGAACAAACGATTGCAACTGTCAAGTGGAATGGTCTCAATAACTCTAAATCATGCGACCAATCAGTAGTCAGCGCAACAATATTGATAAGACAGAATGTATCAGACACCGCACCATTTAAGTGCTACGGCCTGTCAATATATTTTGTTAGTATATCAGTTCATATGTTGGTTAAATTTCGGGGACGAACACAGAATTGTGCACAAACACGCCTTATAGGCACTTCATCGAACATTGAAAGATCTTCACACACTCATTCACACAATCATTCGAAATTTTTTGAGAGAGGTGATTAATATGACGATTTTTTCCAAACACTAAGACATGTGAGTTACGTTGCTGAATTAAGTAATCCGAACCTGCTAATTTAATCATTTTGGTGACCACAAAAAGTCTTAGTAAGTGTGCAATTTTGGTGGCTAAGAACAAATATGAGTACTTAAAGGTCGTAATTCAGAATAAATTATCAACTATCCAACTATTCTTTTAAACTTCTTGGTTCTGCCTGACTTACCATCAGAGTTAGTAAGAGTGCAATTTTGGTGGCTAAGAACAAATATGAGTACTTAAAGGTCGTAATTCAGAATAAATTATCAACTATCCAACTATTTTTGTAAACTTCTTGGCTCTGCCTGACTGACCATCAGAGTTAGTAAGTATGCAATTTAGGTAGCTAAGAACAAATATGAGCACTTAAAGGTCATAATTCAGAATAAATTATCAACTATCCAACTATTTTTGTAAACTTTTTGGCTCTGCCAGACTTACCATCACAGTTAGTAAGTATGCAATTTAGGTAGCTAAAAACAAATATGAGCACTTAAAGCTCGTAATTCAGAATAAATTATCAACTATCCAACTATTTTGGTAAACTTCTTGGCTCTGGCTGACTTACCATCAGAGTTAGTAAGTATGCAATTTAGGTAGCTAAGAACAAATAAGACCACTTAAAAGTCGTAATTCAGAATAAATCTTCAACTATACAACTATTTTTGTAAACTTCTTGGTTCTGTCTAACTTACCATCAGAGTTAGTTTACACAAGGTTGGCTCGATAATCATCATATTTCGAAATCTAAAGCAACCAAAACTTTGTAATGGTACGCGTTTAGTGATAAAAAAACTGATGATCAATGTGATTCACGCGACAATACTCACAAAAGGAAAATGAACATTTACAAAAGAAAATTTAAAAGTGAGGAAATTCTTATTTCGAGAAATCCGATGGTATATAATCCCTTAGTCAATTTAAACGAACATCCATCATGTTGTTTGTCACAAATCACAACAATCAAGACCAATCCTTCAATATTTGTGGCCATAATATAGATTCTGCATGTTTCCTCATGGCCAATTATACATGGATAGTTCACGTGCTATCAAAACGGAAATTGTTGTGTATGTCTAACAAGGTGCTTCACTGATGAAAGTCAATCCAAGTGTAACCCATGAAGCCAAATTGCATAGCTTCAATAAAGCTAAAATCTTGCTGATATGCCATTCAATTACTTGATTTTTGTACTTTTATTTATGTTATTTTTTTTAAATTGTTTTTTAACAAATTATATTAATAATAACGTAATAATATTAACTATCATATTTTATTACGTTAATAAAATCCTAAATTCAATTCAACAAAAGGCCCCAGCTAGTTATTTGATAAGAATATTCAACATTGGTCTATAAACTAATATTCTTGGGTTTGATACTTTTTTTGAACTAAACTTAATTACTCTAACTTAAATAACTAAACTAAATAAATTACTTAATCAAGAAGAAGCTTACTCAACAATAAAATAAACAAAAATAGATGTACCGTAAGGCAGTGTTTTTGGTCCTGTTTTTTGCCTTCTCCATATATGTGATGTACCTCAAATAGAACATATTACTATGCCTACACATGCTGATGCCACTGCGATACTTGCTATAGTAGACAATAACGAGGAAGCCACCAGAAAACTGCATGTAATAATATAAACGATTAATTTATTGAGTACTAACAATAGTAACTCAATGAATGCTCATATATTTCTAGTTCCTGTTCATGACATTGCACTGATTACAAAATATCTGAATTTAAACCAACAAATAAAAACAAGCACTTAATGAATATGCTCGATCTAGCGCCATATTGAACTGATGTGGTCCCGTGTAACTCTTGGTCTGTTTTAATTCAATAGTTGAGCTATGTTCGATATATTGACTTAATACTGATATTTTTAAACAAATCAAAGAAATACTACTCACCATCTACAGCTGCTGCAATGGAACTTCCATCAGGCCCAACAACTTGTGCTGCTGTAGACGGAGCTTTCAATAAAGCACCCGGTGCTAGAGGTGCAATTAAAGCTGCCGCGCCTCCTGGACGTGCTTGTATATCGCACCACAAAGATGCCAACATAATAATGCCCTATAACACTATTATTAATATACGTATTTCACTACACACCTTTTCTTACCAAAAATTTCATCTTGTTGTTCTATAACTTGTATAACTGATCACAATGTGGATGGTTATAAATATGATGAGATCAATCAATGCTCTTATATATAGGAACTGAGTAGAGCGTCCTTCAAACTTGTTAATAAATTCATGTTCGAAATCTTTGTCTTCATACGAGATTATCGCATTTTTTATATATAATATATTGTTTTGCAATAAATGCTGCGTTCTGTGTTTTTTTTAATTCCCCGCGTATTTATCAGGCTTATACATTAATTTTAAGGGATTTACATGATGTTACTATGATTTAAATCGCATCGGGTATACTTGTATCCAACTTCATAATGGATGAAGACAGGCTTTTGTTTACAATGTGTCCTTTCGTCGAACTATGAACCAATATTTGTTTAGTGCGTTGAAAATGTCTGAATTTGTACCAAATAAATCGCATTGGCGGGAAGTTATACTTTTTTGTTGCAATTTGAAGAGAAGTATATTGTATGAAGAAATGAAAAATCGTTTCGTAAAGAATACGAAGGTATTACTCGATATCAATGGGAATCGCTGCAGGCTACAATGTTTGACTGTACACTACATGTTTGCTACTTCGGAAATTGGAACCAACTACCGGAAATAAATAATAAAATACTTGGAAACATTAAAATGGGAAGTGCTACACCACCCGCTGTATCTTCCAGACACTACTCTTCTGATTACTACTTCTTTCAACAACATATGAGTCATTTATCTGTGTGGCATTTCATTTTTTACGAAAATGCAAAACAAAATCAATTCGAGGATACCATCAAAGGATACATCGTTCTGACAATTGCCTGAAGGATGGGAAAAAGTAGCGATTATGGTGTCGATTTTTCATAATAAAGCTTTAAATTAAAAATAATTAAAACTAATGTATAAGCTTAATATAGCGTGGGGCAAAAATCCCGCCACCATGGTCACAGTTTTCGCTGAGTGACAATAATGGAACAATTATTTTAAATAAATATTGTCACTATTTCTGCTCATTCTTGTGGCGTATATTTATCCATAATAAAATTTGGACGTCTACACAACACAACGGTTAAAGCGAAACTGAGCTAAATGTCATATAGAGAATGCCGCTCAATCAAAATGTTAGCGGCACTTATGAAAATAAAAATGGATGACAAAATGTGTAGCTAAATATCCAAAACTTCAAAACGGCTGAACTAATTTGGCTTCTTTCAAACTCTCAAAAAATTTATTTTATTTTTCGTATAATTAAAATGAGGCGAAAAACTGAAATTACTTTTTTTATTTTTTATTTTGAATTTCAATTTAATATTATGGCTTTTAAATTAAATGCCAAATTTTTATGAAATTTTGACACGTATAATTTAAAGGTTATGATTACTATGCTAGGTTTTAACAGATTAGCACTTACTTTCTGAATCCACCGATTCACTTATACATCCGAGCCTTATTGGAATACATGCATGAAGTTGAAGAAGATATTTATTTTCATGGGCAACTTTGGATAAATGTTTCGCAACTTCCACTATCCGGATATTATTGCTATCGCCGTTTCGGTTCATTTTATTCATAGAATAAAGAAATTTAAAAGTGAAAGTTGTATGGAAAAACCTGGTCCACGTTTAAGCTTTTCGGAATCTCCGTTACGCGGCCAAATGTAAATGAAAAATGCAGCAGCTATATGTGTTTCTCTCTCGTTCGGCTTCGGTATTAATAATTCTAACCTAAGCAGTTAGCGGTGTTTTTCATAGAAAAAAAGTGTTTTTATAAATATTTGACAATTACTTTAGATTATTCTGTGTATTTTAATGTATTAGTGTAATAAAAAGTAAACCTTAAGGCAATCTCTTATGATCTCCTATGCAGGTCCAGGAAAGTTTGTAATCATTTTAAAGATGAAGACTATAGACCAAAATGTGGAAAGCCATGGCTGAAACAAGATGTAATTCTTTCTAGTAATTTAAATAGTAAGTATTTTGTTAAATAGTAATGATTTATTGCATTGAAATAATTAAGCTATATTTATTGAGATGCTCTATCTTTACTACAAGACAAGGAAAATATGCCCCCAATGGCAACATTACAATCACATAACTTTTTTTGAGACTGCTAGATATATAGGAGATTATTCTACCCCAACAGGGCCCAAAAGTAAGTATATAATAAGAAACTTATGTTTATTATTAGAGAATGGAGGTTCTTACTTGAAATGTATCTGTTCATTTACAAATAACTCAGCCTCTCCCATCATCTTCGTTTCAGGTTGGATGAAAAACTAATGGGTTTGTTCTTACTGAAATGCAGTGGCAGAGGATATATAATGTTATCGAAGATATTCTGCTTGCCTTCTAGAAGAACATTAATTCAGATAATGTATCAAATTCCTTTTTGCTGCTGGAATAGTAACCTCTTTGGTCGTTATTTCAGAAACTTAACTGTATAGACCGAACTGAAGTTATCATATTTGATGAAATGTACCTCAATTTAGGTAGGTTATTAATTTAGTTGATTCTAAAAAATAAAACAACAGAACCATTAACAGTTATATAATCTTATTTTAATGCTTGTTTTAAATATTAAAGATAAGACAATATCAGTGGATTATGTGTTTTGGGTAGTGGGTAGTATACCAATAAAATATATTCAACCATAACAAAGTAGAGGCTCCATCTAGACAGCACACATCAGCACCCATACCGAAGTGGTAATGGTTATTTGATCAGTAACTCTAAACTTAGCATAGGCTAGGTTCTATTGAGAAAATCACTCTCGCAGAAATCCGAGGAGTCGTTCGGTATTTTCTCCTGTTAAGGCATTTCTAAAATTTTACAGCCCATACTTAGTTCTAATCTGAATGAATCATGGACAGTCGTTCAGTATATGGTAGGCTGAAATAGGGGCTGATAAGATTCACAGTGAGCAGGCGGGTTCAAAGTCATCAAGTGACCGTGCGAGAAACGCCAGTGAAACAAATTTCAGTCGATTCAAAGCTACGGCATGGTGACGAAGGGAAGGAACGCGAAGAGATGAAAAAGCATCAGCTTTAACCTCAAACAGCCTGTTGTGGTTGGCCTCCTGGTCCCAACGGCGTCGCTATTCGTAAAACAAGATACGAATGGTATAAGATCGGTATGGACACAAACATATGTGATGAAGAGGAGAGCTGAGGCTATCGATTTCGCTACACTATCCCGGTATACCTACGTGAGAAGGGATCCAGAGTAAATTTGTCCTGATCTCATTCAGATAGAGGGTACGGATAATTGAGTTGGAGCAGTGAGTCGGTGACCAGGGAATGGTTGAACTTCTGTTCCAGGAAACAGTCGAAAGCACTTCGGGAGTCGGTCAGGATTAGCCATTCTTTGAAAGTTTGTGTCGATATGTACGATAATGCTTTGAATATCTCGAAGAGTTCAGCAGTCAATACTGAACCCTGTTCAGGGAGCTTGAGCTTCCATTCAATTAGTAAGGCGACTTTAGGGTAGCTTTACATTCTACGTAGATGAGTGGTTTAACTTATATAATTTTGTTTTGTATTACTTTTAGTATATTTCGAAAATATATAGTATTTAATATTCCACTGATATTTCTGCTCGATACCATACATTTATAAAACTATAAAAGATAAAACCAAACTTAAGAAGCACTATTCTTCAAATCCATACCAAAATTCTCCTTTTTTCTTTCTTCTTCATCTTCATATCTTTATGTTTTTATTTTAAACTACTTGATCTGTTTCACTTGTCTCTAAAACTATTGGAATATAACAATGCCGCTAGCTTATCTTTTCTAATATGTATATTCGCTATGTTATCTAGAAAACTGGCGTAAAATTATTCCGAATTATATTTGGTGCCCCAAGTACAATACCTAATGCCATTGTTGTTACGATTTTGGATATATGCAGAAATAATTGGAATCCGGTCTTGCTACCCAAAGTAATCAGTACAGTGGCTCTGATGGCATTCCACGAGATGGCACTCTTTTGTTCTATTTTAAATAAAGAAACCCTCAAATCTACAGTTCCATTCAACTACTTTATATTAATTTTAATATTGCTCTTCTAATAGTTGGATAAAATGGATAGAAGAAAAATGATTTTTGCCTTTCACAGAATTCACAAGAATCTTTCTTAAACTTGCCAACGAATACTTCTAAGAAAAATGGGCCTAATTCGTCTAGCTCGAATTATGCGCTTAGCAACAGTTTATAGTTTCATTTTTGTTTGAAGAAATACAAAATACATTAAAATCAGCCTTAGATATTTACGTGTTATCATTAAAATATAATTTAAAAAATACTAACTATAGTTATTTTAATATATTAGTACAAAAAATTATTTAAGCTCTTTGTTCATGTACATATATGTGTCATATATGTATATATATGTACATATAAGAGAACGTAGCAGGTCATTTTTAACTGCATTTCTAATCAGAATTAGTTACTTAACAACAGCCGAGAGAAACTCCACCCTGTAATTTTCCTTGGAATTGTTTAGATAAAAGAATTAAACTAGATATGTTAGGAGCGATCACCAAATATCGATGTTTTGGTGAATGCGCAACCTGTATTACCGTAACAATTTTCAACCGCTACCATAAACCTAGCGCCAATTTGTGAGAAAATGCTACCTTAAAGAAACGATGTTGTTGGTCTGAGGTATGTTCAAAAGTATTTTATTACCGCAACGAGTTAATGGTCTTTGTAAACAACTTAAAATAGATCGTGGCTTATATATTTCTTGGTTATCTAATCCGATCTGTAAAAGGTGACACTGAAGGAATTAAAATAAAGGGCGTTGTTTGTTGCAATAGAACACAATATTTCATAAGAAAGAAAAATTGCTCGAAAGGAAAGGGGGCGTCCTTGAAAAGTACAGTTTGGTATTTAATTTTATATCAAAAGTAAGCAACATTATCGCTTATATTTGGAAGATTGATTTTGTTTTGATAATGGCATCGTTCACTGCTGGTTACAGTTTTCCAATCCTATACTAAACGATGAACGAATTCATCAGAAACTTTTGTTGCGAAATCTGTCTCTTGCGTTGAAGACACAGCTAAAAGCTCCGAAAGAAAAACATAGGTGAAGATCAAAGGAAGCAAAAAATAGGAGACTAACATAAACTATAATGTTTTTAAGAGTAACAATAGTCTATTCACACTTTATTATACATACGTCATCAAGATGTTTAATGTATTATTAATGTATTGTATATTTTCCTTCTCATTTTATTTTAGATAAAAAGAGACACAATGCTGTCTGATTAGTTCGAATGAGTCTGTCAAAGTCGCCCGGTTGTCAGACGTGTTCAAAATTCTTGGAAACAATAGTCATAAGAGACTCTAACTTATAAACTATTGTGGCTGTATAACTAACTGTAGTTTTTAGATGTTCTGAGTGTCTGAGGACTTTGAGTTTCAGTTCAGTTTGGTTTTGACATACAACAAAATTATAATTTAAATAAAAGAATTGAACAAAATTTTATCAAATATAATTTATTTTAACATTATAGTACATCTAAAAACTAAAGTTAATTATACAACAATAGTTTATAGGTTAGAGTTATAACCTCTTTTCACTACTGCTTTCAAGAATTTTGCATACGTCTGAAAACGGGATAACTGTGACAGGTTCATTCGTTTACGCGTTCGAGCTAATCAGATATCATTGTATCTCTTTTTAACTAGAATACAATGAGAAAGAAAATATTGTCTGATTCTAAAACGAATTTACAAATTGCGACAGGCAATATATTAAACATCTTGATGACGTATGTACAAAAAACTTTGAATAGACTATAGCCTTATGAAATCGTAAGTACCATAAATATTCGAAACGATTTATGACTTCCTTAGATACTGCATGTATTGGTCACCATTTTAAGAAAAAAGATACAGAAAATATAAACAAATAAAACTCACTTTTACATATTTTACGAAATATACTTAAGAATAGAACACATTTACAACCAAAGTGGTTTTTGTTCAAAAATCTTACCATGTATTATTATTAATTATCACCATGTAGTAAGCCGGAAAAACAACGAATGCCATCTCTAGCTTAGCCTAATGTTAATGGTCTACGCAAAATAAAGCCATTAATATTAAAAAATGCAAAAATCCGCACTCAAATAAAAACTGTATTAATGTGAACTGTTGATTATAATTATTCAAAAATCTCTTGAATGACAAATAATGTATTTATGAAGTGGCTTTACAAGCGCCTTGTCCCTTTGTCAGGTTTTATGATGATGTTTTAATTGCAAATTTTCATAACTCAAAGATAATAAGATGGCGATCGACAATGGGTCAGTTTTTATTATGAATCTACCACAGAAAATAACTTGACCAGTTTTGTTGACTGATCAGAACATAATAAGATTTAACAAATTATACTGTCGAAAGTTTGTAGTTTCATCTGTCCTATCAAGGAATCCTAAAAGAATATCTGGAAAAATGTGTTTTGTACCATTGATGAAGATGATGATATTCCCTTAAGTGTAATTAGGGAACAATTAATAATTTTAAGTTTTAAATTATTTTTCAGACTAACCTAATATTATTATCGTATATTCCTCCTATAGTTGCTTGACTGATTTATATTATCACGGACAGGTCTCCATTTTAGAGACAATATACCAGATAAAACATAAATTATTCAAATAATTGACCTTTGTTTATAAGTTGTTATTAATAACCACGTATAATTTCTAGATATATTCTTATCAAAGCCATTTTGTTTTATGTAATAAGCAAGCTACGTGACACAATGGTGGAGTTACCAAGTAAACAAAGCAAAAATAAAATGCTATATTAATTAACAACCTTGGAACAAAAACTTTAAAAAAGAGTACTTTACGCGTGATTCAAACAAAACAACTAAAAATAGTTTTGTAATAAAATTACAGTTTTTCATTGAATACTAAAATGTTGTCGAAATTTTTCATTACCAGGAAGTCACACAGATTGCTGTGGTTTTGATGACATCTTCAAATAACTAAATAGAAAGAAATCAACCGGTGTTAAGTTAAATTGCAATGAGAGGGGACAAAACCATGAAATGAGTCATGCATACTTGAATTATTTTATCGATTATATTGAGAATGGCACAATCTTATCAAAAATATATTTTTTCAGCCAATATAGATAGAAAGAACTTGATGATCACGTCAGCATATGGTAATTTCCATCTTGTACACTTTTGCGCATTATATATTCAAATATCTCCTTAAAGATCCTGCCAACATTTGGATTGACGCGTTAGATTTTACGAAAGTAGTTGTTAGATTGTGGTATCTAAACTCTACCTTTAGACACCTTCTACCTTTTGTTAATCTTTTCAAATATCTGCAATATCAGAAATATATAAGTATAGATATACAAATATGACCAATTTTTATTCTTACCTTTACTATAGTGTTCAAATGTTTGTTCTGTACTATGGCAATCTGTTTCAAAACAATTGTGTTGTCCATCTTCAAGACTGTTACTGTATTTTTTAACCGAATCCAAAAAAGGAGGAGGTTCTATGTTCGACTGTATATATATTTTTAATGTATGTTCGCCGATTTCTCCGCCAATTGTGGGTCGATTTTCAAAATGTATTCTATTCGATAAAGTGAATCAGAATCTGTCGGGGGAAGAGCAAAATCGAGGGAAACGCTCATATTTCAAAGGAACGTAAACATTTCTCATATATTCTTTTTCTAAAATATGTTATGTTATTGTCGAGCTGATGTGACAGTAAATCAGAAATCGTTCAGTGCAAAAGCCATTCTGTTTGCTTTTTAAGCAGTAACTATAACATATATATAACAACATAATATATAACATAAAACCTCATAAAAACATTACAGGCAACTGCTCCTATGGTGTAATGGTTATTTTCAATCATTGTTTCTTTATTCCAGTTTTTCCTCATGCAGCTTTACTTGGCCTATCCATTGTAATGTTAAATAATATAACTACGTAATTTATTGAGTAAATTTCTAACACTAAAAGGAGAAAAATAAAATATTTTTAAGAAAAAGATTGAACCGACTTCAAAAAATAAATAAGGAACTCACCAAAAATTGAAAAATAATCAAATTTCTATTTTTAACACAAAAAAACGTTTTAAAATATATACATAATAATCGTTGTTATAACTAAATAAAAATAAACAAAAGCTTTATTTAACCTATCTACTACACGCATTTTATATTCTACTATATACACACACAATTTAGCTTAATACCTATTTAAACCTAGTTCTCTATTTACAATATTATTTTGACCACTACCAATTGATGACTTTGATGTCGGTGCTGAACTCAAATAATACAAAAATAATAACATAATTTTGTGAATTTTGTGAATTTTAAGAAAAAAATTGAATCGACTTCAAAAAATAAATAAGGAACTCGCCAAAAATTGAAAAATAATCAAACTTCTATTTTTTACACAAAAAAAAACTTTTTAAAATATATACATAATAATCGTTGTTATAACTAAATAAAAATAAACAAAAGCTTTATAACCTATCTACTACACGTATTTTATATTCTACTATATACACACACACAATTTAGCTTAATACCTATTTAAACCTAGTTCTCTATTTATAATATTATTTTGACTACTCCCAACTGATGACTTTGAAGTCGGTGCCGAGCCCAAATAATACAAAAATAATAATACAATTTTGTGACACGCAAAAATTTATATTACACATTAAACAAATCTAAATTAATATTACTGATTTATGTGATCATAAATATCAATTCTTGGTACCGTTTATCAGTAACAGTAATTGCAACACCTTGGTCATTTTCAAAAAAATAGGAACCAATGATGTTTGCAGCTTGAATACCACACCATACAGTTGAATTTAGTGGGTGTAATGATGTTTCATGAATTAATTGAGGAATTTGTGTTCCCCAAAACTGACTTTTCTGTTTATTGGCATGGCCATTGAGAAGAAAATGGGCTTCATCGGTCATTATTAATTTAGTCAAAACATCTTCAATTTCACAAGGCAACCTTAGGATTGCGTAACTGTAAGCAACTCGTTGATCAGGATATCTCATTAGCAATTTTTGGACTAATTTCTAAGAATTCGCCTTAAAGTGCGTGCAAAAATGTGTAACTGGGAACCATGTCTCCGAATTGATGTTTCTGGAGACTCTGCAACACTATTTCGCACCAAAACAACAATTTAAGAGTTACGAGACGTCCATTGTCTGTCAAAACGAAGCCTGTGAGCTGTCGTACCGTACTGTCGAAAATTCACATGTAAACGGTAAATTATGGTTTTGTGAAGTACTGGACGATTAAAATATAATTGACGCTATTTCCTCTGAGTGGCAATAATGGAACGATTATTTTCAATCAATATTGTCGCTATTTCTGCTTGTTCTTGTGAAGTATATATTTATATATAATAAATTTGAAAATAGTAGCTGGACTTTTGCCCCACCTTTTATATGTACTCTTCCAATAGGCCACTAGAGTTGATCCTTTGTTATATTGAAATTATTGATGCTAGTGATAGTGATACCGCTGGTAAATTTTTTTAAATTTTTTTCATTGTTTTATAGTAGTTGAATTTTGATTCGTTATAAACTTGGTAAATTTCTTTAGGTATCTAGTGTTAACATAACAACAACTTATAATAATTTTCTCCTATGTGATGCCTCATATGATGCCTGCAGTGACACGCAGCACTCCAGCACATCACTAGTGCTCTTCAGAATAAAGGAATAACAATACAACTTAGCAAATAAAAAAACGACAAAAAATGTCACAATATAGTAAACAAATTAAAATGCAGTTGCTAGGTACTACAGTAATAATATTGATGCTGTAATATGTCGCATAATTACCGTAAGCTGAAAGCAGTATTGAAGGTTAAAGTTCTGTTTATTTGATATGCTATATCAGACCAATTCGCTATATATATGCGGGGTTGTTATCAATAAGGTATCAGTTTAACAACAATCTTCTGTAGTTAACAAACACCACTCCAACATGAACTCCATGGTAAATACTCATAGTTGTTTGACGTTTAATCATTTATTTTTTATACATTTATTGTCAGCTCATCGCGTTATTCGCCCTGTCCGTCGTAGCCTACAGCCAGGCTGCCTGGTTAGGAGGAAGGGCTACTTTGGTAGGTCCAGGAACTCCAGGCGGCTTGATCCGAGGTCCTGCTGCCGCGGCCGATCTTTGGGGTCCTGATGGAAGTCGCATTGCCGCCTCTGGTGCTGCTGGGGCTGTCGGGTTCCCACCACGTCCTGGCGGTAAGTATTATAAATTAATTTTGTTTAAAATAACCTTCACCATTTCGCCTACAATAGTTTTATTTAATATTGTTTCTTATTTTATATATAATAATATATTTGAAAAAAATATCTATTTTAGGTGTCGTATCAGCTGCTGTTGCTCCTGGCGGCATTGCTCTTGGTGCTCCTGGCTGGATTGGTGGAAGACTGGGAGGCTGGTAAAGTTACAATTGGATTGAAGAAACCTTGACAAACGATTGTGATAAGAAAAGCAACAATAAAATGTCTAAAAAATAATAAATATTTGATTTTCAATAAAAATTTGATTCAAATATTTTCATAATTAAATGGTGAAATTAATTTTTTCTTATGAAATTAAAATTGTTATTACAATGAGCAAGAGTTTTAATGAAATATCTTAGTTGATGCTAATTAGATATAATAATTTATAACATTTAGCATCAACTATCTATTAAAATAGTTATTTACATTTGGGTCAAAAAATTATAGTCAATATTGTAAATATGATGTGCAGCCATATAGCCTAATTCACCTAATTGGTAAATGAATATAGAAGTAATATATTTTGCTTACATTTAAAACAGCATATTTACATTTTACGCTTGGTTCTTGTTTCCTTCGGTGCAGTATCTTCTTGTAAAATCATGTTGGTATCACTGTACTTCTCTTTAGTTTGTTTTGATGCATTAGCCATAACGGCAAAATTATTATTGTTATTCTCCTCACACATTTTGAATTATGGAATTTGCAAATGCTCCTATATATTCAGAACAATTACAGGCACACCTGTGCACATATGCCTTGCACACTCTACAATACAGATTTCCTACAGTTATCATATATTAATCACATATTCACATTTAGTTGGTCCCACTCTCATCACCTTGTCTTGGAAATTGTCAGCATTATGATTTCTGAGATTATTCCCTTATTTAGAAAGTTTCATTCAAGTCATTAATTAACATCCAAACCCAAGGTGTTATTAACTATTCCTGTTTCCAGCGTCAAGAACAATATCTACAATGAATTATTAATAATTGTTATGTTATATTATATATTATATATTATATATTATATATTATATATTATATATTATATATTATATATTATATATTATATATTATATATTATATATTATATATTATATATTATATATTATATATTATATATTATATATTATATATTATATATTATATATTATATATTATATATTATATATTATATATTATATATTATATATTATATATTATATATTATATATTATATATTATATATTATATATTATATATTATATATTATATTATCATGTTGGCATGAGTGACCACGTGTTTATTATTAGATTTTAAGAAGTATTATTTTAAAAGCAATGACTAGAAGTTCCATTAGATCTCTTTGTGGATTATCTTTACACCTTTAAAATTCTATATTACCCAAGTGTCCATTAAAGCATGCTCTCCATCCCTCAAAAGCTCCATATCTCTAAGCTTCCTATGGATACTTTTCAGATTAACAGTTTCCTCTGAGATAATTGTTGCAAATTATGTTTATATTAAAAAAAAACACTCATTGTTTGTATGTAATTTATATATTTGATCCCTGATAGAGCTAACATCATGCTGATCTTGATTCGTCACCCACTTGATACAGTGAATCCAAAACTATATAAATTTTTCATATTTATATTTCAGTGACCATGTCATAGTAATATTTAGAGCAGCTATAATATGCTAAACATTAATTTAAAAAAACTGCAGCAACTTGATACTTAATAGTCATAACATACTCGTCTCTCTATTGAATTTTACCAGCACGAAGGGCCCTTCATTATTTAGTCCCTGTTCGAAGTAACTGATTAGAGATGTAGTCTGTCCTCTCTGGTTTCGGCATTTTCAGTTAGAGTAATAACAGCCGCAAATTCACTAAAACAAGTAAAGCATTAAAAGAACGTTTCCCAGTTTATAACCTGCAGTTTAATATTTTGAGTAATTTTGGAGATGTTTGACAACCAGGCGATGTTAGCAGGCTGGTTCGGTTACATGTTCGAAATTATCAGACAGCATTATGTCTCTTTTTAATCAGTAAAAGATGAAAAGTCTGATTCTAAAACAAATTTACAAATTGGGACAAACAATACATTAAACATATTGTTAATCTGAGTTTACTGTTATTTTGAAGGGGCTATACATTTAAATTTATTATTATTAATATAAATAAATGACCATTATCCATTATATAATGGAAAAACTACAATATCAAGGAAAACTATAATTTTTCATTATTAATTCGAATTTTGCCTATGAGATAATTACACCCTGACATGTCTAAAGTTGAGGTATTTAAAATGGAATGCTTAAAGCAAATTCTATGTGTTTCTTTCCGATATCGTATTAGAAATGAGGTAATTCGTTTCAAATGCGACAATAAGTACACAGTTGAGATAATAAATTCGGAGACGCAGATTACAATACTTTGTATTTATCTGTCGAATGAAAAGTGAACTAATTCTTCATGGATTTCTGCTGCGAAATTGTCCGAGGCTCTCTTGCCTATTTTTTTTTATGACCAGCTAATACCAATTGGTATTTTGCTGCTACTGCCTCAGCTTTGGGTAATTTAAGTTTTGAGGGTGACGGAGATTCTAAAATACAATTGGGATTGTCGTATTTTAATTACTACGAATTTACAGATTTATGCGAATGGTGAGAGGGTAAGCCTTTAATCAGCTGATTAAACTTTTGCAAGATATCAATGTAGAACCCGAAGCATATTCGTGAAATACTCGATATGGGAGCTCGTACTCCTCATAAACAATGAGGCATTGAGAAACGCGCGGATTTTTTGGATTGGAACAACCTGGAGTTATGCAAGTTGTCTCTCAGACACATACAGGGTTGCTTTCTGAGCGTAATACAAGGCTATATACGACATTGCCTCTGCGGATAGCGTGCTGAATTTTTGATGATTACTTAGGGTCGAAATGGAGAACAAGGTGTGAGACTTTCTGGAGCCAGGGGAAAGGGATTTTTTAGATTTAAAAGTGGTACGAGCTATGTGTAGGGTTAACTAGGGTTAATCTGTAGTCACCAAAATTGGTATCACGAGATCGCCTAGTTTATTTGGGCTTGGAGTCTGTCTCGGATAGCATCAGGACAAGATCGCTGTGACGTCTTAAATGAACCTTGTGGAATTCATCCATTACTACTGGAAAGGCCTACTTTCTAAGTACAGCGTGAGGCAAAAGTCCCGCTACCATTTTTATTACCTATAGCTTTGCTCAAAGAAAAGATTGTTTGTCTTTACATTTTCTTTCGTTATGATTGAAAAATTATATCGGCTAAATGGTAACCGCGATTTGCTATGTAACTTTCGGCTCTATTTAAGGCATTTTTCATGACATCCTGAAGCTGAATTTCTTCAATTTCGTGACAAATATTGTCCTTAAGATGTTGAATCGTTTGGGGCATATCCACATAAACTTTTGATTTTAAAAAACCCCATAGGAAAAAGTCTGGTGCTGCTAAATCCGGAATCAAGCTGGCGATACTAAATCGTCAATTCGTGAAATTAGTCTTCGTGGAAAAATATCATTCAATAATTGAATTGTTGAACAAACTGTGTGTTCTGTGGCCTCATCTTGCAGTAATCACATGTCCTCTAGTCCTTGCTCTTCAATTTCAGGCACAAGAAAGTTTTGAATCATGCCTTAGTACTGTTCAATAGTAACAGTAACTGGAACACCTTGGTCATTTTCAAAAAAATAGGTATCAATGACGTTTCCAGCATGAATGCCACACCATAGAGTTGTTTTTAGTGGATTCAGTGATATTTCACGAATTAATTGAGGATTCTGTGTTCCTCAAAACCGACTATTCTGGCTATTTACATGGCCACTGAGAAGAAAATGGGCTTCATTGCTCATTATCAATTTAGAGGAAAAATCTTCCATTTCACCATACCAACCTTCGGTCATTATTTCTGCTTGTTCTTGTGGCGTATATTTATCCATAACAAAAGTGTTTTAAACACAGTAGTTAAAGCGAAACTGAGCTAAACATCATATAACCAAAATGGTAGCGGGAGTTTTGCCCCACCTTATGTAAATGTATTAATAATACTAAGTCATCCGGTAAACCTAGCTTTTTGACTTTGAAAATTAGACAGTCGTGCCAAAGTTGATCGAAAGCTTTGAGGACGTCTAAAAAGACGGCTCCAGCCCTGCTTAATATATATTATGCATAGTTTTCTCGATAAACGCATTTTAAAAGTGAAATAATTACCAGCACCCAATACAAACTACGTTTTTAATGATTAGGAATTAAAATAAGTAGGTAAATAATTTCAACTTTATGCAAAATATCGCAATAATCGATTTTATACACTTAAGACATAATTACAATTAATCAATAACAGACGAAATGTACCTGCAATAGGACACTTTACTTTGTTTGCGTTCAGCTTGCGACGTAACGGTCACAGTACTGTTCGTACTGCGCCGGTAATAAAATAGAACGTGTTGCGTACTCGATCAAAATACCAAGAGACTTAATAGTACATTACCCTTTCTAATCCAATAAACCGAACTTTCCATTTTCCAATAAATGGCCACGTTTCCTTGTTCGATTTACATATACGAAAACCGGAAAATTCTCGTTCTGTCTCAACGGCTCCGGTCATGAGAAGAACTGACGCCTGCCAGCAGAAGCGAATTAATCATTTCGGATCTTAAAGCGTCGACGATATTTCGTAACGAATATCTCGCAGAAAAATTGATTCTGCTTAATTGCTGTTCGCTTGATTGGTAATTAAAGTAACAAAAAGTTCTTGCATCACATGCAATGGCATTACGCTTGTTTATTTACGTGATTTTTAATATTCTGTAAGGTTTGTTCTTTCTATATCGAACTAATAAAATGATGACATTAATGAAATCTCGCTCCATAATTTCGCTGGCGTTTCGAAATAAGTTTCTCTATGTCTACTTTCTCGTCGTAAAATTTAGTACGTCAAGATGAGAAGTGTTTTGATTGTCCAGCAATGTAACAGACAGATTTGCTAAAACTATTTCTACTATGTTAAGTATTTTACTATATATTTTACTCCGAACATTGTTACTACGTTTTAGTTCATAACTATTATATGTTACTAATTACATGTTAAAACTATGCAAGCACGTGATAAACCTATAAAACCGTAAGAAATTACTTAAATTAGAAATGAGTTAAGTAGTTTAAATGATGATTTTTTTTATTAACACTTAAATTGGATGCTTAGTACTATCTTAGCTGACCAACTGCTAGGTAAATATATCGGCAGTTATATTCAAATGAAAACTGTATTAGATTAAGTTAAAATTAAGAGTAACACATAACACATTGGCTGAAAAGTCCCGGGCCATAACACATTCACCGCTTTATCAGTTAGTACTAACCTTCGAAAGAAAGCTGTTAAAATTTTATTATATTCTACCCAGAAGTGTTGCTAAGATGACACTTATTTTCAAAACATTGGATCAAAAACAAATTCGTATTTTAATTTTAATTTTGCACTGCTTCTTGATGGGAAAAAATACCATTCAAGCGAAGCAATGGCTTAAAAAGTATTGTAAGTTGTTCACTCCATCACAAACAACAATAAAACGTTAGTCTGGCGACTTCAAACGTGATAGTAGAAACACCGATGATGCAGAACGCAGTAGACGCCCTAATTAGGTGGTAACACCAGAAATCATCAAAAAATCCACAAAAGCGTTTTGAATAATCGAAAAGTGAAGTTTTAACATCGTAAAGATATCAAAAGAACGTGTCAAATTAACCTGCCTTCGAGAGGGTTGTTCAGGTATTTTGCCGGTATTGCTTAAGGAATTAGACATCCCTCTAGTAATATTATTAGGATTTTGTCATTTCGCCAAAAGTACAATAGATATGGGCAGATTTTGGACTATTAAGATATATTTCCGAGCCTATTTGTTCACTGCCAGTTATACATTTTCTATCGATCTAAGCAGGTATCTGAATTTTGCTATTATGATTGCGTCATTGGTAAGAATTCCAAGTATTATTTTTTGCTGTTGGAATATCGACAATGTAGAATAGATACAGGAGTAGACTCAAGGCCTTTCACTGTGGAAATCGAAAGAGATTTGAATTTTGAAAATTTCTCTCTATGCAAAATTATAAATGTTTTTTGAAAAAGTGTAAGTAACTCCATCAATTGATAATAATTCCGCGGTAATTTTTTTCATCTTGTGTATTAGTCCCAACTGTCATACCCAGTCAAATGCTTCAAAGACGTTCAGGAATATTGAAGGACTATATAATTTTTTTTCAAACGTCTTTTCAATAACCGCTACTCTATAGGCTTAATATACCCACAGAATAGTTCAAATTATATATTGTGTAAATCCAACTGTATATTTTACTATTTAAACAATATATTGTAAATATAATTGTAGCTTAATTATTACCATAATAAGATCGAATAGCTCTTTAGTTACGTTTTAACTTAAATAGTTTTCAAACATAAAGTAATATATTATTTTAACATGTTTGTATCATTTGTAGCGCATCACTGTGTATAATATTATATATATATATATATATATATATAAACGTAATATCTTGTTTTTTAAGAAATAAATTTAAAAAAGCAAAAAGTTACATGCACTTGCCACACTTCTTATATTTTTCTGAAACCAAACAGGGAAATGTTAAAATATTCATCATAATAAGAATAGGTAAACATCTTGGTACATCCCTCCGAAAGTATTATAAACGAAAAAAAACCTCCAATAATTTTAGCTAAAGCGATTAGTAGCTTTATTGAGAAAAATATATTCAATGTATATTAATCAAAATAGTTTCCATCATCGCCTACAAATATTTTCCAATATATCTTAGAAGACGCTATGTCTGGCAGCTACAACTGCAACCAGATTTGCATTCCTTAAAATACTTACACTGCAAACATTGCTTTGCGAGTGTTATCCGCAATTTTTAACCTAGTGTTGGCTACATTTTCTGATAATACTGCAATTCTTGCTGTCGGAGATAATAACGAAGAAGTAACGCGAACATTATAACAGACAGTGATATGATATATGTGTGCAAGTATAATTAACCAGTCAGTGAAAAGAAAAGGACTAGAGTTGAAATATATGAAAGTATATTAGATAAATAGAAGAAAATCACAATTATAAGTTTACAGTAAATTACAATTGATACACATTTTCAGGAAAAAGGAGCATAATAAGTGTACCCAGATACTATATAATTGATTACTTACACCGGGATCTTCAGATATCTACATTTACCCAAAGAATCACGAGGAGACATGAGGATAGACCCTATTCGCAATTCTTGGACAACACCAAAACAGGGCACAGATCCAAAAGAATCATACCATTTGATCTTGTGTACTGTAGTCTCACCGCCCACAGTCCACTTGATTGAAGAACAGTGTTAATACAACATATTGAAAGATTAGAGACTAAGTAGACCTATGCTCCTAGATATACCTAAATTGCGCTGTATAAATTGTAGGTTAACCGGCAACGACTAGTAACAATGTAATAAACAACTCAAATTAAAAAAATAATTTTAATTTTCCTAAAAACATCGAAGCGTGAAGAGATTATATCTCATGATATAGCTACGGATCAAAAGGTAAACCATAAAACAGTTTTTTACTATTAATTAGTTTTATTTTTACTATTAACAACTAATACCACTGAAACAGGCGACTATAAGTTCACTAGAATTAATCCCTAATAAAAATATTAACTTCACTAACAGAAGAACTCTCAGGACCTTCATACAACCACAAATTTTACCACAAGAGTGGCACAAGTTTAAACAACACTCATAATAGAATCAGATCGTTTGTATCATAATAAATTAATATTGATGCTAATATATATACATAATGCTTATCACTACGTAATCAACAAAGAGCTGCACCATGACTTCGAAATCAAATGGATATATGAAGTAGATTAGTTTTATTTTAAATTGAAATATACATACTGATGTGTTAATCGCGTACTCGCTTTGCTTGTTCATTGATGCAAGTACAACAGAACAGTTGTAATAAATTTATTTGTAAATTAAGATTGTACTAACTATATCTAATGTAAGATGTAATTAATAAAATTATTATATATGCTGTTCTATTAGTTCTTTCTGTTTTTGAAATATTTGGTTTAAAAATTAGTTTTAGCTATTCTAAAATAATTTTGACTTGTAAATATATTTATTAAGTAATAATATAATAATATTGTTATGTATATATGTTTATGTATATATGTTTAGTAGTAATTTATATTTTAAATATACTTATTTGCTAATATAGTTTAAAATAATCTGTAATTATGAATTTAAATCATTTATAATGTTAAACTATGTTGTTGGTATTTTTAAGTTTTTAGTAATAATATTTTATCAATACTATTAATATATTTATTTAATTACTAATAGTTTATATTTTTGATAGATTTGGTTTGAATTTTAGTTTTATTTATGCTGTTTCATTTAGGATATGTTTTAAATTACATTGTTAGTGCAAATGATTATATATAATATTTATTATTTCTTGAATATTTATTTATTCTTAATGATACTTAATTTCTCCGAGTAATTGTATTTATCTAATATTGTTAATTTATTTGTTTTTAATAATATTTATGATATTTTTTATTTAGTTTAAGCTGTTTCCTTATTATTTTTAAGATATTTTTTAATATAGATATAATTAATTTGTTTTGTTGTTTACTTTATACTATTATTGCTAATAGTTATGTTTAATATTTACTATTATATTTGAATATTTTTTTATTTTGAATATATTTAAATTGTTGTAGTAGTTTTATATTGTTATTATTTTTTGTATAATAATATTTTTGAAATATTTATATTGTTTTATTATATGTTGTATGTTTAGGTGTGATGTTGTTGCTATTGTAAGGATGTTTGTTGATATTAAATGAAAGAGGAAAATCTTTTTTAAAAAGAATCATTTATTAACGCATATACATTTGTACAGTATACAAAAACATAAAAAAACTATACATATTAAATAACGTAGATAACACCAAGCTCGTACATGAGAAATCACAGTAAACTTAATGACCTGCACTTGGAAGATGCTCAGTTTGAACTGCTACCAGCCGGATGGCGGGAGCCTACAAGTGGGCATCGTCCAGTGCGAAATGAAAAATGAAAGATGAAATTGTGATGGTCTTAGGTAATAAGTTTACAATTCGAAAGAACTAACAAAATAAAGGGGATAAAGTCGTAATACTGAAAGATTGGTTTTGCCTATGGTCGGTTCTATTTAATGTCCATGTCCACCGGTGGGAAGTCCATAAAGTCCATCAGCTACAATTTTACCAGATGAACCCTTGATTACAACTGGTACTGTGACTGGGCCTTTTAGGACTCCTCCATCGTAGGTGATGGCACCAGCTGCTCCGCCTGAAACAAATGTTGCGAGTTGACACTTGACGTCCCAACCGGAAGTAGTTGGTGTATTCGAGTTTTGAGTTTTAGGTGTTTCGAGTTTTTTTGTATGAGTATGAATTTTGAACTGTGGTGTGGTGTTTTTAGCGACTTGGCATTGTACCATCATACTGTGTCTACTGATTTCGAATCATTGTTGTTGTACTTCATGTTATCGGATGGTGATGTGCTTGTCTTTTCGGTTTTGGTTGTATCCCACACCAATAAAAAATCAAAAGAAAAACTCACGAAACTGACCTAGTATTTTTTACCTCCGTATCCACCGAATCCGTAACCTCCGTGACCTCCGAGTCCACCACCGAGACCGGCACCTCCGTGACCACCTCCGAATCCACCTAAGGACCAACAAGTTTATATTAAGACAGAACTAGTTAGTCGGGGGCTTTGCCGCTTTTGCAGCAATGCAGTACCTCCGAAACCGCCTCCGAATCCTCCGGCACCACCGGCACCACCACCAACACCAGCACCGATTCCTCCGGTTTGTACGGCAACACCATCAGAATAGGTGATTGGTGCTTGAGCGGCTCCTACAAGATGGGCACCTCCGTTGGTTGGTCCTACTACGCTAGCGGTTCCTTTGGAGGAAATTAGAAATCATTGGTGATGATGGTACTTGATGATGACCAGTCGATTTGCAGTGTGTTTTATCGTATCGTATTAAGAAAGAGAGAGAGATTTTGCCAGTTGAAGTTAGTTGAATTATCGAAGGTTGTTATTGATGCCAATTAGATTTTTTTATTGTTTGATTGAGAGAATGAAGTTGATTTAGTATGAGTGTCATGTATATGTGACGGTTTTACTGATTAAAGTGTTGCTGTTTTGTTGAATCGCGTTAATACCTTGGGATGGTCCTACAATGCTGGCTGGGCCTTGTTGGGGTCCAACAAGGTTGGATGGTCCGTTGGAAGCTCCTTGTAAGTTGTTACCGCCCTCAGCTGGTCCTACGACGTTCTTGGGACCGGCTGCTGGACCCTAAACAGAAAGCAGAGACCGTGCAGGTATCCGGCCGATGTCGTTATCGGATCGAGTCGACTTACTTGTACGTAAGATGGACCGGCAGCTTCGCTTCCATAGAAGCCACCTCCGGCGCTGCCTCCGGCGAATCCAGCGCCACCACCGGCACCGCCTCCGAAACCTCCTCCTAGACCACCTCCCAGACCACCGCCGAATCCTCCACCGCAACCGGCACCACCACCGGCTCCACCGTGGCCATCACATCCGCCATCTTGAACAGAACGGAGAACCGGTCAGGTTAAAATGGTTAATAGACGAGGAAGTTGTTGCGTTACGCAACGAAAACGAGACAAGACTGAGATAAGTGGACCGCGTAAAGTAACACGAGTTTCTGGGAAAGTTGTTTAGCCGCCGACTTAGGCTTCTTGACGAAAATGACTGAATGAGATGCTATTATCGGAGTAAGTAGAACAGAAATGCCGCCGTCGAAGAACAATCATCTGTTTGCATAAGAATTATAACAGTACCAGTCGCAATTACGGGAAAGGTATGATTAAAGAAACATTACTAATATATCGGTAGTTTCTCTTTTGCGTCTAATCGCGACAAAAAGAGAACCCGTTAATTAATTATATGCAATCACGGATAAATGAAACGGTTCGGAGTTATCGTTTCCGCTCAAAATTTAATTAGATTTCACTTTTATAAGGATTGCGGTTCTGTGAAGGTGAACATAGATGAAAAAATGAGTTATTAGAAATCACGTTGAGACTGGAACTTTCAGATATTAGATCGAGGGATACTTTGATGATAAGAGAGTTATAATAAACTGATAAGTCGAGATTCGAAAATGTTGTATCCCGACTGTAGATTGAAAGGTTCCTTACCGTAACCGCCGCCATAACCTCCTCCGATGTAGTGTCCTCCTGGGTAAGCTGAGCTAAGGGTAGCTACAGTAGCTAAGATAGCGACGGCCTGTAACAAGAAATCCATTAGAAGTGTTTGCAAATAAACTACTGCTTTTGTTGATAAGAATCTTACCAAAATCGTCATTTTTATGAAGTTAATTGAGTAGTTTGAGAGGATTTAGTAAAGATTATTAGAATATGAACGATTTTGTAATACAAATTTAACAAATTTTATATATGAATTAGATTTAATTTTTGTGCTATTAATAATAAATTTGATTGAGATGATGATTAGAATATGGGCGAATTTGTATGAATAGTTTGAGACAAATTTTATCAGGTTACAATTAATTTTTATGATAAAGACGATTTAGTGTGCGCGTTATTAGTAAGATATTTGATTGAGATGATTTAGCAAAGATATAATACTTGATTTTAATGATTTAATGATTGATATTAAGTTTGGAACAATTACTGAGAATAATATTATATTATAATATAGAGTTTAGAATTAATTATTGTGTTTAAGAACGATTTAATTTGTGAATTATTAGTAAGAAATTTGATTCAGATGATTTAGCGAAGATGTAATATTCGACTTTAATGATTTAATGGTTGATATTAAATATTGGACAATTAGTGATTGATTTAATGATACAATATGTGACTATTATGATTAAGAACGATTTAATTTGTGCATTACTAGTATTAAATTTGATTGATATGATTTAGAAAAGAGAAAATTATATATTAATATTAAAAATGTGATGATAATCAGAGCAATTATTCGATAAGATGAAAACCGAATCGTTTCCAAAAGACAATTTACGAAAATATCAATGAGAACTATTGATTAAAACGTTGTAAATAACTCACCAAAACCTTCATGGCGATTGATTTGATTTGTATGTGAATACACCGACCAAACTGCAAGTGATGCTTTGGAGAGGTGCTCGGGCCGCTTTTATACAAAATCGAACCGGTGCGGGGATTTGGATTTCGTACCGTTTTGTAAAATGTGTAACGGGCTCGGGTGGTGGGTTTTGGGGAACGCGAAAAGATGACGAAGAGGCAAAAAACGGCGCGGTGCACACGGCTGCACTGTCGGCGATTGCCGTTACGATCGCATTTCGGTGCTAGTTCGCCTAAGGTGTCCATCGCCTGCTTCGATTAGGCCGTTATTCTTCTAACAGATCGAACGTTCGGTTAAGTTTTTGGGAACTTTGAAGATAGTGAGGTGTTCAAAGTAGTTTTAAAAAATTTCTCGAACCGTAGCCTGATAGAAAATTTACGTGCTTAAATTTAACTTTATTCAATTGTATTTTATCATTTATTTATATTACATTGGAACTTATTATATATCCATACAATATACTTTGTTTTCTTATATTAATTTACGTATATCTCTTTATATTTTTAAAACCCATAGTTTATTTTACTTAGTTAATTTCAAGAATAATTTTGCTATATTTATAAATAATAGAATAAGATTGATTCAAAAGTAACTTAATTAAATTATTCATAAGTATTTTATGAGTAAAAATAGTAGCAAATTGTTGTTTTATTATAATATCATTATTTAATTAATATTAAAATTAGTTTTAGAAATATTAATATAAATAATTCATAATTGGTTTATATTTCTAAATTATTCTTCTAACCGAAAGTTTGGTTAATTTCTTGATAATCTTGAAAATCTCTTAAACCAAAGCCTGATAGTAAACTTGAGTGCTTATATTTAACATTACTCATTTATTCAATTGTATTTTATCATTTATTTATATTACATTAAATCGTTTTATATATCCCTACAATATGTCTTGTTTTCTTAGACTGATTATAATATATCTCATTAAATTTTAACAGAGATCAAGATCAATATGAATAAAATGAAAACAATAATTTTGATACTAAAATTTATCATTATCTTTGGATTTAGTATTTTTATAAATTAAAATTTATATTTTCGTAAAATTCGAATAAATAAAATTCTAATTTACGTTTAAAAAATATCAATTCTTTATTATTATCCTTATCTTAAAAACTTTTTAGTGAAATATAATTAGGTGTGGGTCACTTGTTGATCTTATTTCTCTTTTCTTTCGTTTATATCTTAAAAACTAATAATGTATTTTGTTTAGTCGGTTTTAATAATAATCTTCATAATACTGAAGTATAAATTTTAATCTTTCAGTATATTATACATTATAGAGCATATTATTAGTAAAAATAGCAGTAAATTGTTTTTTTACTGTGACATCATTATTTAATTAATATTAAAATTATTTTTAGAAATATTAATATAAATAATATATAATTGGTTTATATTTCTAAATTATTCTTCTAACCAAAAGTATGGTTAATTTTTTGGTAGCTTTGAAAATACTGTGGTGTTCAAAGTAGTTTTGCAAATCTCCTTAACCATAGCCGGATAGTAAATTTGAGTGCTCATATTTAACATTATTCAACTATATTTTATCATTTATTTATTACTATTTATTTACTATATTACATTAAATCGTATTATACATCCATACAATATGTCTTATTTTCTTATATTGATTATAATATATCTCATTAAATTTTAACAGAGATCAAGATCAATACGAATAAAATTCAAACAATAGTTATCAGTATTATCCATTTGATTCATTTTAGCAACTATATTTCTAAATTATTCTTTTAACAGAAAATTTGGTTAATTTTTTGAGAGCTTTGTGGCGTTCAAGGTAGTTTTTGAAAATGCATCGAACCACATCCCGATAGAAAATTGACATGTTTAAAATTAACATGATTAAATTGTATTTTATCATTTATTTATGTTACATTTAATCTTTTTATATATCTATGCAATATAGAATACACCTTGCATAAAGTTATTATCTCAAGTACTCTCACATCTCAAGTGTTATTACACCAGTTTATTATTATCTCGGATTATTTTCATATTATTATTTTTATTACTTTTTAGTGAAGTATATTTGAGAATGGCTAATAGGTTTTTGTATATTTATTAATTTATTTGTTTTTAAATGAAAGTATAAATAACTAATAGAATAAGTTTAATTCAAAGCAAATTTTAATCGTTCAGTATATATTAAATTATTGAGTGTTTTGTGAAAGAATATATTAATATATAATTATTCTATTGGAATTCGTTTAAATTGAAGGATAAGTTTTTTTGGGAACTTTGAAAAGTATGATGTCGTTTATATTGTTATTTCTAACAATATTCATTATTCAGTATTTTTTTATTTGATTATCTTACACATTATCGAATATTATTTAACAGTTTGTTATCAATATTTTTTATCTGAAACCTAATATATTTTTTTTAAATTAGTTGGAGATCTAATTAATTGAATTGATAGTCCGTTAAACTCTAATCTATATATTTAATTATTTTTGAATAATCTTTATCGATAAGTCAATATAATTTGAGTTTTCAATAATATAAAAATGCAAAACCTTTTATTCCTCCAATATATATTATGTTATTGATTATTTTATTTGTAAAATTGTAACACGATTATTATATTATTCGGATAATAGTATTTAATTATTATTAATATTAATTTGAGAGTTATTTTTCTAGATTATTCGTTTAACCGATCGTTAGTTTGATTTTAAAGATAGCTTTGAATAGTGTGATGTGATTATTATATCATTATTTTTTTCACTTTTAGCTTCTCAATATGAATAAATTACCATTAAAATTAAAATTATAATATTTAATAATACATTTAAAATGATAGTAATTATGTTACACATCTTTAAATTAATGTTTCGCATTTCTATATATCCATTAATATAAATCAAAAATTAATAAATTCGTTAATTATCGGGTATTTGACTTAAAAATTGTAATTAATAGTAAAAAAATAGTTATTTATTCTTAGTGAATTTTATTCTTTTATTTCATAAATAGTATAAAGAAACCTTGTTTGTTAAATTTTTTCACTTATGCTAATATTAAACTATTTATTACATTAATCAATTGAATATATTTATCTGACTACTAAAATATATATAATTCAAATTGATATATATTATATAATAAATTTATATATATATATATATATATATATATATATATATATATATAGTTTAATTATTTTAAGTAATCAAGTAATTACATAAAAAAATTTTAACAATAAAGAACGGAACGGAAACTGGTACAATAAATTTAAATTTAATTCCATACATATCTATTATATTATTTATTATCTATTGCTTCTATCATATAAAACTATCATATATAATATATTATATATTTAATTTATTATCAAATCCGTAAATATTATGTTAAAATAAATGTAAATATACAAATAATTGGATATATACAAAATATATTTAATTAAAATATTTTTTTAATATGTAAGATTTAATCATTATAATTACCAAATACTATAATAATTAATTAATGTCCTAAAATTAATTAATAAAAAGTATATATTACACATTCATTATTTATATTAACTGGTATTCCACTGATTTACTACTAAAATAAGCTAGTCCCCATTAAAAAATATCTTGTGCATGTTGTATTTACTCTAAAGTAATTAGTTGTAATAGCTACGGACTAATGTAATTAGAAACTAATTTGCATTTGTGTTTGCGTCATTTCTTGTTCAGTTACAACAATAAATCTGCTGTAATAGACGTGATTGTATCATATTTTGTTTGTTTGTTTTATGTTTCATAAAGTAGTTCTTTCACAGATACAGGTAAATTTAGAAGGGTACTATAATGAATATTAAGTTTTAATTGTTAATTATATATAGATAACGTAACATTGTTGTATTTTATATAAAAATAAATATTATTTTGAAATTATATTTATGTCTTTTTGTCCTGTCATTCCTTTAATAAAAATATCCGTTATTCTATAACAAACTACTTTTTATTACAGTACAATTTCAACAGATATTTTAGTTTGTTACCATTTATTACCAAAAACTATTCCCAACTGACTTTCTCCAATTACTATAATTACCTTTATATAAGTCTAATATTGAATTTCCTTTAATATTGTGTCAGAGAAGAAACAAGTTTTGATATGTGAGGAATAGGAAAAGGTTTTTATTTTAAAATCATGTTTTTGTTACAAAAATAATAAATGTATTTGTATCATCAGAATTTTGATGAAGTTTCATATTAAATATAAACGTTCGTTATTAAAAAAGTAGGTATTTTAATTCTTATTTTCTATTAGTATCAGTTCTTTGAAATTAACATTTTATATTTCAAATTTATTTTTAAGTGATGTATTTCAAATAAATATATCAAAAATTACCAAGACTAGATAAACAACATATCTGACGTTATAAATATTAGTTAATTTTGGTAATCCAACAATGTTATATTTTCTTTTTGGATTTCTAATTTATAATTCTATATCAAGAGTCAAGTAATTGCCTATATTAATAAATAAATTGGTAATTTTTTATGTTTTATATTGAGTTACCACAGAAAACTCAGTTGTTGCTATATGAACTATTTTCATACCGAAACCATTTCATAGAAATGATGAGGAGAAATATCGTACAATGATGAAATAGAAGGGGAAATGGGAATTGGTCTCAGTTTAATTGGGGGTTACAGCTATAATTTGCATCTCGATGCAAGTCACTGATTCAGTACTCTCTTGGTTCTCGAATCGTGTACATCTACTTTTGAGTTTATTAGCCATTTTGTTGTATATATCAATATTATTATTGATATAATGTTTCAAAATTATTGTTATTCTTGAAGAGGTCGGTTCCAGTGTTGGTGATGTCATTGAAGTTTAACAAGAAATATTTTATTTCACTTATAACTATTCTTATTGCTAGTTGGTAATTAATCAAGGTTCTTGTTTCTAATATAAATTATGCCAGATTAAACTAAACTATCTGAATTCGAAAACTCCAGAGTTGCCAGCTTGTTCTTCATTTCTTGGTTGTTGTATCAGTGCTTTAGAAAATAATTATATATATATATATATATATATATATATATATATATATATATATATATATTGTATATATTGTATATAACGTTGTACTCTATTTTTATTATATTGTTTTATTAGAATATTTCATATATCTCATACTCTAATTCTTAAACAAGTTACATGCACTTTGAATTTATTCCATGAAATACTATGGGTTCACAACCATTTTAGTTATATTGTATTTTTGTAAATATGTTAGTCTTGATTTATTTTATTAGTATTATTCGATTATAATTTATATAATCGAATTGTATCTATATTCCAATTCATCGTATATCGATCATATTAACTAAGATACTAGGAACCAAAAAAGGGTGTGGATGTAAACATTGATTCAAGTAACAAGGTCAATAAACTATATAATCGATTGTCATTCGATTATTTCGCTTTAATTTATTATTACACTCACTTTAATTTCCATCTTTATTTGTTGTTACATTCATTTTACTCCTTACTT
This sequence comes from Rhynchophorus ferrugineus, assembly GCF_030347505.1. NCBI lineage: Eukaryota > Metazoa > Arthropoda > Insecta > Coleoptera > Curculionidae > Rhynchophorus > Rhynchophorus ferrugineus. The sequence continues at coordinate 22,819,542 of NW_027472590.1, read as the reverse complement.
AACCATTCCTTACTTAAAGATCCCCGTAGATGTACTAAATATGGATATTCTATAATGTTTACTTACTTAACCATCCCTTAACATTATCTTTTAAGTAAGGGACGACTTAGTTTTGGTTTATATTACAGGTCTCTATTTAGAATATGTTATAGTAGAATTTCTGATCCCTTTTCATCTCTTCTTCATGTTCTTCGCGACTGATCCTTATCCATGGTTGCCTAAAAGAACTTATAATGTCTTGACGATGTTTCGGAATAATTTCAAATCAAATCACATTATATATAATATTAATCAAATGAATATAATAAATATGGATATTCTATAATGTTTACTTACTTAACCATCCCTTAACATTATCTTTTAAGTAAGGGACGACTTAAATTTTGGTTTATTATACGGGTCTCTATTTAGAATATAAACTATGCTATAGTACAATTTCGGATCCTTTTTCATCTCTTCTTCATCTTCTTCGCGACTGATCTTCATCCATGGTTGAAACTTAAAAGAACTTATAATGTCTTGACGATGTTTCGGAATAATTTCAAATCAAATCACACTATCTGTAATATTAATCAAATTAATGTAATAAATATGGATATTCTATAATGTTTACTTACTTAACCATCCCTTAACATTATCTTTTAAGTAAGGGACGACTTAAATTTTGGTTTATTATACGGGTCTCTATTTAGAATATAAACTATGCTGTAGTAGAATTTCGGATCCTTTTTCATCTCTTCTTCATCTTCTTCGCGACTGATCTCCATCCATAGTTGAACCTTAAAAGAACTTATAATGTCTTGATGATGTTTCGGTAGAATTTCATCTGAACTTTGAATTTCCACCTCCAAGTCTTGCTTCCTTATGCTTTATTACTCGTTATACTCAAGTTCAAATACCTAATACCGACCGAATATATATAATACTTATTATGTTAATCAATAAAATCACATTATATACAATATTAGTCAAATTAATGTAAAAAATATGGATATTCTATAACGTTTACTTACTTAACCAACCCTTTTGACTGATCTTTATCCATGGTTGAAACTTAAAAGAACTTAAAATGTCTTGACGATGTTTCGGAAGAATTTCAAAACAAATCACATTATATATAATATTTATCAAATGAATGTAATAAATATGGATATTATATAATGTTATAATATTTATAGAGATTATTTAAAAGGATTAAGACAGGTTTACAGAATATCACAATTCTTCGTTAATAACATATTTCATTCAATTATTTCATTGAATGTCAGAAGAGAAATTATTAGATCGTATAAACAATTAATGCATTCTATCTCGCTGCATATAAAACATAATTTTATAAACGTTTGAATAAATCTAGTGCTGTTCTGAAGAAGTTTTTAAGCAGGGTATCTAACCTAGGTTAATTTAATTGTTAATATACCTAGAAGATATAATATTGAAGAGAATTTATATGTTTTATATACTGATATCTATTTAGTCTCAGCATAACAAATTTGTTCTTATGAAAATAGCCTAAGAATCGTTTAAAATCATATGTAGAACCTTCCGAACTGCAATAGTCATATCTTACACCAATTAAAGAGTGCTCTTTTAAGCTTCAGTATTAAATTCAGTGTAACATTTTTCTTTTTCTGGTAATACACCTTGAACTACAATCTGTTGAAATTCCAATAGGCTAGAGTAAAAATTGTTTACGTAACTTTGAAATTTTAAAAATTGAAAGGCTAGAGGGTGAGTTATAATATTCTGGTGATCATATACAGTACCATATATGCATAGAAATGGTATAATTAAATGTCATCAAAAAATCCACAAAATATTATCTGAAAATTTTACATGTTACAAGAATCTCTTATATGTGACATAGTTTAAATCTTTGAATAATAATTACCAACTGAATTGTATATAACCAAAGTTTAATCTACATTATGAATAAGAAACTAAGTACTAAGAAGAAAATTATTCACTAGCAAACTAAAGCAATTATAATTACAACATGAGGTGTTGGAATACATGTTCAGTTCAGAATAGTTAATGCAATATTTATGAAAAAATATATTATTTAAAGCTACACATTCTAAGGACTAAATTTCTAAAACAATCAGTCAATATTGGTATACCTCCTCAAAAAGAATATGTATCATCTGTCGTTTTAACCAGCTCGACAATTAAACAAAAGAAGGAAAAACCGATGAGGATACAACGTCTTGTATCTAACACCAACATACGGCTTATACTTCATATATTTAACACTTCTCGCACTTAACACTTAAGGGTAAAAGCAAAATAAAAATATATTCAACAATAAAAATAATGTATTAAATCTAATATATCAAACTACTAATTATCACCTTTAAATATCCAAAGTAATTTAAATGTTTCTTTTTTAATTTCAAAACAATTATAACGACTTAAACAATCTATAGATTCATTATAAATAATGTATTTCGTTCAATTACTTCATTAAATAACAGACTAGTAATTATTAGACTGTGTCAAAAATAACGAAACCAATTTCGGCGCACATAAAAACGTTATTTTCACAAAATATTATCAAAAAATCTACAGCCTCTATTAGAGAAATACATATTATCTGACTGACATTTTCATTAATTACTTAAGTTATTTGAAACAGACCTTAAAATTCATTCAACCTAGTTAATTTAATTAAAAGTATACGATTTTCACACTACACATTAATTAGTACAAAAATAGATTAATAAGGATTAATAAATGTTATACAACTTTGTACAAGCTATCCAAAACTCTATTACACTGTTATAATATATACTAAAATATCCCATGGGAAATATTCGTGTGTCTAAAACGAGTTTGTTCAGAATTCGAAACGAACAGACTGAGAAACGTAGGTAACAATGCTAGTTCTTGAACTGAAAGGTGAAGAGTTATCGCTTTTGTCTTAAAGGCATGGCACAACCACTATAAAGCTTCTAAGATTTGTGGGTTAAAAACTAAACCAAATATGTTTCATAATCATCGCTTGAACTTAGCTTTGGACCGTAAAGAGGGTTTTGTATAAATCGGAACAAATGTTAGTCGGATGGGGCAAGGTCTGGGCTATACGGTGGTTGCATCAATACTTCCTGGTCTCTCTCAATTTGTGTAGTTATTTAATGTATGTGGGGCCTATATCTTTTCTAGTGATCAATCCCGGCTGTTTCTTTTAAATGTATACACCCATCCCATTAGCTGTTAATAATAACCGTTCCTTTTCAATGCCATAAAACATTGAGCATCATAATGATTGATGTTAATATAGACTCTCCTAACGTTTGTGAAACTCATCGCTTCGACAATGATATTTTTCATACCTCTGTCATACCTACGTCGCTTTGCAACACGTTTGCTCATTTGCGCAACAATAACGCAATTAAATGTTTTTTCAATGTCGATTCACAAGAGAAAACTTAGTCCATTGTTAATTCATGTGGAACGAAACTCTCAAGCTTCTTTTAACATACATTCTTATGTAGATGGCTCAAAACTATTTTTAGACAACCTTCTGTTCTGTAACTATGTCGCCAGATATTTTTAATCAGTTCGTCGACTTTTTCAATAATCATGGAACGAAAACCAGACGAGCAATCCAATTCTGGTATTCTCCAACCTCATATATTTGGAGACATCGTTGTTGTTGGAATCGAGTTGTTACTTGGTACAGGGTGTGTGTTAAATTAGTTGATTAATTCACAAACAATTTCCGGAACGCTGGTTCAATAGGGTCAAACATAGGTTGTTCTTAGAGATGTCAGTGATTCACGAACCCGAAATCATTTACTTCTTGGGTATCTTTCTTTGAATGAAAGTAAACTGTTTCTTATTTATTTATATTAAACTTATGTTTACAGTTACAATACAATGCAACACTATAAATACCCGTACTGTCTTCGATCAATGATTTGCGATGGATCGGTCTTATTTTACAAACTTGAATAATAGTGGTGAATATTTCATTAGTCTTTTCATGAATATTTTATTGTGAGTTGGTCGTGAATATTTGCCGTGGATGATTGCGAACCTCTTGGCAGCGACAATAAATAAGGCAATAACAAGGCAGATGTTGAAAAAACGGTATTTTGAGAAGTAAATATAGGAACTTTATAAACATGTTTAACAATGTTTCTAATTTATCTATCTGACATCCTGAACAGTGAGCTTAGAAAACATTTCCCAAATACTCAGAATATTGCTCTTCATAAAATGCAACTGGAGACCTATTATTTCTGTCATCCTTAATTAATCTTATTCTTAAATCCATTGTCCTCTTATTTATTCTATTCAGGGTATATTTTCAGTTTTTTAATATCCAAAATACTGCAATATTATTTTCATATATATTATGATTTTTTCACCCATTAAGCTTGCAAACTTCAGTTACAATCTCACCTTTCTATGCAGTCACTATATAAGCAATTATTATTATATTGGTAATTTCGTGTTATTGGAAAATGCGCATGAATTACAAGACTTTTTGAAGTCTGTGTTTTACCAGGAAATTAATAAAACCGTGATGTTGAAACAACTTGAAAACGAAATGGAGTTGATAACCCATTTCTCTCCCTTTGGATCTTTCACATCGCATGTTAACGACTAGAATCATTCTTAATTTATCAGCTGCTAAACTGTCTGAAGGTTTTCTGAGAGCTACAGCTGGATTTTAGTTCAATAAGTCTTCCGTTTCGTTGAATTCGAATCTTGTTGGTTGTTCAGGCTATTTTTTGTCATCAAATCAAAACTAAAAATGTGATTATGACAGAACATTATCGGCGTAAGATTCTAAAAGAGCCTGATTAGCTTCGTCTATAGTTTCTTTGAAATCAAATATCAAGAGTAATGAATGTGAAAATACAATTTTGAAAGTTCAGTGACTACTGTCTGTATACACCGAACTACTCGATAATATTAAACGAAAAGTTATTATACCAGGAGTACCAGAAATTCATTACCAGTTCTTCTAATAGATGCCGCTAGGAATAAGCATGCAATGTTATGATTCTACACATGTTTTTTCTACTGACATCAAGCTTCAAAACTATACAATTTATATTGTGTCATAGATTTATACCTTTTACCCTACCTTGAAAAAGTTAAAAGTAGACCGAAAAAGATGACCGTTTGAAGATGAAGACCCCACTCAAACGCAAAAACAATTGGCAGAAGTGTTAAATTTCACCTAAGAAATGATTGACAACCGATTACGAGCAATGGGAAAAATCTAAAAGATGGGAAGATAGATGCCACATCAGTTGAATGACAGGCCAATGGAAAATCGAAAAATCGTCTGTGAAGTGCTGCTTCAAAGGTACGACGGGAATTCATTTCTTCATCAAATAGTAACTAGCGAGGAAAAGTGGATTTATTCTGAAAGCCCTAAGCATAAAAATCATGATTATCACTTGGCAAAGCCGACCGGCTGACTCTAAGGCTAAGTCTAAATCATTTTGATCGCAGGACAATGCACTGTGTTCTTGAGTGTATTACGAACTGTTGAAATATGATAAAACAGTTAATAGTAATCGCTATCGACGATATTACAGTTAGTTCATAAATCAAAACCGGTTAAGGAAGCGTTGAAAGCACTTGGATGGGGCATATTTTTGTACCGTACTCCAGATCTTGATCCGTCCGACCATTAACTTTTCCCATCAATGAGACATGCGCTTGCAGAGCAGCACTTTACCAATTTAGAAGTTAAAAAGTGACTCAATAAACGATTTTGCACAAAGAACAAACAGTTTTCTTGGAATAGCATCCATAAATTGCCTGAAAGATGGCGTATAGAAGATGTATAGAATCTAATATTTTGGCCAATATTTTGAATACATACATTTTTCCGTTATCTAAAGAATTATGTTTCTTTTTTCGAAAAAGCGATAACGACTTTTCAATACACCTGACATTATGTGGATAAATTTCCAAACTATCGAATTGGAGACTTGAGTTAAGTTTTCACAGTGATTCACACTTGTTCATGTGTATTCACAGTTATTCAACATATATTTCTGATCAAGATACATGCAAGCATCTAATAACATGTCAATCGGAAAATTGATAACCGATTGTCACTGAAAACTTATTAAATAACCCATTATATACGTTAATAATTAAAACTTAATCAAGTTTTTATGAGATAACCTGCAATAAATTTGCAGACATCGATATAATAACAAATTGTTCGTAATTACTATAATAATACCGAGGATAATAATCTATAGAGGTAACGGCAATATCGACGGGTTTCGACAGTAAACGGAAAATATTCGAGATTTGCAAGCTCATTTTTCTGTATAATCTTAATTAATCCCGAGGAAAACCGCTAGTATAAGCGATATTAACAATAATTAGTCGATATTTGAAATACGTTCGTTGCCCAATTGCATTATGTTTTAAATAAAGAAAAGAAAGTCGACTTTTTCGTTCTTCGAACAGTGTCTAAATTAATTTCCTGCTAACTTCTATTTATTACTTTATTTTGTACCATCTACCGTTGCAAATCACATCTTGGAATCATCAAAACTTTTGAAATAAACGAAAATCGAATGAAAAACTGAGTTTATTAAACAGGCATGGTATAAAAAGTTCGGTAAGTTTCTAAGAAGACCAGCTTGGAGCTTATAGATTTTTGGTTTTGATATTATAACTATTAAATTTGCATTTACTGGCATTTAGAATTAGTTATAGCGGAAAATATCATTTTAATGAATTAATTCAATATCTCCAGCCTACCAAAGTTTTAGAGATTTAAGTTAAATACTGTTCAGATGTGTATTTAGCAATACCTACTAATGTCTTTCCTTCGGTATAATTTTAATAAATTCGCTACTGATCATTGGCGGTACGATTAAGCTCTGCCATATGCACAATATTTATTTATTAGTAAGATGTTGAACTACTATATCATATTAAATGAGATGTAGTAGGTTTGACGGTTATTGTAAAGAATCGCAAAAATATTGAAATATTATTTAAAAAAATATTAAATATTGAAATAATTATATTAACCAGATATGTGGTAGAGTATTGAAGGATATCAGGTAAAAAAATACTATAATTAGCATAAGCAATATTAACAATAATGATTCGATATTTGAAATCCGTTAAGAAAGTCAAAATGAGTTCGATTTATTTCGTTCTTCGAACAGTGTCTAAATTCATTTCCCCCAAAACTTGTACTTGTTACTTTAACATATTTTATACAATTTGCCGTTGCAAATCACATCTGAGAATTAGCAGAAATTCAGAAATAAACGAAAATTCAATAAAAAACTGTGTTTATTAACCAGGTACTGTATAAAAATTCAGTAGGTTTCTAAGTAGGTTTGACGGTTATTGTAAAGAATCGCAAAAATATTGAAATATTATTTAAAAAAATATTAAATATTGAAATAATTATATTAACCAGATATGTGGTAGAGTATTGAAGGATATCAGGTAAAAAAATACTATAATTAGCATAAGCAATATTAACAATAATGATTCGATATTTGAAATCCGTTAAGAAAGTCAAAATGAGTTCGATTTATTTCGTTCTTCGAACAGTGTCTAAATTCATTTCCCCCAAAACTTGTACTTGTTATTTTAGCATATTTTATATCGTTTACCGTTGCAAATCACATCTAGGAATTATCAGAAATTTAAAAATAAACGAAAATTTAATTAAAAACTAAGTTTATTAACCAGATACTGTATAAAAAATTCGGTAGGTTTCTAAGAAGTCCAGCGTAGTACTTATAGGATTTCGATTTTATAATATATCCGTTAAATTTACCTTCACTTGTATTTTAAACTGACGGTCTCCGATAATATTCAGTTAATTAAATAAATAAATATGTTCGGTTTCCAATCCTCCAAAGCTTTAGAGCTTTTATGCAGATATTGTTCAAAAGTATATTCAACAATACTGTTTTGAGAATAACTAGAATAAATTCACTAGTAATCATCGGCAGTACTAATTAAATTCTGATATATACACAATATTTATTTATTAGTAAGATCTTGAGCCTCTGTCTGATATTAAGTTAGCTGTAATAGGCTTGATAGCAACTGTAAGAATCACAGAAATATTGAAATTTTATTATAAAAATATAATATATTGAATTAATAATTTTAAACAGCAATAAGATGTGGTAGAATATTGAAGAAAATCGTTTAAAACAACTATATCAGTAAAAGCAATATTAACAATAATTAGTTTATATTTGAAACCAGCTTATTGTCCAATTGCATTATTTTTTAAACATAGAAAAGAAAGTAAAAATGTTCCTCGAACAGTGTCTAAATTAATTTCCTGTTAACTTGTACTTATTGCTTTATTTTATACCATTTACCGTTGCAAACCATGTCTCGGAATCATCGGAAATTTAAAAATAAATAAAAAGCTAGGTTTGCTAAACAGACACTGTATAAAAAGTTCGGTAGGTTTCAACATTGAGCTTATAGGATTTCGTTTTTATAAGATAACCATTAAAATTACTTTTACTCATATTCTGAACTAATTATTGCCGATAATATTCAGTTAATGAAATAACTATGTCTATGTATAAGGTGTATAAGGTATTCAAAAGTATATTCAACAATACCTACTAATGTACTCATTTGAGAATAACTGAAATAGACTCACTAGTGGTCGGTTATCGGCAGTACTAAATAAATTCTGATATATACAAAGCATATATTTATTAGTAAGATGTTGAGCCTCTACCAGATAATAAAATAGCTGCAATAGGCTTGATGGCTACAGTAAAGAATCAGATAAATATATTTAAATCCGGCTTGGTGGCGCAGTGGTAAAGGCGATGGGACGGTCCTCCTACTGTTGCGATAGCCGCGGGTTCGAATCCTTCTGGGGCATGGTCGTAAATATATTAAAATAGATTGAAGTGAAATTTCGATAACAGAGCGATCATTAATCCACAAAAATATAAACAATTTAAAATCACAAAGGAATCGGTAACTGAGAAATATCCGTAGTAGAATAACATGTATCCATTAATGTGTTGAAAATATTTGCATAATCTTAATAAATATAATATATTATTAAAGTAATGCAAAAACAAATCAATTCTTAATAAAATGTATAAAATGTATAAAAACACTTTTTAAAGTCTCACTTTTACGTAGCCGTGTATGCTTTAACATGATAAATCGAAATTACAGCATTGCAACTTCTATCCACCCGATAATTCAACAGATTAAATATATAATTATCTGCTTATCTGAATAAATAATTACATTCCGAGTTTTTACCAGCGAAACTGGACTATTAACGTTAAGCAATCAGAAATAACCGTTATAAGTACACGAATCGGATCTGATTCTATGCAAAAAATCCATCTAATAACGTTGAATCGTTTCATTTCGTACTTCGTAAATTTAAATATATCGATATTGAGAGAATAATTAACTGGAACATTAAAATTATCTTGTATTCGTACAAGAAAACATCATATTAAATATTCAGTAACAAATTGACATAAGTAAATTAACTAATTCTCAACTCGAGTACATTTTAATGATTCTCTAATAATTGGCGCTACTAATAACATATCAACAAATAACTAGAAATAAATTATACAGTTTTGTTTTATAGTTTCTTATATTCATCACACGGCTATTAAAGTACGCATTGTTATAACATCCTATCCAATAGATATATTACGCTAATAAACTAATTTTAAAGAATTCTCTTTTAATTTGAGACAATGTGTATCATTCAAACTATGGTTGAAGACCTGGTGCATTAAAGTTAATGAAACAAAATCATACATATAACTTTCCTGCCTAGAAGAACCTGTCCACCAGTGAATATCAATCATTGTTAACTACCCCAAGCAGAGGATGTTAAATATCTTGGTATGCATTTAGATCGACGCCTAACCTGGAAGAAGCACATACTCTCTAAACGAAAATAACTTGGACTTAAATTATATCAAAATACTAAATTAGATAACAAGGTATTGCTGTATGAATCTATACTCAAACCTATTTGGTTATATGGAATCCAACTATGGACTACTGCGAGCAAATCTAATATGTGTTGCGTGCCATTGTTGATACTCCATACTATGTTTCAAATGAAGTGGTACAACGCGATATTCATCTAGAAGCTATAACGAGTGTAATTCAACGTGTTTGTGTGAAGTACTTCGAAAGAGTGTCAGTGCATCCCAATGTACTCGCTAATCAGCTAAATATGCGACATGATAGTGAAGTGGGTAGACTAAAACATTTAAAACCATTTAGATTAGAAGACTTCAGAATAAACCTTAGAATAGTACTAATTAATTAACATAGCATTGTATACAGGAGATCGGTTAATGAAGTGATTTTGTACGTGTCATGTATACATATATTTTTATATAATATAGACATAAGAAATGCTTATTGCCTATTGGGCAGATTGTAGAACCACTAAGGGTAATAATTTTTTTTAAATCCTATTCAAAGCTGCTAAATTTTCTTATCTTTCAAGCTATTTATGGATTCCATTTGAAAAGAACGAGGATACGATATGATGGAAGATACAAAAAGATACAATCGACCTATTCTTTGATATCTTCATAAAAAGTGAAGCGCTGCTCACACAGATCACGACTCATATGTCGAAACTATTAGTAATCTTAAGTATTAAGTTCTGAAATATATGGTGAGTGGGGTGGCGTCCCATATTAAGGTTTACCACTTTTCAACTTTTTTACAACACTTGGTTGAATGTTGTCATCCTCAAGAATAACATCGTTGTGTCTTTGCTCGTATTTTGGCCATATTTTAAGTATTGTTCAACTCAAGCGCATCAATTGTAATCAATAACAAATCAAAAAACCAATTTTTTGGCTTTCCAGAATGCTCTTTGATTTGGATGTCAAAATTGTCATGATTAAATCGTCTAATCCATGATTCACATATTAGAATCGATGGAGCATGTTTGTCATAATCTTCAGACTTAGTCGGAACAAATTCAGACATTATCAATGCCCTGAAAAAATATTTTGTTTAGAGTTCGACATGTTAAAAAATAAAGCCTGTCAGGGAGGCTTCAACATGAAAATAGTTACAAATGTACCCGCTGTGATATAATACACAGTAGCACAATCTATTGTAAATTATTTAAAACATATTTATAGGTCTAGGATAACTCCCTTAGATGTTAGACTTAGACTCCCTCCTGAATATTTTTCAGAAAAGCGACTTTCTTAAAAATTATTGTGAACTTCTTGGTATAGGTTTGGGCTCCACTTTATCGCAAAAAGGATATTATCACCACCAAACTATAGCCGACATTTGGAAAAGTGCTTATTTACGAACCAATACTCTACTACTGGTGCCACAGAATTTTAAATCAATGTATTTGAAATACCTCAAGATTACTGATGTTAGACTGTAACAGTGTGTAACAGTAATAGTTATTCTTGAGTGTAATATTTCCTCTCTTTCATGGGCAAAATTTTAGAAAAGCAAATGTTCGTGTAACTTGGCGATTCAACTGTTACCTTAGCGATAGATGCCAATTTATTCTCATGTATTATTGGTCTCAAGTTCTCCCGAACTTGTTCGAACTGGGCCACGTTAAGATTTACAATATCATTTACCACTATTTTGTTTATTTCTTCATTAACTCACAAACCATATAGTTCCATAATACGAACTATATGATAAAGAACACTAGCCTCAACATACTGAAAGCGATTGTCCATGTGAGGGTCAGTATGTACGTTCGGAAGTTGAATGAAATTCAATAAAATCGAAAATCACGCGCATTCTACATCCCATACTTTCCTCCGTAAAGTTGCGAAGTTGTGAAAATCTTTTCTACACAATTCGATCTAAATGCGTGAGCATTTTCGTGAGCTTTTTGAAGTTTCTGAACTAATAAAAGTACGTTTTTCGCACAGTTCTATTTAAACTACTCATTTTAAAGAAACTGTCAGCTATTCATAACCATGTTTTATAAGAGAAACATTAAAGTAAAAATGATTAAATTAATTACAATATTATTTCAAAGATATAAAACACCAACAGTAACGTTAAACTGTTTTTTGAACAACAATCTTGTTATATCATTATATTATATATAATGTTAGGTCATTAAAGAACTTTGAAAAACGAGAAATACTAAGAATAAATCTAAAGTAGTGGCGAAAGCATTTAAAGCACCCAATAAGGCCAATAACATAAACATTCAAATAATATTAAATTACATTGCAGTTTAAAAACATGCTTTATAAAGTAGAATGAATTTTTAAGGGTTAATTTTTTTACATAAATATATTTTGCCTAAGTATCCAAATGTTATGGCATAAGTCTACTCAACAAGGACAGTTTGGATTTTAGTTTTGGATCTATTTGAATTCATGAGGTGAAATATATGCACTCCCCAATAAACTATATTAAATCAAATTTTTATTTATAATCTGTTATACATATGTATGTAAAAAATATGTAATTATAAACAAATATGTCTATCCATCAAACAGCCAATCACGCGGCAATATTGCCTAGTATTATCACTAACGTTTTTAAAAATGTTGTAGACCGATTAAACGAATTTTATATACGGTTTCAGTTATATGTTCATGCTATCAAACATCATTCTATCTGTTTTTAACTGGGGTAAAGGGAGAAGGGAAACGTCTCGAGTTTAAAACGAATTTTATAATTTAGAAACTGCATTCGGCAGTATATATTTGATATATCCTACATATAGTAGAATATATCAATAATCCAACTATACTAATAATAATTCCGATATTAATTACCACAAACCTAACCTAGATTTTTTCCTTTTCGGAAGTAAAAAAAGCAAAATGAGAATGAGTTGTTTTTCTTTTTGGAATCTCTATTTTAAAGAAAAACACAATATGTTTTGGCCAGTATGTTCTGCAGTGTATAATATTTTAAACCAGCTATATTATGGCTTCGTTGAGCAAGTATTACTAGAAATACACTTAAAGTCGTGTATTCTATTAAGAAAAACGGAAATTATTTTAATACAGGTAATAATACTGCTAATTATATTTCAGTTAGTCGTTTTTATTAGTAAAAATTAGGTTAATTAATGCAAATTAGTTATAAACCTTTAACAAGCAGTGAAAGAATTCCTAGTTTACCAACTAGAATTTGACAATTATTAAAATTTGACCAATTAAATCCCGGAATGTAGTTCGAACATAAAATTATTTGTAAAAAAAACACATGGGTTTACCCGTGCATATCGACTACAATTTACATCTACGGCGAATTTAGGCATATGAATTGTAAGACAGACACGAAAAAAAAAACGTTGGAGGCAATTAAATTAAAATCACAGCCGAATGTTTCGCAACAGCAGAGTTTCGTTTAATTTCGAACCATAACTTATTATGCGTCTTAGAAAAGCGCACGACCTGCTCGTATTTTTTTTGTTAACGCTCTCGGAACCGAAACTATTTCTATGATTGTGTTTCAACACTGACATGGATATTTTTTTCCATTTTTTTTTAGTAGAGAGTAATTGAACGTTTATTACTCGTTCTCGTTTTGAACGACGGGCTAAAATTTACTTGCGATTTTATCAGATGAGAATAAATTTTAAAACTATAAACTTGAGGATGTGAGATAACAGAAATATTTCGTTAGCACGGGTGCAATTAATATTATCTGATATAATGCTAATTTTTTGGAGTATTTAAATTGAAGCTTCAATGAAAACGCTTGAATTACACGGTGTACTTCCTTTTTTGTATTGAAATGATCATCATGGGCTGTAAAAGTTATTTTAACAGGGACAATGCTGGTTAATAATAATTTTGTTTTACTTTACTCAGCAGCAATATACATATAGTTTATGCAAAGTTTTTTGTAGTAATGCGTCATGGATATTTGTGAGGTCTAAACATTGCAATGTTGCCGCAACTCTGAGCTTTAGTTCAGTTTGGCTTTGACAACAAGAAAATTACAATCTGAATAAAATAATTGAACAAAAGTGTTATCAAATATAATTGATTTTAACATTATAGTACATCTAATACATATATTATCGATGGACTAAAAACTGCAATTAAGAAAATGGTATAATAGTTTGTAGGTTAGATTTGTTTGGTTTACATTGAACTCTTTTCCACACCACCCATGAGGTAGGGTTTCTAGGTGCGTTGTTTTATGTAGTGGTATCCCTCTGGAGGCTTAATCCACCTAATTAACATTTTACTTTTATTCGAGAGCATATTTACCTTTTTATGTTTAGTTCTTGTTTTCTTTAATGATGTGTTTACTTGTCAAGTCATCTCGGTATCATTGTATATTTTATTTCTTCTACTACTCTCTGTGTACACTATTCTTCATAAAATTAATCACTGAATTCTGTCTAATGCATTTACCATATATATAAAAAATAGTTAGTATTCATTTGCTCCTCATACGTACTAACCTAATGTTCATGTTTAATTTTGAACAATTACAATCTTATCTGTGACCGCAAATCTTTCACGTTATACAATACCATATTCTACAGTTATATTCTATTAATTATGTGCATAATTTTAGTTGTTTCCACTCTCATCTGCCTGTCTCAGGAATTTACAGCATTGCACAGCATTATCACGTATCCTGTAAGTTTCCTTCAGTCACTTTCACAATCCGACACACTGTCCAATTCAATCACTAAACTGTTAATATCTAATCTGTGTAAAACATGTTCACGATTCCACCATCTATCAATTACTTCCTCTGTATGTCTTATTGAGTTCATCCAAACCAAAGTTGTTACGGTTGGCAATGCTTCCTTCCACATATCAAAACACTTCTTGATAGAATATCCTTCTCGACCAGCAATATATCTGCAATTAATAAATATAATGGCCAACAAAACCTAATCGAATGCTATTGTAGCTCTTAGCTTTTTCCATCAATTTTTGTTGTCTTTACACTTTTTTGTTACTGTTTGGCCAAGAGTGCCACAATGAACCATTTTGAAATATTCAAGTTTCATCAAGATATACTAATTCACATACTTTATCTTCCTTGGTCTTAATTTATACCATTAAAAATTGAATTATTTTTAAGGCAATGTCTGGAAGTTCCATTACACCTCTCCAAGGGTAACCTTTACACTATTTAAACCCTATGCCCTGTAAGAGTGTATGAAAGGAAGTCTTACAACCCTCAAAAAGCTGCATATCCATAACTCTTTTATGTATGCTTTCCAAAAAGACAATTTTCTCTAAAATAATTTTATTAAATTATGTTTATATAGATAAAATAATTTGTGTACTTACTATTCGTAAACCTTTCGCATATTTGGCCTCAAGATTCGTCACCCACTTTGTATATAGACGAGTTTTATTGAATGAATCTAACGCATTATTGTTCCTTTTGTAAGCGATGTTTTGTTATTCACAGTACCCACACTAATATTTAGCGCGACAGCAACCCGCTAAAAACAGTTTCAATAAAATTGTAGGGTCTTATATTATTTAATATCATCAATAATTACCTCTCTAACGGAAATTATAGGTACAAGGGGGCCTCCATTACCTCGTTCCTTTTTGAAACATTTTATTAAAACCGTAATCAATTTGTGAACCTGACTATCTATTGTTTTAGGCATTTTCAAACGAAATGATATAATATATCACTGAGCGATTTAAAATGTATCAAAATAATCAAGGCGCTAAAATATCGTTTGTCGATTTTTAATCTGTAGTAATAATAACAAATATTTTGAATAATTTGGGGTACGTCTGACATCCGGCCGCCGTTTCTTTGTCAGACCTATGAAAAAATCTTTAATGCAATGGTGTAAAGAGGTTTTAACTCTTACCAATAAATTATTGTGGCTGTATAATTAACTGTAGTTTTTAGATGTGCTATAATTTTAAGATAAATTATATTTGATAATATTTTCGTTTAATTATTTTATTTAGATTAGTATTTTCTGGTAGTATGTCAAAGCCAAACTGAACTAAATTTCAGAATTGATGTGGCAACGTTTGCAATATTTCGACGTTACAAATACCCATGACGCATTACTAAAAGGGTTTTGAATAAACTATAGAGTCTGCTAATTCAAACCTATTCTTGTATAAACCAAACCTCTATGGAGGTTACAGGGATGTTTTTCAAAACTCAGATGTTTCCTAATTGGAATAGTTTAAGGCTAGGAATCTTTGAAGACCTTTAATCCACCTTTTATGTCCTCCCAGCGTCACTTTCAATACTTTTCCTGTGTCAAATCAGGAAATGCAGAATAATTATCAACCCAACGTCTTGCCTATAGCCCTTCAATAAAATAGTGAACTGACCTAATTTACACTTACACGTCAAAACGTCGCAATGTTATTGCCTAAACTCTTAGGTTTAGTTCATTTTGGCTTTGACATAAAACAGACTTCTAAATAAAATTTTAAATTATAATGAAATTTGATATTCTAAGGAATTTTAATTATTTGCCACTTTTATGCTGTTGTTTAGTTTGTTAATATTTATCCTACTTTTAGCTCCATACATTATTTTTCTTTAAATCTTTAACTTATTCACATTTAAAACCAAAAATTTTCCAGTCCAGTGTTTTATTTGTTATTTTATTGATTATATATTTGCACTGATAATACATTTGATAGTAGTTGTAGATTTATTTAAACTGCTACCTGTCAAATAGTGCGCATTTTTTGCTTACCTAAAGATAATGAAATAATTACGAATATCTTAAACATAAATACATAACTACACACAATAGATAGGGGGATAGGTGAATTGTGTGAATATAAAATGTGAAAGTGTAGGACTCCTTATGAACAAAATGATGATGAAAACCTTTTTTACCCTTTCTTCTTTTGAGGTTTTCTCCAATAAACCTAATTTCGTGTTCATAGGATTATGCGATATCGTAGATGAGTTGAGGAAGTCGTGTTGATTACTCGTTTATTAGCGAAAGACTTAAGTTAAAGGCCGTTTATTCAAAATACCCCTTTCGTTGATTCCTGTTGGTGAAACCAGTCTATCTTTTCGTGTTACCTCGATGGAAAACATATGCTAGGTTTCCTCAATTATTCAAAAATTCCAACGCATCTAACCCATCAAGGTTTTATTGCTTATTGCCACCATTATGTTTCAATCTTTCTCCATTACCTCACAAGATGTAACAGCACATTAAATAACAACCAATTCAATAATTAAATCAATAATTCGATAACCAAAATATTTGCAAATTGCTTTAGTGATGTGGGAGAGAGGCATTTTTCTTTTATCAAATAAGCCTGACGTATTTATGAATACATAAATGATACAGATAAAAACCTAATAACTAAATTAAATAATACTCTGCATAGATGAAACACATTTGACAAATAGAAGAAATTATGAATTATTAACGGACTAATGACTAAAACTGACCGACTAATGCAATGTATTATATGACTATATGGCAATTAAGTCTGAACCTTTTATTAATTACTTTAAATATTTACATCATATACCTAACTTTTGAGAAGCCAATAGATCATTTAATGATTACAAATACATTACTTTAATATAATTTCTATTTTGTAAGAAATAAAATTCCTTGTTGTGTTTATTGTGTTATTGTTTTATTTAATATGCAGATATGGATTACGTCTTATTCTGAGAATAATTAAGAACTTAATAATTTGTCGGTTATTAAAATTTAATCGAAATTAGATTTAATTAAATGCCATTTAAAAAAATTTTGTGAGTTACATGAAAGGCATTTGTTACTGTAATTAATATTACATATCAAATATATTTCTAACTTTATAATGAAAATATGGTCAAAACAAGTTTTAGTAATATTGGCATATAATTTTTAAATTATTCTCTTTCTTCTATTATGAGCAAAACATGATTAACTTAATAAATTGTGGTGAGATTCGTTCAAAATGTTCAAAATGTTCTCATAATTTTAATACACTTATGAAAATAAAGTAGACTTCTTACCTCGATGAAAAACATGTGCTGGGATTCCTCAAAGTCCAACGCATCTAACCCATCAAGGTCTTATTATGTATCAATCTTTCTCCAGTACGTCACAAAATGTAACAGCACAAGAAATAATAATTCATTAACCTATGAATTCATTCTCAAACTATTTTTTACAGTTAGGTAATATTTTTTGTAGTTACCATGTTTACCATTTTTATTGTTGTTTTTATGTTTTTATTTTTTGACGTTTTTGAATCAAACCTGAAATAACCATAGGGCTGATAGGTTGTCATTATATATATATATATATATATATATATATATATATATATATATATATATATATATAAGATAAGATAGATATATATATAAGAATTAACAATTGCGAGGGAAATATTAAACCAACAATTTTATATTCACATAAAGGTACATCGGTTCGATAACATAAAAATCAAGTAATGAATGATGACATATATGTCATATATGATAAACCAATATCAAATATATATATATATATATATATATATATATATATATATATATATATATATATATGTATATATATATATATATATATATACATAGCAATATATCTGCAATTAATTATTAATAAATATAATGACCAACAAAACCTAATCGAATACACACAAAATGTAATTGCACAAGAAATAATAATTCATGAACCAACATTTTTTTATTTCCTTTGTCTATAGTCATTTTATAAAAAATGCGATATCTGTTAAGCGTTCCCTAACAAGCCTCTGAACACCTTAAGATCCCACATAATATCTCAAACTATTTTTTACAATTATGTTGAGTTACTACCACCATGTTTATTGTATTTTTTGACGTTTGTGAATCAAACCTGAAATAACCATAGTGCTGATAGGTCGTTATTATATATATATATATATATATATATATATATATATATATATATATATATATATATATATATATATATATATATATATATATATATATATATAACAATTAACAATTGCGAGGGAAATACATCGGTTCGATAACATAAAAAACAAGTAATGAATGATGACATATATGTCAAATATGATAAACCATGTGCCAATGCTAATTTCGAATCATATTCTGATTGCAACCAATTAAGCATTTACAAAGAATATAGTTGAAATATATTGTGTCTTTTTTATAGTAAGGACGACCTAACTAATAAAACATTAAGCCTACCGACTGACGTGTGACTGGCGGTCTTATCCAACATAGTTGCTGGTATAACTGGGATCATTTTCCTTGCCGGATTTTACACTCTTGCCTAAGGATAATCACAAATTTTAAACAATATGTAAGTATGCTTGCAAGCAAACATACATTTATGACCATGCCCCAGCAAGATTCGTATTCGTATTCGTATTCGTATTCGTTCGACGATTATCGCATAATTAGGTGGACCGTCCTGTCGCCTTTATCATTTCTTCAACCAAGCCGGACTGCTACGAAGTTCACAAAGTCATCTAGTTTGTTGTAAATAAAACAAGTATTGCTAAAACTCAGATAGCTAGAATGAGACGTTACTTATGATTAAACCGTCTGTTTGAACTTTAACACAGATTACTGATACTGTTAAAAACAAAGAAAAAGCAGATAATCGTTAAAGTAAAAGCGCATCCATTAATTTAAGACGAATTTAATCTAAAAGGAATTAACATATACTGTCACTATTTGATAAACCACAGGTACAATATAGGACGTACTACACACCTTATATAATGGAGATAAATTGATATTTCCAGTAATAAAAGTCAAGTAACTTAATATACGATATTGCTGAAAGAATAATTTATGGGTTATGCTTCTTCTAACAAATTTCCTTATCTTTAAGCAAATACTAACCGAGAATGATTTATTAATATCGTTTAAGACGTTATTATAAAATGTTTTTAGTACTGTATATACCAAAGAGTTTGTTTTAATTACATCTTATATTAAATATACTTAGTACAATCTTAAATTACAAGTCAATTTTTTGATATTGTTTTGATCTACTTGTTATGCATCACAACTTGTTAAGGATGTATATATACGCAAGACGAGAATGTGACTAATATTAATGTTAATAGTAGTTCTAACTATATAAGTTCGTATGGTTGGGTTCCCTTCAATCTTCTGACTTCTAGCGCGTTGTCTATTAGCTATATTGCTTCCTCGTTACTGCGATTTAACATAGATACCTTATTTCATGTTTCATCGTGTGCACTCTGCGTTGGTTAAATAGCGATAAGCTTGATAATGCACCGAACAACTTTTGGCAGTGTTAATCCCATATTTTCACTTATAAGCCCATATGCTTTATAATTAATTGAGAAGCCTATCTCTTTGATCTTTCAACTAAATAAACCAAAAGATTTTGAATTTGATCTCCTTTTGGTCTAACATTATGTTTCCAGTTTTACTTACCACCGAGGTGGATGTCGAGGTATGCTGCGAATCCTGCCTGAAGCATCCCTCAAGCGGTATAATTAGATTTTTATCATTTGGTCGCAAAGCAAAATTAACATGGCAATTTCAAATAATCAAACCCAGTATTCTCCAGTTTCTAGTCCATTTATCGATCTTGTTGTAAGACATTTGTAGTTTTTCTATAGCTCAAGTTGAGATATGATTTTATTTAAATGATTTATATATTGAGAGTACATCTTCATTGGAGACTACATTTTCTTTAGAAAAATATACCTTGATAATAGTCCCAGGGTTATAATTTACGCATCTTGTAGATCAGTCCCAAATGTCATATCCAGTTATATACCTCTAGAACGTCCAGAAGAATTGCATGCCAATATTTATTTTCAGCAAACGGCTTTACAATAACCTATACACTTTCATTGTTGACTTTGGTGATTTCAAAATCCAAACTAGAATTCGGGAAGTATTATAAATGACTTAACATCTTATAGTAGCAGCTTAAGTTTTTTTACGCATAATTATTTGTGCCAATTTAGAACATAGGAATATTTTTCACTATCAGATAAACAATAAATATGTATGACAACATGATGATTGTTTTTCTAAGCAGTTTTTCAATAATCTAGCGAAAATAACAGCAATATCAGAACTTATGGGTTTAGGTTGTCAATTTCTGTAAGAACTTGAAAAAAAACAAACGTTTTTATCAGGTACTGATCTAAAATCTTGTGTGTGCTGTTCGAATAAAAAGCTGGATTTACCTAACTCCCTTCCTTTTAGGATACGCGGGATAGCAGAGACTGAACAAAACACTGCACCAGAAATAATTGCCCGTCCAGGAAGCTAAGTAAAGTTAGTGAAAAGAACGTTCTCCAAGAAACATTGGTACCTCCATATAAAGTCATTTTTCCACAGCTACACATAAAGTTGGGATTAATGAGGTAATTTGTAACATCACTTCCCAAAGGTGAAGATTGTTTCAAATACACAGTTTCAAAGTTTCAAAGCCTTCGGGCTTATGACTGACCTACAATTCATCATTAACCCAAAATATATTCTTTAATTTTCTGATCTGATCACTCATTTGATCAGACGAATCACAAAAAGCAGTAAATAAAACGAAAAAACTTTGTTCCTTGAAAAGTAACACCTGGTAGAAAAAAATCATCAAAATTAATTCAAATATAAAGAGATAATACATTGATTAAATTTGCATTATACCATTAAATCGAAATAGTTAATTAAAAAACTATTAAGAAAGTAAACTATATCAAATATCGATTAATAATATATTTAATCCGCAACGATCCTTTCTCTGCTACTTGCCGAGGAACTAACCGATTGGCAATATTTTCTAATAAAACGAGCCAAACAATTACAAGATTATTTTTCTAATAAATCACGATTCTTAAAAACCGTTCTATTTCATCGATTTATGCAAACGTATTTGGTAATCACAAAACTAATTAACTTGGCCAATATTGATTCCATAGGTAATTTTGGTCAATTTCAGTTTTAGTTCCTAGCAAAAATTTGTTATTGTATCAAATACTGAGAAAAAAATAGCAAGAATAAATTGACCAATAACTGAAATAAAGCAATAAGAATTCCGAAACAAGAACACAATAAAAGAAAATTCTCCAAAACTCCAAAAGTCCACTTATTTACTGATACAACAAATTTTAGGGAATATCAACATTATTCATCAAGATACTGTTCTTCAAGGATAGTACCTTCAGCACTGCACTCCCCTACTTTCTGAAGACCATTTTAGATTACGACTTCGGCAATAACTTCTACACTTGCGTTAACATATCTTCCTCTTTTCTCTCTTATTTTGTGATCTGCAATAGATGCGGGTGAATGACAGAGCAACTGGATTCATTCAATTTTTCCATTTTTTCTATTGACTTGTGACATAGTGGAATATCTTCTTTGATACCTGTTTATTCAACTGTGCTTGAATTTTCTTCCATATTGTCGATAATGGTTCCGTGTAAATATGTTTTGCTCAGTTTACATGCCAAGCTTCGTCGGTTATGTTTTATTTTTCCATTTCCATCTAGTTGTACGTTTTGTTCCGCAACAGTTTAAACAAGCGATCGGTGAATCGTGTGATGTCTCAGACTTCGAAAGAAGCCAAATCATTGACGTTGATAGAATCATTAGTGTGAGCATCTCTGAAGAAGGAAGCTGACTTATTTAAAGTTTCACAATATCCACGGGTAACATCAGCGTAACACAAAACATAGTAAAACATCATTGACTATGAAGAATAGTGGGCGACACCCAAGGTTATCTGACAGAGATCGATGAACATGAAAAGGGATTATAACCAGACAACATAAAATTATCCCAGCAAGGGTGGCAGCGGAACTCAATACTCACTTAACACATTCGCTGCCAATAACGCGCTAGAGCGTAATGAAAAGCCTTTATTGGACGCCAAGTACGCTCCAGCGCGTTATATATGCGGTGGTCTTTCTAAACCTTGTATTTAGTTCGTCATTAGCAGTGTGCCCTTACAGTTTTATCGGCATTAGATGGAGACTATAGGTTAGTTATTTACGTGCTTTGTTTCGATTTTTCCTTATTAATTCATATATATTACAGAATTGCATATGGTGGGAAAAAATATCGATATGTCAGGACGCTGTCGCCCTAAAAGTGGAAAAATAGATATGATATGTACCTTAACTTTACAACAAATATTCAAGCAATTGTATTCCAATTTAAGACTTTGGTTTGTCTGTCATAAAAAGGTTACTAAAGGCTTCGTCCAAACCTACTTCCGGAGCGGTTATCAGTGAACATGTTTTGAAAATACGAGAGGAGAAGAAAGTACGATAGATAATAAGTAAACAATGTAAAAATTGTTATTTACAAGAAAAGAAAAGACATTATTAACACAACTTATTTCACATTACTATTAGCTTATTTTCTGTAACGGTTCTCTAGTAAATATTCTTCAGTTTGCAAACAGAATACTGTGATATGCTGAGGAGATGCAAAAATTGTTGAAGCTGCACATACGAAAGAAATGGTTTATAAAAAAAAAGCTATTTCAAGCCCAAATAGTTACTATCAAATATTACGTGAAAAATCTATAAAAAATGTGGTTTTTGGAAAAATAGGGAAAAAATGCCTATTGCTTCATCACTATTGCTTGCAAGAGAAGCAATAATTGCTATGCCGCCACCGCTTCTAATTTAAAACGAATGGTTTGTCTATTATTTATCATTCGATAATATCCATTTTTAAAGACCAAAAAAAGGCGAATAAAAAATGAATGAACTTATTGATGGCTCTTCATCCTGATTTCTTAAATCAACATTCTGCAAATCAGGGTCGTTATCACGAATTGAAACTTGTACTGCAAGAGACTGAATTCAATCCTAATACAATATTTAATGTTGATGGAACAGTAATTAGCAATGTTCAGCACAAAGTCAGAAAAAAAGGGTAAAAGAGTTTATGGTGCGAGGAGCATGAATAAATATTGTTATTTATAGTAGATGACTACTGGTCAGTTTACTCGTCAATTAATGGTTTTTACAACAAAATATTTAAAGGTTGAACAACTTGATTACTGGATACTGGATACTGGATTTACATTAACAAAATCAGTACATGAAACATTCCATATTAGATGGTGGTCATAATAGACATTTAGCTATAATTGGAATTACGTGCGATAAAATGTATATATAGTCTATTCAAAATAGTAGTGACGCACGTCATCAATTTGTGCCTGTCGAAATTTAAAAAGAGATAGAATGCTGTCAGAAAAGTTCGAACATGTAACCGAAAGAGCCTGCAAACGTTGTCTGTTTGTCAAACGTCTGCAAAATTCCTCAAAATATTATAATTACGGGTTATAAACCAGCAAACCATGCAAAACAGGTAACGAATTAAGATCAGCTTGATGTTAGCTGTATGAGAGATAAAATATGTGAAATGTATAATAAAGGTATGTAGTTTTTTTCAATCGAAACCTAATTTAATACAATTATTTCAGAGAAAATTGTTGGCTTGGAAAGTATCCATAAAATCCAGCTATTTGAGGAATGCAGAATATCTCTTTATAATTGTTGGATAATATAGGTTTTAAGTGGGATAAAGATATCCCACGAAGGGGTTTAATGGAACTTCCAGACATTGCTTTTTAAAGAATAAAATTTTTGAAAACATAGCACAAAATCAAGGAAGAATTATTATATCAATTTGCATATTTAATGAGCCATAGGTATTTCAGAATAGTACATTGGGTCACTCATGGCAAGATGATAATAAATATATTGTAAAGACAATAAACGTTGATGGAAGAAGGTAAACATTGGCTTAACCATCGATTAGAACTTGTTAGTCATAGCATTTATTAATAATTCATTGCAAACATAGTTATTCATGTTAGAAACAGGAATGGTTTAATTCCTGCTGCAGAATTAGTGTTTTCCCCTAAGGTCCAACTCTAAGTGACTACCATGGAGAAATGAACCATAACTTCTTTTTGCAGTAGTTTGAAAATCAGCTTTTAAAGAACTTAGACGAACATCAGTTAGTTATATGGACAATACACCATATCATAGTACACTGGTGAAGAAGGTGCCAATTGCATATCAAGGTCTGCAATTAAGGAATGGCTTAAAGTGCATAAAATAAATCTTCAAGCAACCATGTTAAAGAATGAAATATTTCAAATTGTTACTCGGTATATATAAATGAAATATTTAATTGCGTCTTATGCAACTTACGTTTTTGGAAATAAGCTTGCGAAAAGATACGTGATAGATCAGATTGCTAGGCGTTATGGCCGTAGAGTATTAGGTCTTCCTCGCTATCACTGCATGTTTAATCCAATTAAGTTAATATGAGGCACTGCAAGGAATTATTACAACAGACATTCAGGTTGAGGAGGATATTCAAATTAGAATTGTCAAATTTATGGAAAGAGACATTATGGAAAATAACACTTTCGGTTTGGATGAGCTCGATCAGATACATTGAAGAAGAAATTGATAAATTGTAGAATCGTGAGCAAGTTTTTTATAGATTGGAAATAAACAGCTTAGTTATTCATTTGATTAGTGTTTCTGAAATTGAATGTGATTGAATAAAACTTTATGAATGTTGGTTTATGATTCAATGCTGACAGTTACCAAAACAAGAAAGAGGAAACAATGAAAGGTCAGTATATAGTTAATATAATTTAACTCTAGGAAACAGTATTATAGAGTGCGAAAGCTTTATGAGTATGTCTGTTATTTTTCAGGGTATACATGAACGTTTGGTTAAAATGTATGAAGAGAGAAATAATACTAACTGTTTTGCAGATATGGTATATACATTAAGGAAAGTGCAGTGATTAAATGTAGCTTTATCAAGAAATATATATATATATATATATATATATATATATATATATATATATATATATATATATATATATATATATATATTAATATATTATTACTTAGATAAACAATTGTTAATTAGGTGGATTAAGCCTTCGTGGAATACCTCTACATAGAAAAACGCGCCCAGAACTCCACCGATGCTAGTGTAGAAATAAGTTCATTGTAAATATAATTTAATATTGTATATAAAATATTCTAACCTATAAATTATTGTGACTGTATAATTAATTATAGTTGCAAATTTTTCGATACATCCAATGCGTATATTAATAATGTTAAAATAAAATATATTACATAACATTTTTGTTTCATTTTTCTATTTGGATTAGAATTTTGTTATGTGTCAAATGTATCAAAATGTATAAACCCAGCGTAAACTGCCGTTTTTAATTGTCTATATGATCTGCCTCATCTCTCATTCAATTGATTATAATCGGCCTTCGGATGTCTTATTTATGTTACCCTTAAAGATATAGAGGGACTTATAATTGATTGACAATTCATCCAGGAAGACTTGTTATTCAGTACGAAGTTGGAGACATATTTGGAAAGCTTGTCCTAATACACAAGTGGAGAAAATAGTCAAGATGCCTAAAATACGTCCGATGGAAGCATGAAGATTTGATTTAAGAAAATTACGAATTAAATGTATCCATACAAATTACATGTACTAGAGTAATTAGAACTACTTAATCCGTAGTGATGATTAACAAAGGAATTTTTAAACTGGTTAAGAAGTTGTTGATTGGTATTGAGGATAAAAACTAATGTATCTAGTGTTCGAAGTATTATTTATGATATAACCTGTGTATTATATTTCTTGGGTACAATTTTTTTACAAAATAAGGGTTATTTTTACATCTATACTTTACCTCTCAGTATATTCGGTATCAAGAGGTAACAAAAAAATAACATTAACAGTTTTTTTTGCTGTTTTTGTTAGCAGTCCACTAAAACTGATTTAACAAACATCTTTATTATAAATTAAATTTCAGAATATGAGACGTTCACACGCCCTTTTTGCTTCGGTTATCTAACAAAATTAATTGGCTGGTAACCAAAAATATTAGCATCAAAAATCCGAAATATTCAATTAACACACTTGCTAATGTCACAATACAGGAAAAATCGGACAATTCAAAAGGTTACGCTAAACGGATACCTAAATATTCTCCATTAATGGCGTCCGCCATATAAATCAAGAAAAAGCTAATTCTGCATAAATGAAATAGTAGAGTGTCTTAATATGGTATATATAATAGGTTAAATCGAGCGGCTATTTCAGATATGTCGTAAATTATAGCATGGTAGCTTTTATTGATCTATATTTAAATCAAAACTATAAATAAAAATTGCGAAACTCGTACCAGATAACTAATCACAATTATTATAAATAATATGTAAGCTGTATATACATTTTTGTTTAAAATATAACTGAAATGGTTGGGTAAATACTATTAAATATCTTTGATTTGCGATATCGATTGGTTACATGCGGTGCATCAATGTAAATTGTCTAAATATTAAAGTCGTTAAGTGAAATAAATAAACAAAATAATAGTTATTCGTTCAAAAAAACAGCGAACTCATGAACTCATGTGAGTTTTAGTTCATTTTGGCTATGACGTAAGACAGTATTTTAATCAAAACAAAATACTTAAACAAAAAAATGTTATCAAATATAATTTATTTTAACATTACAGTATATCTAATGCATACATTATCGAAGGAGTTATCGAAAACTTCAATTATTTATACAGTCATAATAATTTGTAGATTAGAGTTGTGTTTTATTATATTTACATTGAACTCTTTTCTACACCCCCTATGAGGTAAAGTTCTAAGTGCGTTCTTATGCAGTGGCTAGATCCACCTAGCTAACATTTGTAGATGCAAGAAATTTATTTTACTTTCATTAGAGGGCATATTCACCTTTTACATTTATACCTTCGGTGCTCTATTTCCTTGTCAAGTCACTTTGATATTAGTCCATTTCTTCTCAGTTTGTTTTGTTACTAAATTTTTTTTTCTTGATAAAACTAGATTTAAATACTGCATTCTTCCTAATGCCTTTGCCATATTTGAAAACAGTTAAAATTCCTTTTCTCTTTATGCATTCTAACAAAGTATATTTGGAGCGATTACAGATATATACGCACACAGTTGTCCTATAGTTGTCCTATATTAATGATACACTCACTTTTATTTATTTCTACTCCCATATCCCTTAATGGTTATTGTCATTGGTAATTGCCAGCACTAGATAGTAATCTCACTTACTCTCAGAATCGTTATTCAAGTAAACAATTAAGCTGTTATTTTCCAATCTGTCTAACACTTATTTACGATTCCACCATTCATCAATTTCTTTTTTCAGTGTTTCTGATCCAGTTCATCCAAACCGAAAGTATTATTCTAGTCAATGCTTTTTTCCACTTATCCAGACAGTTCTTGCTTGTGTTTCTTTCTCAACCTGAATGACTATATCCCATATAATTTCGAGTTTATTGAATAAGCAGTGATAGGGGGAAGACGTGTGGCCATACTCTATAACCACATTGTTCAGCAATATGATCTACCATGTATATTTTTTCAGGCCCACTTCTAAAAATTAAAATTATATAAAAATTAATTAAACATTTTTTTATATTTACCGAGTAATAATTTGAAGTGATTCACTCTTTTTGGTTCCATCAAAATTTGTTTTATATATTGCAAACTACTCCTTAATTGCAGCACTTGTTGGGATCTTTTTCACCAGTATGCTACGGTATGGTACAACAATAACGGATGATTTCTCTAAGATCTTTAAGAGCTATTTTTCAAATTACAACAAAAATATATTATGGTCCATTTCTCCATGGCAGTCACCCTTTTACTTAGTGAAAACAAAAAACTAATTCTGCGTCAGGAATAAAACAATTCCTCTTTCCTGCATGAAGAACAATATATCTGCAATAAGTTATCAATACATGTCATAACTAACAAACACACAAATTGAAATAAGTCTTCCTAGATTTTATTATAGGTTTTTACACAATGCCTCTTTTGTACAATGTCAGAAAGTTCCATTAGGCCTCTTCTTAGATTATCTTTTCATCACTAAGATCCTATAATACCCAACAATATATGAAAGGATTTTCTATATCCCTCAAAGAGCTACATATATAAGTTTTCTATGGATACTTTAAAGGCTAATTGTAGCTAAATAGTAAATGCAGTGAGTGCGTTATTATTTACATCCACGCTTCGAGCAATAAAGGGAAATTGATGTTAACGTCAAATTGTGATGCGGTGCTAACAATAAACTAATAAAAGGAACCAATTGCAGTTCGTTAAGAGAGCCAATTGAAGGAAATTATGGAAAAAAGTTTACTAATATACTAGAAGACCCCGTGAAGTTCGCGCCATCGATATATAAGTTGCAAGTTGTCTCCGACAATAATAATAGCCCCTTCGTCTTTTGTCAATGAATCAAATCCCCTCACGTGCTTACAGTCAGATGATTTAGCAGGTCTAATAAGGATATAATGGTTTTTGGACTACATCCCGTCCAATACTTGAATATTTTTCTAAATCCTTGTACTTATGAAGAAACGTTTATAGTTCTGTCCAATAATAGTAGGAAGCAGTTATTCTTTTTTTGAATGTTGACCAAAAAGTGGCTAAAATTATTGATGAGTGTAACGGATTTGATGGTCGGACTTATTGAGACAATTTTACTTTTCCAAAGTAATACAATGACCCAGTAAAACCAACGTCGTATTCTAAAGGTTACATTAAAAATCATCGTAGTCCGGTAGATTGACTATACTGCGCTGACGTGCGTCTCCTCAGTGTTAGAAATATTTGAATATTCTCGTTATTGCTTAGGACGTCATGAGTAGGGTTGTGTATTATCTATAAACAAATTTCTGATATCGGCAGAGTGTTAGTCTTGGAGGCGTAAAATATATTCTGTATTAGTTATTAAAATAAAGGGTAATGTTCATAAGTTTTATATTAATCTATATATATCATACACATGTATATATAGTAAAAATGACTTTAAAGAAAAACGGTAAGAACATGACATTAATTTACGAAACATTTTAGAGGAGGTAAAAAGAAAAATAAAGCTTAATACTAAATTTTTACATTATATTTATTTATATATTTTAAAATTTAATATTAATTTTAAATTATAAATTATAAGATATAAAACAATAAACCTTAACTATGCCATAGAATATTTAGTAAATTACCACATATTTGAATATACAATACTACAAATGTATTATATATAAATAAAATTTTATAACAACTTTCTTGTAGATACACTCCTTTATACTTCTCACACTAATTACTAATTAATTACTATAGAATAAAAGTTGCAATAGAATATATCCAAATAAAGGCAAGGCTAATATATATCATGGAAAAAGGGCTTACCGTCTAAAAAAACACCACCATAATTAATGAAATCAAGGACTCAAGTACCTAAAAAGTCAATGATGTTAATATTTTGTGTTTTATTTTAGAATATCTATATACCTTTTAACTACTTTCTTTTATTTCTGCTTTTCTCTTCTTTGATATTTTGGCAGATTACTTTTCCTTATCAACAAATCTTACAGCTGTAGCAAGTACAATCATTTTCAAAATTGCTAACTTTTCAGAATTAATGGTATGCAATATTTTTGGTGAGTCGGTTGCGTCGACGAATATTCGAATAATTCCGAAAGTAGCCGAATCTCCGGACCACGATGACTTTTAATGTATATATACTGTATTCTAATGCCTTATAATATTGTCATTTACCCAATTGTAACTGATTTATTGGCACCGCATCTATCGAATCGTATCGCTCGTTTCTATATCACAATACCATAGCATGTGCAGAACTTTATTGTGATGTATTCGTGGCATTCCAAGCCCATTTCATTTCTAGTCACCTTCGAGCGCGATTTTCTGTCCCTGTAATAGCACCCATAAATATTTGACAACCAACAGAAATGTCCCCCCCCCCCAATCCTTTGTAACAGTGACAAAAAATAAAACTGTTGTTTATATTATTTTTCTTGTAATTATTACATATTTTCTTACGATACAAACCTTCCCTGAACTTACACAAATATTTCAGAACCAAAATTATCCAAATCGGTCCAGCCGCTTGCGATTTAACGAGACTAACGGACAGAAATTTAATTTTACACAGTACGAAATAAAACGAATTTAAAACAACTATAGAACGTTTTACGGAAAGAAAACATAATTAAATTTCTGTTTTTATTTTGTTATTTAGGTGTTGTTTTTAAACACGGTTGTGCAACGATTACGGTTGATTATCAAAGACCTACGAGGTGTTGGAAAGGTCGGTCAACTGCGGTTAATCGTTTGACATTTTTCTGTGTTGAAATCTCACGACCGATTTCGGTAAAACAACAATCGGGGTGAAAATAGTGTGTTGGGCTTCCGGTGACAGACCGGTCGCGTTAAGAGATCGAAAGAAAAAAAAAACGTTATTTGAAAGTTTCGAAAGCAAACTGGCCCGATGTGTTTCGTAGCGCCACCGGTGCGGCCATTTTCAATAGCCAGCAAAAAATAAATCGACATATATCGAATCTAATCTTGTAATTAATAGAATTTTCACGCTCGGCGGCCGGCCCACGTTACTTAAAATTGATTTCTATCGTTGCGCGGCTCTCGAAACATTATTATGTCCCACAAACCTGAGTCGGATTTATGCGTTGACCGAGTCGTAAAACGAATTTGAGATAAACCGAATGCACATTTGCCATAATGAGATGCAGCGCGTTTGGACTAGATATAGTCGGCGGGGCGTTAGCTAGATCACGGCCATCAGAAAATCCCAAACAGTGGCAGCCGGTGTATAAGCGCTGCAGTGCTGCAAAAAAATACTAAAGAAACCCCCAGAAAATACTTAAGTAATCTCATTAAAATGCTAAAATACCTTCTATTACTTTCCAAAAGGCATATACCACTTAGCATTGGCGAATTATTGGTGTAAAAAATGATTAAAAAAAACTGCCATGGACTTGTAAGCCAGAGACATAACGTGGACCAGTGGAATAACCTACCGTTGGTATGCTACCGACTCACGCTATCGCTATTATTTATCTGGGCCTCATAATTTTTTAAAAATAGACTTACTAAGAAAAGTTACAATTTAAAGGAAAATGTAGACCATTACCAGACATTATTATTGGGAAATATGGTACAAGAGCAGAATTAAAAGTGACACCCGAAAATCTGATAAAGACATTTACTTAAAAAATCTCAATGGATTTGTAGGTGTAACAAAAAAAAATGCGTTATACCGTTATCCCCGCTTACTTTTTGGTGGCGGTGAAGCTTAGATGGAAATAGGGGTCACCGATCTGGAATACTTGTTTGAAAATAAAATGACATGGAAACTATAAAATTCATCTTCTTAATTGTATGAAATTTGCGTTAATACAACCAGCTTCAATTATTGCTCAATTAAATTATGCGTATTGTATTGCGTAAAAATTATATATTGCAATAAATTTTGTGGAACGTTTGAATTGGCTCTTAGGGGACATAATAAGAATGATACTTCACAGAATCCGAGGGAGAGATGCAACTCGAAATGAACACCCAAAGTATGCTTCTTTATTTAAAGATACCTCAAAATAAATACACAACGATCTGTTACAGTGTGTGCTTGAAATTTGTCATGACTAAATAATTGAATAAATTAATAATTCTTCATTTTTGGAGATCATGGCGGACGAAACAACTGATGTTGCTGCAACATCTCAACTGGTAGTTATTTTTAGATTCATTCGCCATATTGAGCCAACTTAGCACTTTGGAACTACTTAACACTTGAAGAATGTGATGCAGAAACACTTTGAAACCGTTTGAAGCATTATAGATCCTTTAGTTCAAAATTCAACTAAAAATCGATCGCACAAAGCTATGACGAAGCAGCGGAGATGAGCGGCCAACATGCAAGCGTTCAAGCATCAAATCAAAAAAGTATGCCTTTCCTCACTATGTACAATATTATGCGCGCCATTTAAATTTAGTTATGTCTAAAGCTGCTTCAACAAATAAGCAAGTACCTCAATTTTTTGGGAATCTACAATATATTCCTGGTAACAAAAATTATAAACAGAAGGATGCCCACTGCGTTCCAACCCATGGGAACTTTAATTGTTGGACTATCAATATTGTGTACGAAAATACAAACCGTCTCATTGCTAAGATCAAATAGGAGATGAATTATCCAGCAACACAGTCTGTACTTCAACAGCCTCCATTCGTCGTACACTAAATGAACTGTTCAATTTTTAATTGTTTGTTTTAATAATCGCTGAATATCGCAGAGTATAACCCACTGAAATATAACCTACAAGATAAGAATGCAAACTGGGAAACACAAAAGCGTGGCATAATGTACATGGAACAATGTTGCCACTATGAAACCAGATATACCATATTGTGTAAGGTAGAATTTCTGAATAAATGAACTGAAGAGGATATTTCAAACTTCTTTTGAAGCCAGCTCTAAGCTATTTTGATAATTTAGCAAAGACTGAAATGAAAAGTAGTTGAACCGGGTAAGGTCCAGGGTATACGGTGGAAGCTGTTATACCACCCTCCTGAAGGAACAATCAAATAATGAAGGGGTTTATTTTCCCGTCTGAACAGCTGAATAGCTAACAGTTACAGTAAAATAATTCGTAAGTATCCATCATACCTTTGTCCATAACTACTAAACAATCGACCAAGTGCACAAAGTAACAGCCGTTGATGAAAAAGTATTTGAAGAAAAGGAAATACTGCTCTACAATATTACTGAACGTCTCACAAGCTTTTGGCTGGGCATGGCAGTTGGGATTAATCTACAAAATGAGCAAATTACTACCGCGAAATTACTATCAACTACTGAAATTAAATATTTTCGAACGAAAATATAGAGACTCGATTGATGGGGCATTCTGAACACTTAAACTTATTTCGGCTAGAGTTTCCTAGGGTAGTGTCTTGGGACCACTCCTGTATTTGCCGTACACTGCTAATATTCGAACAACGACAAAACTATCTGCGTAAAGCTATAAAAAAGTACGAGTAACTGACAACAAGATCTATAAATGGACAAGAGACTGGAATTAAAGCTTACAAATTTGCCCGTGCTAATTTTGCATTGCAGCTAAATGACAAAAACCTAACTATATCACCTGACGGATGGCCGTTTCTCCCATTTATCAGAATCAGCAAAATACCTCCGCATCCATCTCGACAGAAGGTTAAATTGGGAACATCATTTTATACAACAGCCACAGCAGATTAGAATCGCAGTAAAGCAAGTGTACTAGTTAGTCGGAAGATAATCTCAACTTGAATCAAACAAAAGCCAATTTAGAGATATGGGGTGTTAATATAGGGTTGCACTAAAACATCAAACAACTTATAATCCAACGCAACTAAAACGATGTTCTACGATTAATTACCTATGCTTGTCGCTTCGTAATTAACGAAGAGTAGCACGATGAGCTCGAAACCAAATCTATATAGGAAATGATCTAAATATTGTCCTAAAACATGATATAAGCTTTCTAAATCACAGCAACGTGGAAGCAATACAGCTACTGGACAACAAGCACCAAATCAGAAGATTGCAGCGGACCAAACCACACGAATTAGTTTAGTGTATAAGTGTATTCTCAACTTCAGCTGAGGTAGTTTAATTTAGGAAATACATACTGATGTATTATGTAATCATTTCTAATGTAAGATGTAATTAATTAAAAAAAAACTTCGCCCATTTGTAATTAAAAAAATTATTTAAAAATTAAATCAAAATTCAACTAATATAATCAATATATTTACTAAAACTCTTCATTTAATTCATTTCACCCGGCTTACATTGTACATTATTCCCCAGAGAACATTATTTTTATCTGCTAAAAAAGTCGAAGCAATTTAATCGATCAAGTTTAAATTAAAACGGTTGGTGACTCGATGGATTATTTCTGAAATCGTAGCAAAAATAAAACGAGCATCGCCAGGACTTCTTTGGTTCGCTTCGCTCTTTCTTACCATAAATTAACGGACTAGAGTTATTTTTAATCGAACTTAATAATTCCGAGATATTCTCCTAAAAAATCACGGTTCTTAAAAACCGTTCTATTTCATCGATTTAATCAAACGGCTTTTGTAATGTTAAGAAGAATTTTGTGGTCTACACTTTTAATCCATATAGAATTTTTAATATTTTTAAAAATATATAAAACTGTATTATGTATTAAAATGGTTTCGGGAAAAATTATTGTGGTTTATTTCATGTTATTCAAAAATAATGTATTCATATTTATGTATTAGCAACTTAGAATCACTTTAAGCCAGCTTGGTGGCGCAGTGGTAAAGGCGACCGGATGGTCCTCCTGCTGTTGCGATAGCCGCGGGTTCGAATCCTGCTGGGGCATGGTCGTAAATTTATGTTTGTGATTGTTCTAGGCAAGAGTGTAAAATCCTGCAAGGAAATTGATCCCAGTCACGCCAGTAACTAGGCTGGGTAAGGCCGGATGTCTACTGGCATGATTTCTAAAGTTGGTCACTCGTCAGTCGGTAGGCTTAATGCTGAGGACCGTGGTTCGGAGCCCACGTTAAACTTTAGGCCCAGTTCAGATAAACCCATAGTTGGTAAAAGGAGACTTTAAAATATATAATATACTTTAGTTTCTATCGTGTCATACGCATGCCAAATTTGGCACTTCATAGTCAAAAAATATAAAAAAAAGGTTTTCTGCATATGTATTTTGGTATACTTAATAAAATAAAAGATATAGTCCTTCCAACAAAACTGCCACTGCACGTTATCAAAACTTATAACGTCAGAACGTTGCAACATTGGCGCATCAAATGTGTCAAAATGTTTTGGTTTATTTTGATGCTGACATAACAAAATACTAATGTAAATAAAACTTTAATAAAAGTAATAAAATATAAATTGCTTTAACATTATGGTAAAACTTATGCATATATAACCAAAGCACTTAAAACTACAATTAATTAGACATCCCCAATAGTTCGTAGATTGGGGTTATTTTATTATATTTACATTAAACTCTTTTCTTTATATCCAAGTAATATATTTTACTTTCATTACAAAGCACATTTACTTTGTTACGTTTAGTTCTTGTTTCCCTTGTTTCTCTTTCCTTGTCAAGTCATTTTATTCTATTTCTATTTCTGCCTGTATACGATTTGTTTCATAAAATTAGATTTAATCACTATAATTTCTCTAATTCTGTATCTGGAAAACCTTTAGTATTCATTCTCTCCTAACACTATTTTAAATGGACATATATATTCTAAACAATTACAAATCTATGCATATATTTTGCACTCTACAATATGATTTTTCACTGTTAGCTTATATTAATGATGTATTCATCATTAGTTACTTTGTTACGTTTAGTTCATGTTTCCCTTGTTTCTCTTTCCTTGTCAAGTCATTTTTTTCTATTTCTATTTCTGCTTGTATACGATTTGTTTCATAAAATTAGATTTAATCACTATAATCTCTCTAATTTTGTATCTGGAAAACAATTAGTATTCACTCTCTCCTAACACTATTTTAAATGGACATATATATTCTAAACAATTTCACATCTATGCATATATTTTGCACTCTACAATAGGATTTTTCACTGTTAGCTTATATTAATTATGTATTCATCTTTAGCTGTTTCCCTTCTTATTACCTTGTTGTAATTGTTAGCATTGAGCAATAAACACACAAGAGAAAAGTCTATGGATGCATATTCACTCTAGTCGAATAACAGCATAGTTATTGCCTTCAATAGTGGCTCAATAAAGGGGACAGTAACTAGATGAACCTTTCTGGTTTTGGGATTATGATTCAATGCTGACATTTAACAAAACAGAGCGATGAAAGAGGAAATAACTGAAGGTGAGTATATAATTAATATAAGATAACCATAGAAAATTTACTATCTATTTTGCAAATATGGCAAAATCATTAAACATAATTTAGTAATAAATAAAAATTTTATCAAGAACAATGTACACAGGTAGTAACAGAAGAAGCTAAGGAGAGATACAGTGATAATAGTATGACTTGACAAGGAAACACGCCAACGAAGAACAAAACATAAAATGGTATACATGTTCCCAAATGAAAGTAAAAGTTAAATGCAATGTCATCATTGTGAAGTTTTGACGTCATAAATTTAGAAGACTTGAGTTCATTGTTTTATTGGATCGACTATAGCTTTATTCGTTTACAATATCAAAAGTTATTTTGCTTTCAAAATAATTAGGGATTAAAAAGGTATTCTTATTGTATGTCGCTTTATTACTTCTGAAAATTAAAAAATGTAGAACAAAGAGAAGACGCATATAATATTTTGATAAACAGAATTTCAAACTAGACATTCCTGCTGAAACAAAAAAAATATGAATGAGGTGAAGATGGCTTGACGAGAAATTTGCGAACATCCTTAGTTTCAGTTTTTTCTTAAACTCCGCACAAGTTCAGAAACTGCAACATAATCATGATTATACCATAAAAATGAGATGCAATGGAAAAATATAGGACGAAAGGCGGTACAATACAATGGTAATGAATCAAGATGTCCATGAAACGAAATTTTTTCGACGATTTTGAAATACCTTTTCAATATAATATCCTAAAAACTTAATTTATTTTGTGCAAGCCATTTCATTATTACAGTTGTAGCGATCCAGTGTGCTATGGTATGGTGCTGTGGCTATGGTATTGTGAATCATGCATAACAATAACTGATGATACCTCTTAGTCCTCTAGCATTTGATTTTCAAATAAAAGCAAAAATTTATGGTAATTTCTTCAAGGTAATCGCTCTTGAGTTTAGGAAAACACTAATCTGCTCAGGGAACAAAACCATTCCTCCTTGTTACTACAAAACTTATTCTAACTTACACCTTCTTCAATAAACTTTTGTTGTCTTTACACCCTTTCCAATTAGCATCTTGCTAAGGGTGGTCTAATTTTTTATTTTAAAATATCTATGTCTATATGCATACACAAATGAAAACTGTTCCTTATCTCCCCATGGGTTATTTTCACACTGCTTAAATACTATATTTCCTAACAATGTACGGACAGTTTTATTTTCTATGGACACTTTCAGACTAACAGTTATCTCTGAAAGAATTGTTTCAAATTATGTTTATATTGAAAAAGCTACTTACTGTCTTTAACATTCCATGAATTTAATTTCGAATAGGATCCCAGCATTTAATAGCGTCAATATTTCCCTCTCTAACGCATTCTACTGGTAAAGAAAGGCGCCGTTCCTGTTCAAAATTACTGGTTAGAGACGTAATCTGTTTCTGTCTAACTATTTATTGGCTTTAGCGTTTACACTCAGATTAAACACAAATTTTAAATAGCCACTTGAAATTTAACAAAACAAGCAAAACGTTTGCAGGTTTATCAATTCTTATGTTATATATTACTAATGCTTTCAAGAATATTGCCTTCATTTGACAACTAGATAAATTTTACAAGTTGATTCGGTTACATGTTGGGACACATCTGCCCGTCACATGACAAATTGTGATGGGCAATATATTATACATCTCGATGACGTAAGTTCACTACTATTTTGGATACAGTACATGTACTATTATAGAATCTTCTTTCAAACGCGCTACAGTATGACTTCACTGAATAATAATGTATTTAAATGACGTCTAAAATAGAGTATCTCTAACACAGAAGCATGTAATTTAATTTAAATAAGTATCCATATGAAGAAATGAAAGTAAGATATCGAGAAATAATGCTGGGTTGTATATATTTCAATAATGTCTAATTAATATAGTAAAAGAAGTATGATCTTGAGTTAGCATGATATAAAAACCTGCTGAAACAGGAGCTAGAGTAAGCAAGTGCTAAAACGCCAGAAACTGCCGTTATAGATTTCATATCATTTTAATATGATGCCTAAGTATGCTGCAATATCCGACATATAAAAAGGTAAAATACGCTAGCTAACTAACTAAAGGTACTAACTAATATCGCACTGCCAGACTTACGATTGAAGAAAAAATACAGATATTTATAGAATTAAAGGAATAACGCACATAAACATTTCACTAGTATTAAAAATATACAACGAAAAACATGTGCTAACAAATGAAAGTTTGGAAAAAGCACCAAAAAATATCAAATTGAACTGCACTGA
This sequence comes from Rhynchophorus ferrugineus, assembly GCF_030347505.1. NCBI lineage: Eukaryota > Metazoa > Arthropoda > Insecta > Coleoptera > Curculionidae > Rhynchophorus > Rhynchophorus ferrugineus. Next base: position 22,780,523 of record NW_027472590.1, on the reverse strand, counting down.
ATCTCGCAACAGTTGTAATCTAAAAATATTGTAATTTGTATTTATGGATGTATTTCTCAACTGTGCCCTGATTGCATTATTTGATTATTACATGATCTAGAAGAAAATACATGTAGGATTTACCCCAAGGTTCCTATTTGGGGGGCCTCAAATTTAGAAATCTCAGACTATAACAGTCTCAGAGCCACAAAATGATTTGCAATACAAACTCGAGAGAAGAGGACTTCAGCTGTATTGAAATTTGCATCTTATATTCCACACATACCATCTTAGACAGGTAGCTTCTGTATCTTGACCGATTCGGCTGTTTACTACAAGGATAAATGTTAGTCTTTTCTGCTGCATTACTGAGCACACGTAACATTATGGAGACCTAAATTACTACTTTTACAAACATTAAATTATATGTAAGAATTGGATTAAAATAATTAATTGGACTTGTCTATTTAATTTCATAAATTATAAGGAATATAGAAACTTTCATTATAACACTTTGGAGTTACAACAGCGAAAAGAATAAATAAAAATTAAATAATATCCTAAAAGATTCGTTGATTCCTATTTATATAAATAATTTCTCAACATAAAAATGAAATTAAAATTTAAAGATAGCTTAGGCCGTTTATTTAAATATTACCAATGAATTATTAATTATCAAAATATAAACGAAATTCCATGAAGTACTATTGAAACTTGTCTGTACATCCAATCGATTAAATAATGTTACTTAGTCTTTCGTTTTGAACACCGTAATGATTTTTTCGATAAATAAAATGTAACAACGTCATTTTATCGTTTAAGTTTCACTCCAATTATAAGACATTGACGTTGAGTGTATAAATTATTAATTGAATTGTTTTATTAGATTTCCGACTAGAATTATAGCGAAATCATTAGAAAAAAGTACCCGTTAATATAAACCATTGTCAAAAAATCTCGTTTGAAAGTCGCCAATGCGCGAGTTTAATTTCTTTTTGCGAAAGGAATAAACAGAAATCAATTTAGAATTTATTACATGGCATACTGTATTATTCATATTAGGATTCTTAAGAAATTCTCGTTGATTTCTATGTTTTATATGAGCAAAACATCTAAATACCGAGTGTATCAGTAATTACCTTGCAGCTTTTTGTAACAGATAAACCTTTACCTTCCGCACCGTCAATTAGAATAGTTGTTACATCAGGATCTCTATCATTCCATATTCTTTTAGTATCATATTCAATCTGCTTAAGATTTTCTGTAGATATTCTGGCCTATCAGTTGTTATTATCACTATTGTTATTATCTGTAAAAGCTCATACCAACATTTCTATTTTTCCATAATTTTATAACCTATATGTTTGTTACGTGTTTATGTTTACTATTATTTCACCCATTAAAATTATAACAGTGTTGGTATTAAATATCAGCCGTGTCTTAATCAATAACGCCATTGGTATTTATCCTGCATATTCCTTGAATTATTCTTACAGCTTTAGTACTTACACCTCCTTGTTCTGATATAACTCATAGTGTTTATTTTCTTATTTTATCAAAATACGGTCGACCAGATTTGTCCACTACTTTGCAATCCAAATTGGGTTGAAATTGTTCATGCGGACATCTCATTTACTGGAAGTGTTCCTTCCATTCCTCTTCTTTTCGTCTTCAGTTGTTATGTCTTCTTTTATATCTTTCATGTATCTATAATTATATGTTTTTCGTCTTCTATAAACTTTTAAAGATTTGCAGAGAAGCTTTACGTTTTCTTCCTCTCCATCCCTTCCACAAATTTTATACATGCTTTGTACTTTACCCCTTCTATCCTATCTTATTTTGGCCCTACTTTATTGTATTTTTCTTAATTTTCGGATGATTTTTCATTCAAACACCTTCTACAGATTTTCTTCAATTGTTATATATCCATTTTTATTTTCTCAGTCGACTAGATCGCTATGCTGTTGGTTTTTAATTATATATTATTTTGTTTGTAATAATAAGTTCTTGAAATAATTCCAGAGTTGTTTAGTTGTTCGTCATCGATATTGTCGCATATTTCTTGGTTAATATTTTGACATGTTTTATTCTTTTAATTTAACTTTGTAAATCATAAGCTATTATAATTTTAACCTATGTAGACAAACTTTGCAGACTGTTTCTGCTTCATTGAGTTATTGTCAAGCCTTATTGTTATTAAAGATCCATCGTCTTCTATTTTTATTCTACGTCTAATGCTTGTATCCATAATATTTGTCCAGTTTCTTCGTTCCACCAATATGTGGTATATGATTTATTCTTCATTTCAAATTCAAAATCCTTAGTGTTAAGATTAAAATTAGCTCAAGATGATCGTGATCACTTCAGTTATTCGCATGGCAATAGGTCATCATCAAAATGACAAACCTATTAGTGCTTCGACCCAAAATTACGTTTTCATTAACGCATCATTTCTAATTTATTTCGTAATTGCAACAATATTCACGCTTTGATGAAATACTCTTTTTTTATTTTCCCTTATATCCGTTTCTATTCAGTGGCTGAATATTGTCTAGAAACTAATTATAGATCATTCCTCTAATATATTTTCTTATATCTTAAAGAATACAATGAAGAAACGCGTATCATTAAAAAAATCTTAACAGTAATTTTCTTTTTACTACAGTGAATTAATCTTATCGGTTTTTTAATACTCATCAAAAAGATTATTACATCTTATGTACATTTGATTTTCCACCCTAATAAATTAACTCTTTAACAGACCTACCTATAAATTAGCTTTGATATTCAGGAATAAAAAAGTTATTACTAATCAAACAAGCAACATCAATGTTTTGTACGGTCTACTAAATATAAAAGAAATAAGTAAACTTCATAGAAATACTTTCAAAAATCATAACTAACTAAATATTGAAACAATTTAATTGAAACAAGACCAATGTCAGTAACAGCGCCGAAATAAAAAAAATTAATAATGTTAATCAAAAACATCAATGCTAAAACTGATGGTAGATTTTTTTGGTGCTGTCAGGAGTTGGTGATGACTAACACATTTATCGTAGATATCTGAATTAATCTATTGTAAGGCATTAAGCTTTTTCTAAATTCACTAAAAACGTTAAAATTCTTAACATTAAATATGCTGTTAGTTTGATTTTTATAAATATTATATATCATTAATTACTGTTTAATAACACAAATCCATCGATTCAATGTAGTGATGATACTTTTGCCAGGAATTTCAATTACAGAAAAAGCGGATATTTTTTTAAGCACCTGAAAAGCGTATTATATTTAATCCATTTCCGTGCGTAATATCCGTAGATTAAGAAAACTATGTAACTGACTCTCCTAACACTCCATTTCAAATGAATTTACCTCACGAAAAATTTACTGTTAGGGAAGTAAAACGAACACTAGTAAATGAAATTAATGCTATGTACATAAGTGTATGTTATGTTATGTAAATAAGTGCTATGTACCAACGTTAATTATGCTGTTACTATTAATGATATCTATATTTTTAGCCAAGATGGATATTATTTGTGCTAAATTACAGAAGAAATCACGTAAGTATAAACCATTGAAATCTGCGTCTCAGGATTTGTTTCTCAAATGTGGCTCTGTTTGTCGCATCTTAAGCGAATAAATTTACTTCTAATATATTCTCAGAGACAAACATGCACAATTTACCTTAAGCATCGAGCATACACACGTGACAGCGAACCAAACGTGATTAGAGAACCAAAGCTACTGCAGCTTGCTCAACCCCGTTTAGTACTTCAGCAGTAGATGCCACTATTCTCTCTCGTATTATTGATCCCAAGTACTTGCTAAAAACTGGATCTCATTGAAACTTACAATAGCAGGCGATTCGTCAATTTTTAAGACTTTGGTCTTTTCCTTATTTATTACCAAGCCATATAGTTCTGCGGTGCGAAGTACATCATAACATAACCAGTATAATTCAAACTATTAGTGTTAAGTACTTCGAAAGGGTATCAATACACCAAATATAGTCTGTTCAAAGTTATTTTGTACATACGTCATTTAAATTTGTGACAACAAAATTCGTTCCTCATTAACCTAAAAATGACAATAAAAATATATCCTTTGTTCCATAACAATCTACAAAATTATAGTGTTATAAAATGATAATATTTTACTAATAATTCATACCTTGTATACTTACTTATTTTCGCATTATCTACCGTTAAATTTGCCTATAAAATAATTGTGTTACCTCAACAAAATATAATATATATAAGTACGGAAGGCGTGGTAGAAAAGGACGCGAATTGTGAAAACTGTCAGGCACCGATTAGAACAAGTGCGCATGTGCAGTCCCAGCCAATAGAAACTCGTATAGGCATGGATAGAGAGGCTTTTTACTATCGTTTCTTTGACAGGCGGTTTACGTGTTCGAACAAATCAGACCGCATTGTGTCCCTTTTTAACTAGAATAAAATGAGAAGGAAAATATCATCTGATTCTAAAACAAATTTACAAATTGCGGCAGGTAATACTTTAAACATCTTGATGATGTATGTACAAAAAAACTTTGAATATACTATAAATGTAACTGTCAATATTGAAATTGTTAGACTACAATTTACTCAATTAATGAACATATATTGATTTTTGAACAAGATTTAGAATAATTTACTTTAGTAAAGTGATTTTCTATATGTCATAGATTTAACAATTATCAAAATAACTACTTATTGCCCACAGGACAATTTTTTTAATTCCTAAGTGTCATAAAAAATTTATTTAGTCTTAGTTTTAAGTGTGATTCAGGTTTAAGAGCTTAACGATATCTACCATACAATTAAATAAAATACGCCGATGACGTTTTAATAACATAAATGGTTAGCATCATCTTAACGACCAGTAATATTCTATTTATACCAACAGAAAATTCTGAATGAACAAAACACGCTTGCATTCGACTTTGACAGTCTAAGGCTCAAGTAAGTTGCGTAAGACATACGAAAAGAACTATTCCAAGGCAATTATTGAATTAGATTGGAAAAAAAGCATCGAGACTAAAACCAATCAGACCGTGATTAAAGAGACAATTACATAGCTTGTTTTAACATGAAGTAACTGTAGATGATTGTAATAAGTTGGTTACATTGTTTTTCTTATGTTACATTTCACTGTCGGTGTTTTATAATTGTCGGAGATTTGCCTATTTCATGGAATATAACGGTTATATTAGATATTATAATGTCAACTGCGTTCTTCGTTTGTTAATAGAAACAAAACTTGTTTATTTAATATCTAATAAATAATCGAAAATAGTTATGTTAATTAATATAGTTAATACAGCGAATGATACATCGTATTACTGTAAAATCGTTACTATAAAAAAATGAATTTTTGTTTAAAAGGATGTGAACAGTTGAAATAGGCTAATTATTTCGCCTATTCAAAGTGTATTTGTATATGCGTTATGAATATGTTTAATGTGTTGCCTGTCGCAATTTGTAAATTCGTTTTAGAATCAGACAATATGTTCCTTCTCATTTTAATATAGTTAAAAAGAGACACAATGCTGTCTGACAAGCTCGAACGTGAAACCGATCCAGCCTGTCAAAGTCGTCCCGTTGTCAAACGTACGTAAAATTATTCAAAATATTATAATTACTGGTTATAAACTGGCAAACTAAATGAGACATGGATATTTCAAAATGGTACATTGAGTCATTCATTGCAAGATAACAATAAATATATCCTAAAGGCAACAAAAGTTGATGGAGAAAGGAAAACGTGGGTATAACTATCGGTTAGGTTTTGTTAGTTATAACATTTATTAATAATTCATTTCAAGCATAATTATATGTCATGAAGAACTACTTCATTCTGGAAACAGGAATGTAAATGATTATTATTATTAAATGAATTAGTATATTCCTCTAAGTCCAAGGGTGACTACCATGGAGAAATGTACCATAGTTTGTTTTGTTGTGTTTGGAAGATCTATCATTGTTATGGACAACTCGCCATATCTTAGGTCACTGGTTGAGAAGATCCCAACAAGTGCATCAACAAAGGCTGCAATTAAGGAATGGCTTAAAGTATGTAAAATAAACATGCTGCTCGAGAAGGATATTCCATCAAAAACTGTTTATATATGTAGAAGGAGGCATTGTCGACCGTAACACCTTTGGTTTGGATGAACTCGATAAGACATACAGAGGAAGTAACGATAAATGGTGGAATCGTGAACATGTTTTTGACAGATTGGAAATTTTTAGCAGTTTAGTGACTGAATTGGGCAGTAACTCAGAAAGTGAAAGTGTCTAAGGGTAACTTTCAGTATATATGATGATACGGGAAATTCCTGAGACAGAGTGGAAACAACTAAAGATATGCGCATAATTAATACTGTATACCTGTAGAAAAGGGTATTGTAGAACGTAAAAGATTTGTATACACAGATATGATTGTAATTGTTCAGAATTAAAAATTAGCATTAGGTTAAAATTTATGAGGTAGAATGAATACTAACTCTTTCCTAGATATGGTAAATTCATTAGGTAGAATTCAGTGATTAATTTTATCAAGAATGGTGTGCACAGTTAACAACAGAGGAAATAAAATATACAGAGATATCAAGATGATTTAATTAGAAAACACACCACCAAAGGAAAAAATAACTAAACGCAAAAAGGTAAATATGCTCTCAAATAAAATAAGAAAGTAAAAAATCTAATGAAAGTAAATACATTACTTTGATATATAATTTTTAACTAGGTAGATTAGGCGTCCAGAGGGAGACCACCACATAAAAAAATTCGCCTAGAACTCTACCTCATAGATGCTGTTGAAATGTAAAGACAATCAAACACAACCCTAACCTATAAACTATTATACATGTTTTCTTAATTGTAATTCCTAATTGTAGTTTATTGTTAGTCCGAGAATATATGCATTAGATGTATTACAATGTTAAAAAAATTATATTTGGTAACATTTGTGTTCAATTATTTTATTTAGATTAGACTTTTGGTGTATGTCAAAGCTAAACTGAACTAAAACTCAGAGTTGATGCGGCAACATTGCGACGTTTTGACGTCACAAATTTCGATGACGCACATACAAATAAACTTTTATTTGTATTTGTAATTATCTATTTAAAGTGATCATAATAACTATCATAAGACTATCTAATATCAGCACGCTAATATATGTTATGCCTTTCTTCTATTCTCTGTGCTCAGTCCGCTTGCTTAGGCCGGTGTTTTTCCTCTCTTTTGTAGTATTTTACTGATGCATTCATCATTCAGGTTCGTTTACGTCGACTCAATTTTTTCTCCTTTCGGATCTTGCTTTCCATATGATACTTACCCATTTTGAGTCCTCCATACGTTGTGCCTCTATAAATTGAATTGTCTGCTTTCTTGTGCTCTTCGGCTGATTCACTATTGAGGTTCTTCCTAATTTCCTTACTTCTCATCCTTTCCATATTTGTGCTATCCCTTATTTTTCTGAGGTATTTAATGTATGCTATTTGTATCTTACTTTTACCTATTGTTGCCACGTACTTACTTACATCTCGCAACTGAACGTTAGAGTTAGTCTATAAATTGGTTTGAATACATCTATTTAATTTTACTTTATTGATTTGCATTTGTAGCTGGATACAATTTCATAGACGTTGTTTTTGGTCAAAAGTGAGCTCGCGCGGCACCCACTTTGCACAGAGCTTTCTCATACCCATTCACGTTCAGTTTAAATCTTTACAGTGTTTAGTGCTGTTTCATTCAGCTTTACGGTAATTCAAAATCACTTTGTGGATTTTTTTAATATTTTCTTCGGTAACAACCTCTTTTGGGCGACCACTACGTTCAACTTAGCATACCAATCCTTGATGGTTGATTTTTCTGGGGCTGTGTCCGGAAACTCGGCATCAAGCCAAGTTTTTGCTTCAACTGCATTTTTCCCGTCAAAAAGCAATATTTATCAATACGGGAAATTCCTTTTTATCCATTTTTTTCACAATAACAAAAGTTGCTTCACTCAAAATGCCATAATTCACAAACCAATGATCCGACAGCTGTCAAATTTATACAGGCATCTTTTGAATGTTTGGGCTTACTAAAATTATAAACTTATAAATTCATAATATATATATATAATATATATATATATATATATATATATAAATATATAAATACATGTATTTTTGGAGCTTTTTTTACTATTTGTCTTATTGTGCATATGTGGTCTTGTACATAACTACTTTTTGGAATCCGCTCTAATAGTTTAGACGATTTTCTATAATTTTCTCGTATATCTTGATGTCATATGCTATTTTCAATTTCCGCTAATAATTCAGAAAATTTGTGATAAATTTTTTAGCATTTCTGGTATTTTAACTTGATATGATATTTTCAGTACTACAATAGGTTTTCTAATTCTCTAATTTAAAATTTGAAAAATACTTAGATGTAGACAAGTTTTTAACAACACTTGGTATGAGTACAGCCGCATGCTTCATATAGTGCCGTTTAAATAATACAATAAACTCTTAAACTCTCAATCGAAATGTTTGGATTTAAATAAGAGGAATCCCAAAAAATAGCTTTTATAAATAAAGAACTGAGCAGACTGAGAACTAAATAAGGAACAGAGCCATGGAGAATATAAATCATCGAAGTAAATCAGAGTCTATTGAGATCATACATAAAAATATTATCCCATATAGTAGCAACGCTAAGTTTTTTGGGATGACTCTTTTTTTTAAACTTTTGATCCTCCATCTTCGATATATTTAAGTTTACTGAGAGGTTATTTCGCAAGAATGCAACTAATACCCGAACGTTTTTATCGATGAAGTACAGGGTATGAAGAAAATAATATGAATACCCGATATATAAACTATACTTATCTAATAATAGTGTTAGATAGCAAGTATAAACCAGTATATTTTCTTAAAGATAGCTTCGCAAACTATATTAGTAGAGTAGTTTTCTCATTCTTATACCAAAACATCTGTGAATTCCTTCGATGATGTTGGAGACTTTGTGATCTTAAATATTCCAAAATGTTTTAATTATGCCAGGTGTCAATTATGTGGGTATTGTGCTAGCCAGCGAAAATATTTAAAAATATTCTGATGCTCCACAATTCAAGATTACATCTTTGGCTATATGTATACTTCCTTTCGCAGCTTAGTATTGGCTTAAGTAAACATTCATTCTTAATTTCTTTTGTGTACTTTTATTCTACTACAATTCAGATTTTTACTTAAAATTAAATCCACATTGCGAAATTATCCTGACGCTATTTAACAATGTTTATCCATTCCTACTCTCGATATAATTGCCTGACTTATTATTCAGTGTATCAACAAGAGTTTGATAAAATCTAACCACGTCCACTTTGACCAGCTGTTGACAAAGAAATCAAATAAAAACCCTGTTCTGGTACACTAGCTTTTCTCTTGAATTCTGACTTGCACATATTTGTCTTTCTTTATATATAAGGTGTAGGAATATATTTGCAATATTATGCTAATTTGTTTATAATATGATTTTAAAACATGAATACCTAATCACGTGTAAAATATATTTTAAACAACGTATTGTGTCGAAATATTAATTAGTTATAATTATTTTTAAGTGAATGTAATCCATGTTAGTTAACTCAGAACAACAGTTTTGTACTCTATGGCTCATATACTGATCATATCTGAACAACACCTGTAGCAACAACTAATTATTTAATAGTTATCATCTTAATTTTCATTCCAGAGGCATGAACCAAACTACTGTGAAATACTGAAAGGTTTTTACTTAATTAGAACTAAAGGGATAATACGTAATATGAGGATATATTTTGTTAAGAGCATCTTATGCTAACTTGTCCTGTGTTAGACAATTTCATAAAATAATGCACCAATATGCAATTGAAATTATATAGAGGTTATTGTATCTCTTACTATTATAATATGTCAATATTTAGCTAGATAATGTTAATCTATGTTATACATATAAACATGAAAATGTTAGTTTTCACAGAATCGACTAAGGTTTTCACTAATTGAAACAAAAAATAATAATTAATTTTTGAAAATGTTTTTTTTTAATTTGTTAAAATAAAATAATTCTGCATGAATTTTAAGAAATAGCAGATCCATAATTGGAATTACGATTTTAATTTGTTTTTACCTCTGGTAATTTTTCAGTATGATCTGCTAATGTAAAAATTTGCTCATTGTTTTTTTTTTCATTTAAAATTATTTGCAGCTTAAATGATTCTACTTACGCTCTCAATTTAATCAGTGTTTTTCATTAAAATATATCTTAAATTATTTATAATCAGTGCAGTTTTATTTTATTAAATTAATTTGTACTATTTAGTATTGTTTTGTTGTAGGTTTATCAATACACAAGCAAGACGAATGCTAGATAAATATATCAGTATATAATTCCGAAATTAAAAATTAAATTATACTATCTATGTTCAAGTTAAGGGCAAATCTTGTACACTATACTATCTTCTGATTTCCAGAGTATTGTCCAGTAGCTGTGATGCCTCCAGATTTCTGTAATTTAGTCACTTTATTTTAGATTTTAATATAAAATATCGCGCAGTTCTCGGTTACGTAGCTATAAGTATTGGTAAGTAATTGAAGAATTTTGTTTTGGCAGCGTTAAATTACCATTTCGTTTAATAATTTAGTGTATTATTTTTGTGATAGATTTATCAATCCTAAGACATATCTCTTTAATCTTAGTTCAAGTTGGGAGTATAAGTTCCGAATAACCAGTGCGGTTCTTTAGTTGTACGTTTGATTCGATGTTTTCAATTTAATCTACCATCAACATGATTGCTGAAGTAGAAATACAAGTTCCATATAAAAATTTCTAAATGACGTTCAGTACAGATATTGTTACAATTCAATTCAGACTATTTTTCAACAGAAATACGAATTTTGACATGCCAGAAAATATCGTAGAACATAAATTATTACACATTTTACTAATAATGACAAGTCAATACTAATCGAAATAAAAGGGTCAGTAGTTTCAATATATTTCAGAAACTTCGGCACGAAAATATCAATTTAATACTACATAAATCAACTGATCCTAGCCAGAAATATTGTTTTAAAAACACGTTGGCAATATAAACCTCTGATAAGACAAATCTTTTTAATGATGTTGCCCATTGATATTACTTAAGCGATAATAAATAAGTATAGTTAATAGAGAAGAAACAAAAATAGTATAATGAACAATTATTTAAAAAACCAATAAATAATATAGGTGCAATTTTGATTTATGATCTTTAGCCACTTTCCAACCAACCTTAAACCATATAAAAATGGTTGTCAGATGGGGCAAGGTCCACACTATATGGTAGACCTTAAGATAGTATAAAATATACCAGACAATATCTCTTATTTAGGTAGGTCTACGAGTTTTCAGTTGATTTTATTTTCACCAGTAGATAATCTAATTAATGGTTTGGTCAGATTCGAACAAGTCGTCATAGTGAACAATTGCTTTCAAATCCCTTAACATCACCTTATTTGACGCCAGTGCGGGTCTTTTAAGCTTTTTGAAGCTCCAGGCTTCGATCACTACCATTCCCATATATTATTCTTTTCGTTTTGTTTGATCTAGATTCGCCTCAGTAGAGATTCGTAAGTAGAAAATAATTCTAGTAAACTTTATATTAAAATCAATTATTAATTCACGTAAAAACCAACTACCGAGCTTCTTTTAATATGTAATCTTATTTAAATTAAATATCTGTTAAAAATCTTATCAACTGAAACCTCGAAATTAACCTTTGGATACTCTCTCATTCATTCATTCATTCGATACAAGTTCATTCTAGATTATTTCCATTCATTTGTCAGATATACTATTAACCTATAGTATGTATTTAGATATACTAAAATAGTTCATGCAACGAGAAGTAAAACAGAAGCAAGCAAGACCTGAGCATGTCAAATAATATTCTAGTGATAAGGCCAATTGTTGGTGATTTTATTGGAAGTATTTTCCAGCATGCTGCAGCTGCACTTAGAATAAAATATCTTAAAAATGAAAAACTTGAATAATCTTAGATGGACCGAAAATAAACCATCCTCACATGAAGCGGGTGACGAATGCAAATCACCTTGATGTTAGTTCTATCAGAGATCAAATTTATGAAATGTATAAAAATATTGAGTAGTTTTTTCATTATAAACATAATTTGGTACAATTATTTGAGAGGAAATTGTTAATGTGGAAGGTATCCCGAAAATACTTAGAAATATGCAGCTATTCGAGGGATGTAGAAGTCTACACTACTATATCTTCATATAACACGAAGCTCTTTATACACTGTTAAGAAACATAGGATTTGAATGGTGTAAATAGAACCCACGAAGAGGTACAGGAAACTTCCAAAGATGAACGATGCACATTAAACTGGTGCAAAAAATCCCAACAAGTGCATTGACAAAGGAATTGTTTGCAATACATAAATGTATGTAATTGTTTAGAATATACGTGAGCATTTGATTAGTATGTATGAAGAGAGAAGGAAACTCGTTTTGTCGTAAATCTAATTTTATCAGGAAATATATACACATGTAGTAACTGAAGATACTATGGAGAAATACAATGATCAAAATGACTAGAAAAGGAAAAACTGCAACAAAGGAAGCAAAAACTAAACCTCAAAAGGTAAATATGCTCTATGAAAGTAAAATACGCGTGTTGGATATACATTTGTTAATCACGTGTAAAAGAGTTAAATTTAAATATTACAAAACACAACCCTAACCTAAAAATTATCATGACTCTATAATCAACTGTAGTTTTAGTCCATCGATAATATAAAATTATGTTAGTTTTATTATTTTAAATAGATTAAAATTTTGTTATATGCCAAAACCAAAATCAACTAAAATCTAAAGTTATTACGGCAACATTGAGACATTTTGACATGATAACTATAGATGACTTCAGTTCAATATTTTATTGAACTATAGATAGGGCTATAGATTTCATATAGTAACTATAGTATTTCATTGCTATGTCTATATAAAGATAAATTTATTATATTTGTTATCGCACATGCATTGCGCATTACATGTTATGTTTTTATTTTTTTTATAATAAAAATTATCTTTAAATTAAAAATGTTAATAAAAAGATCTTGCATATGATAAAAATTTGAACTGGATATAATAACAAATTTTTTTATAACAGCATTATTAGATACGCTTAGTACAATCTTAATTTACAATTAATTTATTACTACAATTCCTATGTACTTGGATTAATTAACAAGCAAGACGAGTGCGAGAAAATACATCAGTATGTATTCCTCAATTATAAAATTATAATTATTTATTAATTATTAACTTGTAGCTATAGTTTACACTAAATGTATACACTTTATATAAGTTCGTATGGTTTTGTTCGCTTCAGTCTCCTGACATCCTGCGCGCTGTCCAGCAGTTGTATTGCTTCCACATTAGTATGATTTAGTAATCTTCTTTTAATAATATATAGTAATTTCTTTCGTGTTTCAAGGCGAAATCTTGGATAACTTCGCAAATCCATTTGATTTCCAGGTAATCGTGCAGTTCTGCATTGGTTACATAACGATAGGCATTGGTAATCAATCGAAGAACCTTGTTTTGACAGCGTTGTATGACTAGTTGATTTGAATTTTTAGTGCAAACCTATATTTGCACCCCATTGGTCCAAATTGGCTTTATAATTGTACTACACATCAACCTCTTTGATTTTAGATCAAGTTGAGAGTATCTTCCGACTAACCAGTAGAGTTGTTTTATTTTGGTTATAATGTGTTTTGCTTTTTGTTTAACGTGATGCTTCCAATTTAATCTACCGTCAAGATGGATTCCAAGGTATTTAGCTGGTTGTGCTTGAGGAATCGGGCATCCATTGCGTGATATAATTCAGTTTTTATTACTTCGCCTCTATGCAAAATTAACGTGGCCAGATTTGGAGCTATTAATAATAACAAATAACAATATAATATACAAGAATTGGTATCATAGTAAAATTAAATCTTATAGTGTATGCTATATTCAAAACAGCAAAACAGCTAGCCTATTTAAACCAGCAGTGATCCCACGTGATGTCACAATGTTGCCATGTCAATTCTGACTACATTTTGACTCAGAAGATTCTAATCTCAATTAAACAGATTAAACTCTAAATTAAATCTGCCATGAGTGACCCAATGTACCATTTTGTGATAGCCATGTCTCATCTAAGTATACAAACTGATATAATAATTATTCCTTGATTTTGTTGTATCTTTGTAAAATGTCTGTTCTTTTAAACCGAATTTCTGGAAGTTCCATTAAACCCTTTCGTGGATTATCTTTACATGACTTAAACCCTATATTACCTAACAGTGTATGAAGGGATGTTCAACATCCCTCAAGTAGCAGCATATCTTTCAGCTATTTATGGATAATCTCCAGACTAACAATTTTCTGTATTAATTGTATTAAATTATCTTTCACTTGAAAAAACTATTTACTGTTTTATACATTTCGCATATTTGATCTCTGATACAGCAAACATCAAGCTGATCTTGATTCGTCGCCAGTTTCGCATAAAGACGTTTTCTTTTTGGCGAATTTAAGGTTATATTGTTTTTTTGTTTTTTGAGATATTTAACTCACCGTACTAATATTCCATGCAGCTGAAACACATTAAAAAATATTTTCAATAAAACCGCGGAAATTATTAATTAACAGTAAAAATGCTTACATCTCTTAACACATTGCACTGGCAAGAAGGAGCCTGCATTATCTCGTTCCTGTTCGAAATATATGATTACAGACCCAGTCAGTTTTTAATTCTGAACGTGTAACGGCTTCGCAATGTCAAACCAGAGTAATAACAAGCGGCGATTTATAATTTGTTAAAACAAAACGTTAAAACAACGTTTGCCGATTTATGACCAGTAATTATAATATTTTGAAGAATTTTGCAGACGTTTGACAAACGGGCGACTTTAACAGGCTCATTCGGTTACATGTTTGAACTTGTCAAACAGTATTCTATCTCTATTTAAATAGAATAAAATGAGAAAGAAAATAATATGTGACTGTAAAACGAATTTACAATTTTCGACAGGTACATATTGATGACGTTTGTCACAACTATTTGAATAGACTATACACAGGGGTGTGCAACTCCAATGGTAAGTAGTTGGGCAAAGTTTTGCTTAGTTCAAATATTGGCGGCGCTGACAATGTGAATTTGATTGGTTAGTTTGAAATAGTTATGTAGAAACCTGTAAGGAAAATACTTTGCTTTGATTGGTCTGCCATTTCGCCTGATTACTTTGTGACGTCATATTTATGGCCAATAGTATTTAAATGAAAATCAAATGAAATTTTTAAAATTAATTTAATAAAATAAAATCCTATACAAATATACATAAGCGTAAATAATATAAATATATATAAACAAAAAGCAAAAAACAATTATGAACTCTATTCTAGGCAAAATTAAAATATCTATAATTCTTCTTAACGCCTTCCCATATTTGTTCAGTGCCATCAATTTTATGGGATCTATCAGATTCTAACTTATCTTGATATATTGAAGGTAAACTTTAAACCCTTCCCTGTTGATATTCCATTAACTTCATTTAAACAAAGATACAATCACACCTCATAATAACTTTTAAAATTTGGTCTTGAAAATATTATGGATTGGAGAGTTGAAACACTAAAAATGTATGTGTTTTTTAAAGATATTTAGATTTTAGAGTATTTAATCTGGGGAACTACTTAATATAGACAAATATTGCATGTTGTCTCTTTTTCAGAAGTTCTGTTAAATAGCCTGAAATAAGACTAAATTACAATATTAGGTTCTTGTTTTTCTCAGAGCAAAGTTCTCTGGAACTGAAAATATAGACTCAACTGGTGATTTAACAACCTCAAGCGGTACTAGATCTCCCGTTAAAAGAGAATATAAGTTATCTAACATGTTCATCTTCTTCACAATTTTCTCCAGGAGAACGATGTGAAAAAATTGATATGATGATTTGCCCTTTTAAAGATTTTTCGAATATACTAGGTGAAGGATGCTGTTTCTACCTCCATGACCTCTAAAGTTAAAGTATTACAAAAATTTAGGGATGTTTTACAATTAAAAGTAGTATTTATTACTACTAATTATCCAGTTATCTTAAATATTACCTTCTTGTAAAACTTCTTTATGTAGAGGCATACATCACATGACAGCATACGAACAACTTAGTAGATTAATTTAATTTTATTACTAATAACATCTTCATAAGTAGGTTTTGATTTTCTATAAACAAACAATATATAAACAGACATGTAGTAGATAGATAATTTTATATATACCCGATAAAAACAATGTTGGATATGCATTTACCCTAATACCTGTTCGTGAAGGAAGGGTAATTCTAAATTTTTCACTAAAATGTCCGTGACAGACACCATGATATTGATATATTTGCATTTTGGTTTATCCAGGTAACTTACTACTATTTACTTGATCAATCCATTTTTGGAAAGGAGCGAGATCATTCTTTGGGAAACGATGTCTAATTTCCGTAGTAGATTTTTACCCTAGTACATTACATATTTTACTACACTGACACATTGTAATTACACATGGCACATGTTAATATAAAACAGAAAATATGCCCAACGTAAAACGAAGATTTCTTGATCAAAACAAAAACACAAAAACCAAACCCTTCAAACAAACTAAAAAATTGACGCCCATAGAAAATGCTGATTACATACAATTTGATTAACCAATCACGTTCCATGTTAGTGGCGGCACCAGGAATTTAAACTAGCCAATCAGAATTTGCGATCGCAGCGCTACCGTTGATTGAACTAAACAAAACACTTCCCCAAGGTCGCCTATACCGTGAAATTTCTATTTTTTCTATGACTATACATTATCTTACCTACTTAAGCTTTTTTGACAAAACCTGGCATTTCTAGTGAAGTTATGGAAGTTATTAAGTGAAAATTAAATGTGTATATTATAAAATTGTTATTAATATAAAACGATCATAAAATAACCTTAGTTCAAAGTGGCCTCTAAACAACATTTTACTCATAGAAAAAACCCTACATATCGACCACGTAGTAAACAACAAAACGCGAAATATTACAAAAACGAAATACCGAATTAAATAGATTCTGTGATTTTTTTATCAAATTCAATTTCGTCGCTAATACCCGAATCAATGGATTACTGAGTCATATCTTCGGCAAAAAGGTCACCTTTTATATATTTAACCAGGAACTAGACAATTGATATTATTCCCGAGACCGATACGAAGCCTTGGATTTGTACCCGTTTAACGCAAATCCGACTAAAAAATAAGTAAAACCTCATGATTGCATAATTTCGAAAAATGCTCGTCACATTTTGCAGACTAACCAATTTAGTCTGCAATTTTTTTTCCGATATCTCCTTGAAATGTTTCCGAAAAACGATCGACATTGGTTTGACGAACGATTTTTTGAACCCAAAAATCCTACGAAAAAACCGGGTATTAATTACTTGGTGGTTTATTAGTGAAATATGAATATTGTAGACTCATGCTTATTTGCCGAATTATCCGAAATATATTTTTAAACGAGGAATTAAATATCTCGTTTGTTTAATATAAAGTAAAATATTTTTAACAAAAAAACCGAATCGACTTCAAAAAAAAAGGAACATACTAAAACTTAAAAAATAATCAAACTTAGATTTAGACAAAAAAAACGTTTTAAAACAATATGTGTACATAATAACTGTTATAATCACTACATAGTATAAAACAAAGTCGCCTTTTCTGTCCCTATATCCCTATGTGCGCTTAAATCTTTAAAACTACGCAACGGATTTTGATGCGGTTTTTTTCTATAGATAGAGTGATTCAAGGGGAAGGTTTATATGTATAATACATGCATAATATACTAAGGCAACATTGCTAATTTTAGAGGTTTCTAACGTGATGTCGTAAATTAACCTATTTTTTTAGGCTTATTTAGCAATTAGCAAAAACGCTGCCTAACCCTACGAGTTAGATCAAATTAATGTACTACAGTATTGTACACCATAAAAAGGTCTACAAAAAGTCCGCGATGATATATGTTTATCTTTTAGGGATAACCCAGATTAACCATTTTTATTGTTTACTTTTTACGTGAGAAAATGGCTTATTTACGAAACTATTTTAAGCAATACGGCATTAATCCTTATCGAATTAAGTACCTTAAATACAGTGTGCAATTAATATAGATCAATATGGTTCCTTACAGCATGTAAATTAAACAAATATTTTCGGAGATATTACAAATTTAAAATTTGCGTTTAAAAATGTGTAATGTAATAAAAATTGTATGAATTTAGATATTCCAAAGATAGCAGGAAATCTTCATAGTAAGTATAGGGGAAGAGGAATTGTTTTACTCCAAATTTAATGCGTGCAGGCCAAGGGCAGTAATGAATGAACCAAAAATACTGGATCGATTTTAATCATGTTTCCATTGAGTGACATAGGCATATATATTTTATGCCCGTGCAAAGTAGGAGCGGGCCGCTATGTTTTTATATACAACGTTCATATTTTTCTGTAGTGTATTTATTTTAGTATCAGCATTGCACCCGTGCGAAGCCGGGGCGGGTCGCTAGTAACTAAATAAAAATAAACAATAACCTTATTTAACCTATCAACTACACGCATTTTATAATCAAATTTTATATTGAACAAATTAAATTTGGCCGGCTTGGTGACACAGTAGTAAAGGCAATAGGACGGTCCTCCTACTGTTGCGATAGCCGCGGGAATCCTGCTGGGGCATGATCGTAAATTTATGCTTGTGATTGTTTAAAATGTGTGATTGTCCTAGGCAAGAGTGCAAAATCCGACAAGTAAAATGATCCCAGTCACGCCAGTAACCAGGCTGGGTAAGACCGGATGTCTTCTGGGATGATTTCTAAAGTTGGTCACTCGCCAGTCGGTAGGCTTAATGCTGAGGACCGTGGTTCGGAGCCCACGTTAAACTGTGTAGGTCCAGTTCAGATAAACTATATACTTATACTTTTAACTATAGAGACTATATATTTTTAAAAAATTAAATTTGTTTATTTTGTTTAATTTTTTATCTAATGTTTAATTTTGTGTTTATGTCATAAATATATATTATTATTATTTTTGTATTGTTTGGGCTCGGCGCCGACTTCAAAGAGATTAGTTGGTAGTAGTTAAAATAATATTGTAAATAGATAAATAAGTTTAGATAGGTAGTTTTTGGTTATTTTTATTTAGTTATTATAACGATTATTATGTACACATTTTGTTTTAAAACGCTTTTTTAGGTTAAAAATCTAAGTTTGATTTTTTTAAAATTTTTAATGAGTTCCTTATTTATTTTTTAAAGTCGGTTCAATTTTTTTAAATTATTTCATTTTCTCTTTTTAGTGTTAGATATTTACTCAATAAATTACGCAGTTATTTTATTAAGTATTAGCCACCCAAGAACAGCCTAAATAAAAGTGCCTGCGTATAGTTCAGGTAATCTGACAAATTTTCCAACAAACTTGGATCAAAAAAATTCTACATAGATTCGCTCTTTCGAATAAAAAAATAATTTTAAAAATCGGTCCATAAATGACGAAGAAATCGGCGATCATACATTAAAAATTATATATAAACAGAACATAGAACCTCCTACTTTATCGAAATCGGTTAATGCCTAGCAGACTCAACAGACATTGTCCTGTACAGAGTCACTTTTCATACCGACATCGACGTTAGAGCTGGCAACAATAAAATTTTCATTTCATCCCTGTTTAGATTGCTCGTAAATATGATGAACAGACCTGGTCGACCGTATGCACGCTCAAAAATCAAGGTATCTTGGATATATTCTTGAATATGATGGGGACTCTCAGTATATAATGATGGAAGAACATATTCGGCATCAATGTTTTCGATATCAGTCGTTCCATCTACGTTACTGATGATATCAAACAAATATATGTAGCTCTCAGAACGTAGCTTTGCCTGACTTAGTACGTCATAATCGCTTATTTTCCATTCTCACACACATATCAATAATGGCGTACTAGAAAATCATTACCGGTTTTTCTAACAGTTGTCGCTAGTCATAAGTATGCAGTATTATAATTTGACATATGTTATTTTATTCAAAGCTATACATGATATATTTTGGGAAAGTAACTTCGTCATAGATTTATACCCCGTTCAAAGTGACCATTTTCCTGTCTGAAAATGTTTATTGACGGTACGCATTACTTTTTTTATTTAATAAAAAGAAAAATCCGTTAAAGGTCATCGTTTGCTGGTATAAACTCAAATCTCAAGACCATGTGAGCCGTAGTTTCGAAAAATCAAAAGTGGTGTTTTCGGTGTGTAAGACATATCACTTTCTGATAGAAAAATTTGAAGATGTGAAACTGTTGGAGTTATTTGGTGAAGACCCAACCCAAACTAAAAAATAATTAGCAGAAGTATTAAATGTGGCCAAAAAAATGATTGGCGACCGATTATGAGAAATGGGGAAAATCCAAAAGATGGGAAGATGGGCGCCATATCAATTGAATGACAGGCTAATGGAAAAACGAAAATTCGTCTGTGAAATGTTTCTTCAAAGGTATAATTGTAAATAATTGATGCATCGAAAATTCTAAGCGCAAAAAATCGTGGTTATCATCTTGTGAATCCGATATAACGACTTCAAGACCAAATCTTTTTTGGTCACAAGACGATGTTCGGTGTTTTGTAGGACCGGTGAGACAATTAACAGTGATCAATACTGACAACAAATGATCAATTTGAACTATTCATTGATCGAAAAACGTCCAAAATGGGCCCGAAGACACGGTAAAATAATTTTACGGCATGATAGTACGTTGTCTCATAAAGCAAAACCAGTCAAGAAAGCACT
The DNA here is from genome assembly GCF_030347505.1 of Rhynchophorus ferrugineus. Classification (NCBI taxonomy): domain Eukaryota; kingdom Metazoa; phylum Arthropoda; class Insecta; order Coleoptera; family Curculionidae; genus Rhynchophorus; species Rhynchophorus ferrugineus. The sequence continues at coordinate 22,759,576 of NW_027472590.1, read as the reverse complement.
GGAAGCACTTGGATAGGAATTATCATCAGACGGGTGCGGCATATTCTCCGGATGTTGCCCGCCAAACTATCAACTTCTAGCACTACTTGATGAATGATTTAGTGAATATCTCGATGAATGGTTAAGTTCAAAGGAAAAACAGTTTTTTTGGGATGATATCCATAAATTAACTAAACGATGTATAGAATCAAATGACCAATGCTTAAATACATTTTTCCAATTTCTTGGAAATATGTTTTTTTAACGAAACCGGTAGTGACTTTCCGATATATCTGGTATTGATGAAATAACTAGTTTGATAGGGATCATCAATCGACTTTCTGCACCCAAACAATAAAAATAATTTACTTGTATAAAAAATGTAAATATTGTACCTGTCACTAAATTTCTTTGTTTAATGTTTAAACGATATCAATCTTCACATTTTTGAAATATCAATAATTTCCTATAACTTATATAACTTATATTATTCAATATATTACTGTAAATTAAGACACAGTGTATAATATATAACACAGATTAGATCCCATGAAAAAGTTAAATCAGCTAATAACTGCGAGTTTGTGGGAACATATTAGTGTTATGGATATTAGGATCAGTTTAGCTTGATCTGTCGATACAAATTTGAATGTTACCGAAAAGCTTTATTGTTTAATACATTGAAAGTAGGCATGAAATTGTCCTGTGCAATATATTTGTTGTACTACTATATTTTTGAATGTTGGCCAAGAAGTGCTTAGAAATACTTCTTATCCCAGAAATTAATGAGGCTAATGGATCTAGTGATGGGGCCAATTGGGGCAATTTTAAATCACTGTTATATTTTAATACCTACAGTATTAATAAAAAAAATCATTTCTCCAATTCTAACTGATTAGTTGACACCATAATCTATTTGATCATTGTAGTGGAATAATGTTCGTTCCTAGATAACAGAAGCACTAAGTTTGCGGAATGGCTCAATTTCATTTCCAGTCACTCTCGAACTCAATTTTGATATACCTATACAAACTTCATCATTGTCTCTCTCTGTTACTGATCATCACTGAATAGCATGTAAGGTAGCTGGTCAATGCTTGATTGATTTTGAGAACAAAGGTCAGATGTTGCTCTTGGAATTTTTAATAATATTTTTTTAATAATAATAAGGGCTAATTAAAAAAATACGAAATACATTTACCAAGTATGCTTTACCATAAATAGTCACTACAATACAACTCTGTTCTTGGTAAGTACTTACTTGACTGACTTACTTATTTTTCACTTTATTTTCTACTGAAAGAATCTAGTATCGGTTTATAGTTTATTTAAGAGATTTTAATAAAAAATGTAGAAGTACTCAACCACTTAAGGCAGCCACCATATTAAACAGATCTTATCTCTGTGACCTAACATTTGTATAACTTTAAGTCATGAAGCCATGTAAAATTTAAGTTGTGTATAAAAAAAGTATAAAAAAGAAGACAATATAGTGATTATAGAATTGAAGTATAAAATATCATCAAGAAATATGTTCCAGTCTATATTGAAATAAATTACATACTAATACTAGATTTTTATCATAAAAATACAGGGTTTGTGGAAAAACATTAATTAAAATTTTTTTTAAATGTATATGGCCATGAGGTAGGATCCCCTCGACTTTCAAGGTAAACACTTAGATTAAAGGAGACAGGCACTCTTGTAACTTTTCACACATTTCATATGACCTAGTGCTCGAAAAGCTCCAATTCATACCGAGCAAACTTCTTTTATTAGGTAACTAAGTATACTTCAATAATAATACGTTGATGTAATTGAATCTAAATATTCAATAAGAAATGAAAATTAAAGTTTTGTATAATGCTGAACCGTTCAAATATAACTGAATGCGAGAAGAGGCTCGGTTATGGGGTTCCACATGAATAAACAGCAAACTGTTTAATGAGCCGAGTTTCCAACTGTAAATAAGCATTTTTGAAACGAATAATTTGAAATGGATAATGTACGACAATAAAACATAAAAATATCGTGGTCGAAGACCAGAAAAGCTTCAGAAATTATTACTATATCCACATTGGCACCAAAGAAGGCTGATTCTAAATATATAGCGAGGAGGAAAAAAAATTATGAGCTGCTTGGACCTGGCTAAAGCCATTTATTCAACACTCTACTGTCAAAAACTAGTGCGACTAAAACACAGGATTTACTAAAAACGCTTATCAATAGAAAGTGCATTGTCTTCCATTACAACAACGCTACACCACACATATATTTATTGACTTGGCAAAGATAGATTACCTGGGAAGTTTCAAGATATCCGCCGATAGACCAGGTCTACACATTCTTGCTAATAAGCTCATAATGGAATAAAGCTAGCTTTAAAAGAAGCTTATGAAGATCACTTGGTTAAATTTTTGTTCTACTGTGGTAATTACAATTTCAGCAGAGAATGGTTAAAAGGTAATATATCATAATATATCGTAACCTAATATCGTTTATAATAAATATTCTGAAATCCTATATTAATATTTCTGCTCTCAATAATTATAAATTAACCTTCGTATCTAAACACCAACAGTAACAAAAACAGAATAATGGAAAGTTATATTAAGACCTTGGATTTATTATCTTTTTGCGTGAAAATTATTATTAAAAATCTTGTTATATCTATTAGTATTTCAACTCACACGCCAACATATCAAGCCTTTTATTTTCTATAACATTAAACATATTTCGTTAAGAGTGGTTTCAATGCATCATTAGTTAAAGTGTTAATCACAAGCCATATAATAAAGTGATAAGGTAGAACTTTGACAAATTATGTAATAGGTGGCGTTATTGTAAGGTTAGAAACATTTCAAATATAACATGTTCTTTTCGGACGTTTTCTCCCATTCTGCAGGACCAGTCTTAATTCTAATTTTACAGTTTTTTATTGCTTTACTTTGGTTTTATTAGCTTCAACTAATAATAGCTCATTTATAAGGTGATTACTTACATCATTTTGGTCGTCTTCTAAATTTAAAAAGTACTGTTCTAAAACCATCTGTTGTAAATCCTTCAAAATTAATTTACAGGCCTTATATTTTTTAGAGCAGCATTTTTCAATTAGCGATTAAAATCAAAATAGTAGAGAAATTATTAGACCCAGAAATATACTTATCGGGTAGCTAAGCGGAGTCATCTGGTATAACTATAATATACCCCAAGTAGACTTAACCTTCGAAAGAAACACAATTTCATGCCAATCTGGAATTAAACTATACAAATTATAACAGTTTTTGTGAAACATCTATTATTGTTCTCATCATTCGATTAAAATTATAGGCAAATTAAAAAAATAGCTTTACTACTTGTCATATAAACAGAGATAGTCTCCAGTAACAACTAAACGTTTGCAGACCTCATTAGAATACTACAAAGTTCAACAGGTTTGATTCAAATGAATATATTGTTGGTAAAGTTAGAGTCTATTTTAAAGTTAAAGATAAATCGTTATACGAAGATGGTATGCAAAGTTGGAGATGCGCTGTTACAGTTTTTTATTTTTTATTTTTTATTTTTAAAGAAATCTAAATCAACATAACTGTTTGGGTTCGGTTGGGTTCTTAAAATTAAATTGCGAACAAAACAAATCTAATTCGTTGCTCGGGACCGACTTCAAAGTAGTTAGTAGTAGTTAAAATAAAATTGTAAATAGATAAATAGATTTAGGTAGGTATTAAGCTAAATAGTGTGTATATAGTAGAATATAAAATACGTGTAGTAGATAGGTTAAATCAAGTTTTTGTTTATTTTTATCTACTTATTACAACGATTATTATGTACATATTTTATTTTGAAAAGTTTTTTGTGTTAAAAATCTAGGTTTGATAATTTTTTAGTAAGTTCCTTATTTATATTTTAAATTCGGTAGCCTTAATTCTAATTTTACAATTTTTTATTGCTTTACTTTGGCTTTATTAGCTTCAACTAAGAATAGCTCATTTATAAAGTGTTTACTTACATCATTTTGGTCGTCTTCTAAATTTAAAAAGTACTGTTATATTTTGTGGAGCAACATTTTTCAATTAGCGAATAAAATCAAAATAGTAGAGAAATTATTAGACCCAGAAATATACTAATCGGGTAGCTAAGCGGAGTCATCTGGTTTAACTATAATATACTCCAAGTAGACTTAACCTTCGAAAGAAACACAATTTCATGCCAATCTGGAATTGAACTATACAAATTATAACAGTTTTGTGAAACATCTATTATTGTTCTCATCATTCGATTAAAATTATAGGCAAATTAAAAAAATAGCTTTACTACTTGTCATATAGACAGAGATAGTAACAACTAAATGTTTGCAGACTTCATTAAAATACTCCACACTTCAACAGGTTTGATTCAAATGAATATATTGTTGGTAAAGTTAGAGTCTATTTTAAAGTTAAAGATAAATCGTTATACAAAGAGGGTATGCAAAGTTGGAGATGCGCTGAACTTAATGAAAAAAGTCGAATTTTCCCTAAAAGTTGTTATTCTATTAATGTCCGACAGATTCTGGTTTTATTTCAAGCTCTAAAACATATTGGAGTTGGAAATTTGACCGTCTCGAAGATGTCTTCGTTCATATCAATCTTCAAGGCACGTACAAAGTTTTCACATATTTTTATCTAAAATAATCAGATATTTGTGCCTGACATTATCGCTGATCTGTTGTGACGGAAGATCGAAATTGAAAACTCTTTGAAGTCGGTACGAAGCCCAAACAATACAAAAATAATAAAATAATTTTGTGCTATATACATAATAGTAAATTATTGACAAAAAAAACTAAATCAATAAAACTGTTTGGGTTCGGTTGGGTTCTTAAAATTAAATTACGAATGAAACGAATCTAATTCTTTGCTCGGGACCGAGTTCAAAGTAGTTAGTAGTAGTTAAAATAATATTGTAAATAGATAAATAGGTTTAGGTAGGTATTAAGCTAAATTGTGTGTATATAGTAGAATATAAAATACGTGTAGTAGATGGGTTAAATAAAGTTTTTGTTTATTTTTATTTTTATCTACTTATTACAACGATTATTATGTACAGATTTTATTTTAAAATGTTTTTTGTGTTAAAGATATAGATTTGATTATTTTTTAAATTTTAATAAGTTCCTTATTTATTTCCTAAAATCGGTTCAATTTTTTTGTTAAAAATATTTAATTATATTTATAACTTTCTTGTTTTTTTTATATATTGCTATCTGTTGATTTAATATTTTTATGTATATACTTGTTCAAGATCTTAATTTATTAATTTCCGCATTCTAGTTCATCGTATTTTAATTATGTATATTTTTAGTTTGCACTTTTATCGTGTTCGTTTATTTTTCTTTTAATTTTATTAACTCTCATATGCTATTTTATGTATTGCATTGTGTTCTGTCATCTATCATATGTTGTAAATGTTTAAATGTTTAAGATTATAATAATAACGTATATTTTATTTTATATTCGAGTGTTGAGATACAAAATAATACTGAAGACAACTAGTTGCTATATCGCGAGATAATTATGATGTCAAACTCCTAAAATAAGGTTATAAGGTTCTTTTCTAATTGGCTCCAAGTTATAAAATTATTTAACTCTAAATTCGACATTAAACCAATATATTAGTGAAACGTCTTTGACGATATAACGAATCTTTAACGACATATTTACGGACTCATTATGCGATTTGGAGATGGATTGCGGTAGCGACGCTTGTTTTACTGTTGTTGACATTATTAATTTTACAACTATGCAACTAATTAAGTTATAAAAACGGTTTTCTTATATAGCGATTTGTGTACTTTCACTTGGAATGAGTTCTTCGATGTCATTTCCTCCGGTAGTTTCATTTATTATTAATTTGTTAAAAAATGTTTTGTTGTTAAAATAGCTTGTTGTCACAATTTTAATTTTGTAGTCCAGTTATGTAATACAAAATAACGGGTTAACCTGGATATGAGTATAGCAAGCTCTAATATACTATAAATATGTTAGAGGGGCATTGCGAGAGAGATGAAAAAGATTCTATCTATCTCAAAAATGGCTGAGTGTATACAAAAATGTTTCAAACAAAAATTGCAGAGAATTTTACTTCCTATAATGTTGATAATAAATTTAAACAGTATTAGTATCACAGAAAACAATTTTTTGATATTTGTCCTTTGATACCTTAAGAAAGAGAAACCAAATTTTATGAAACTTTTGAGACAACTTTTAGAATGACAAAATAAAGGTTTATACATACCTACAGATTATTACCTCTTACTTCAGTATGAAACCCCTTAGACCACGTGAGACAAACATCCCGCTACAATTTTTATTGTCAATAACTTTGCTCAAAGGAAAGATAAGTAAGTTTAGTTTTCATAAAAGGTTTATTCGGTCTTTACATTTTTTTTTCGTTATGATTGAAAAACTGTATCGGCTAAATGGTGACGGCTATTCGCTATGCAACTTTTGGCTCTTTATAAAACATTTTTCATGACATCCTGCAATATCTGACGCTGAATTTCTTCAATTTCGTGACGAATATTGTCTTTAAGATGTTGAATAGTTTGGGGCTTATTTACATATATTTTTGACTTAAAAAAAAACAAGAAAAAGTCTGGTGCTGTTAAATCCGGAGATTTGGCTGGCCTAATCTAAATCGCTACTTAGCGAAATTAGACTTCATGGAAAAACGTCATTCAATAACTGATTTGTTGAACGAGCTGCGTGTACTGCGGCCCCATGTTGCTGAAACCACATGGCCTCTAGTCCTTGCTCTTCCATTTCAGGTACAAGAAAATTTCGAATCATTTCTTGGTGTCGTTCAGCAGTAACAATCACTGCAACACCCTGGTCATTTTCAAAATAAAAATAGGGACCAATAATATTTCCAGCATAAATACCACAACATAGAGTTGCTTTTAATGGATGCAGTGATGTTTCATGAACTAATTGAGGATTCTGTGTTCTCCAAAACAGAAGAATATTTTGTATATTAATGTGGCCACTAAGAAGAAAATGGGCTTCATCGCTCGTTGTCATTTAGACGACTTAGATCTTCTATTTCACCAGACAGCCTTAGGATTGTATTACTGTTCTCAACTTGTTGATCAGGATCTCTCGGTAGCAATTTTTGGACTAATTAAATTTTGTACGGGAACATTTTTAAATCAGTTTTCAAAATTCGCCTTAAACTGCGTGCATAATTATGTAACGTCTACGAATTGATGTTTCTGGAGACTCTGCTACACTATCGCGCGCCAGAGCTACATTTTCAGCGTTACGAGACGTCCGTTGTCTTCCAGAACGAGGCATGTCTGCTGGCGTACCGTACTGTCAAAAATTCGCATGTAAACGATAAATTGTGGTTTTGTGAGGTACTGAACGGTTATTTTCAATAAATATTGTCGAGAGCTCGGCCCTTCTTGTGGCATCGTAGAATTTGGACATCTACACAACACAATGATTAAAACGAAACGAATCTGTTGAAGTGTTAAGTGTGAATTCCTTAATTATTGAATTATTCATCCTCTATGCATGTTACATTACATATATATAACTAGATAATTTTTCTTTTAAATTTTGGGTTTTAATATAAGAAAACAATAATATTTTTGTTATTGGCTATATTTTTTTCAATGGGTTCGAATATATTATAAAACTAAAACAGGGTTTTTAAAACCAGTGACCATACGCGATTATTTTTTCATATAAGACATCATTGAGTGCCAAATCAGGACTGTATAATAAATAAGTTTCTAGTTTTGGAATTATAGTGGTAAACGCAATGGTATACGGTAATAAAGCAACCCTAAAATACATAGTCTGTTCAAAGTTCTTTTATACATACGTCATTTAAATTTGTGACGTCAAAACGTTGCAGTTTTGCCGCATCAACTCTGAGTTTTAGTTCAGTATGTCTTTGACATACAACAAAATTTGTATCTAAATAAAATCATTGAACAAAAATGTTATCAAATATAATTTGTTTTAACATTATAGTACATCTAAAAACTACAATTGTACACCCACAATAGGTTATAGGTTAGAGTTATAACATCCTATCACTATTGCTTTCAATAATTTTTCTTACGTCTGACAACTGGACGACTTTGACAGGCTCATTCGTTTACGTGTTCGAACTCATCAGACAGCATTGTGACTCTTTTTCACCAATAAAACAATTAGAAAAATATTGTTTGATTCTAACAAAAATTGACAAATTGCGTCAGGCAATATATTAAACATCTTGATGACGTATATACAAAAATACTTTGAATAGACTGTAAGGAAACTCTGCGAAGGAAGTGAAAATTGATATATTTTAACATGTAAGTTATTGACTTGCTTGGCAATATTTAACATTCGAATGAGAGTTTTTAGCTTATTTATTTATTAAGTTAATATAAGCAAGAAAAATGTCTCAAAATTTCTTTTCCTGTTACTGACTGTAATTGGTTTGAGATTTTATCTTTATTAGAGTACCTTCTTAATTGAATCTCTTTTAAGAGAGTGGCAGTGAACAACTGTCAATAATTACCTCAGGCTTGCACAGGCAGCTATTCTTCCTTATAAAAATATTATTAACCATTACCGCAATATCCAGTTCGTGTTCTATCATAACACGTAATGCCATTTCTCCTGTGTAATTAGATCTCAGATTTGAGCCTCAACTGTCACAGGATTTCTTTTCTGCTGATCACATGTAAAAATATGTATTGTGATCGGTACGTGTGGGCTACGGAATCATGACATCAGATTATAGAATTTTTTGGAGAACATATTTTTATACCATAATTCCAGACCTATTGAATTCTGTCCATGAATTTTTTTTGGTGGTTCAACAATTTGCAGAGTGGGCAATAATTATTTCTTATGATAATTATTATTATATCTGTAGAAAATCTGTTTTAATACTTTCATTAAATGCTTTTCTAGGTAAAATATGTTATCGGATGGCGTTAAACGTTTTAATCTAAGTACTAAAAACATAGTAGAGTGCAGCAATAATGCCTCGCAACATTTTATTTTGGAACCGTTGGATGATGACTACATTTGACTTGCTAGCAAAACCTCTTAGTTGGAATCTATTAAACCAAATAACTCTATGTATTATTTTGTACCGCAATACCTTGTTATATAATTAGGTATCGGCCTAGATGCATGCCAAGGTATTTAATATTTTTGCCTGAGTAAATTGACAATAATCAATGTTTAGTGGATCTGTATAGAGTAAAAGTTACACGAGCAGATTTTGTTTTATTTACCATGTTTTCAGACACACTTTTATTTTATTTAAGTGCGATATTGGATTTTCACGTGACAATAAGATACTATAAGGCACGATAATAAAACACAGTAGATCAGTTGTACATAGGAGATACAATATTGGGCACAGTACACTATCTTGTGAAAGGCCTAAATATATTGGATATAATTCATTGTGTCCATCGCCTTATTTTATGGAAAATGTCCATCTGTTAAATACGATTATAAACTGAGGATGAGGGAAAGTTTAGTTAATTTAACTTGCAATATTCTATACCCTATCTGGCCAACATCTTTTGGAATTTAAGCCCAAATTTATTTTGTTTATTAATCTATGCACTTAGTGTCCAGTTCGATGCTTACTACAAAGCACAAAGTAATGTTCTGGAATAATATATATTTTTCCATTATATGATTAAATCTACTTATGTGCAATTTCTTAAAGGAATTTTAGGACTTTTTTGACCTGATTTACCAGCTGAAAATGTTTCCTTGCTGATGTTAACTCAATTTATATGAGAGAATTGCCCGTGAAGGTATATTTGGGGTATGAGAACCTTAGGCGGATGGTTACCGGATTGGGAATACCTCTGACAGGGATCTGCTGTTGAAATTTTTGGAGAGAGCTGAGGTTGCATGAAATTCCTTGTATAAGGAGAAAACGAACCATCTTATTTCTGGTGTATCAATTTCACGATGAATTTGGGTATTTCTGACAGACCATGGCGAATCTGAGAAGTTTATTCTGCATTATCCGAAGCTTTTCCACTCTTTCCGGCCTGACAAACCGATACCTAGTGTTAGATCCACATAAAATGGCGACACCGTAACTTTTGGAGATTGATTTATGGCCTTGGTTTTTTGGGGGTTGATTTGCAACCTCCAGAAATTTAATCATTGGACCGTGGCATTTAATTGAATTTGAAGTTTTCTCTGAGCGCCATCTACAGAAGGAGAACTGGTAGAGAAAGCTGTGTCATCCCCGTATTTGGCGGTTTCAATATTTTTCTTTATTGGAATATCTGACATAAAGAGATTGAATAATGCTAGGGCTAATGGGGAATCTTGGGGTACTTCTGCTTTGAATGATTTAGGACTGGAGAGTGTATTATCAATCTTTACTTGAAAGGGCCTCTCGGACAAAAAGGAACGCAGTAAAATTATGAGATCTTCGGGTGAACATGCTTCAATGGCTTTGTGTATTAGGCCGTCGTGCCAAACTTTGTCAAACGCTTTTGTTGGGCCTGGGTTTGGACCTTGATTTATTGGTCCATGAAGTATTTTAAATTTATCGAATTAAGTTGAAAATGTAGCGTTCCTCTCCCGAGACTACCACATTTACAATAATAATTGGGTTGCTTGATTTGGTTTGCCAACGTTGAATAAATTTGGGGTGAAACCCGAGAGCCTCGAACTCAAATTTAATTACATCTGCCGCTCCAAAGACTGCGAGGCTCCTGAAGAATTTGGGCACAATTAGTAATAATCTTATAAGCCAACAGGATATGATCCTTCTCCTTCTATTTTTCCCGGTTTAAACATCATGACTACTTTTAGTACTTTCCAAATACTGTAAAAATAATCCAATCGCAATATTACTTTAAAAATAATCGTTATTAATTTTATTTATTCTCCTGTAAACTTTTCCTGGTTATTGGATTATATCTAGAAGATTTTTTACAATTAATCTCTCTCATTTGTTCTTTAACTTCTTCTGAACGTAATTTTCTCATAGGATAGGTAAATTCTAAATAAAAAATTTAGAATAAACGACAATATTTTCTTTACTGTTTGTAGCCCAATTGTTATTATTATATTTATTAGATAGCTAATGATACTAAGGCCTTTTAAGCCTTGTTGTTGCCTTCCATAATGATTACTACCATAATTTACTGCCTCAATTGGTATCAGATTTGTCTAGAAGTATTTTCTAGAATTCCTTAGTTTTGTTCGTTTTGGATCCAATCTTTCCAGTTTTGTTATTGCTATATTAAATTTTCTATACTGTTCTTTTCTTTAGTTTTTAATTGCTGTTAATTCTGTCGTAGTTTCCATTATTTTGCAATTTTATCACTGTTAGGAGTTGTATTTTCTGTTATGTTTACTGATTCTATTTATACATCAATTTCGGTGTTTAAAGTGGAGTAAAAAAAGTGTTTTTAACATTTTTAAAATGTAGAGAAATGGTTCTATCAAGATTTTCAGTTTGAGGATATTTTTTTAAAGAAACAAATATTATTACTGGTAAGGTGACCGGTTAAAACATGATTTTACCACCGATTTTTTTTTTCACTATTTCTTGTAATACAAAAGTTTATAATATCAAGTTGTTTGTCTCTATTTATTACTTAAGGCAATAATAAATATTTGGAATGGTTCTGCCTTGTTATTGCTTTTAGATGCATACTAAGTTGCAGACATTTTTATTGGCCCATCAGCTTCTTCTTGGATAATTATGACGGGTACAGAATAATACTTCCCTGCGAAATATGTTCAGAAACCATCATTACATCCATATTTTGTTCAGTTATAAAATCTGTTAGTTCCCTGGCATGTTATTGCAAACCATTGGCATTTCAAACAGTGATTTTGAGCTTTAAATATTCAGCAATTAGGCTAAAATAAATGGACAAAAAATATTTGTTCCGTTGACCTTGAAAAATCATCGGGAAATCTAGATTTGTTACAACCTAGAAGTATCCGATTTATGTCCACCGCAAAGATTGATGTGTCGATCCCATTCACACGGTCGATCAAATGAAAAATCTCCTAGCCGGTCGATTTGCACCTTTCGAAGAGAAACGTGAATTTATTCGTCATCTCGGATAGCATATCCGCATTTGTTCCGTCATATCCGTCCAGGAAATCGGGAGAAAAAAACGAACGAAAGAACATACGTATTCGAATTATTAGGCGATCTAACGGTCTCGGTGTTAATGGTTAATTTTCAAATGCAACGGTCTGCAGCTGTGAGAAAAACTGCGACCGGACAGAAATGCGTGTCGATTGTTGCGAATCGTCGATGATGCAAGCTGGTATTTCATCTAAATTAATTAACATTGAAAAGCATTTCAACGATTTATTATAATGAATCAATTTCTCTTTTCCTTCATACTTTTCGTGTCACTTACTTATGATATAATGCAGGCATCATATATATACATATTTACTTTTATAAAAATATTATCAAAATTTTATGAGTATATTAATTCATGGTGACAGGACGGTCCTCCTACAATTGCAATAGTCGCGGGTTCGAGTCCTTTTGGGGCATGAATGTACTTTATGTTTGTGATTGTAATTGTAAATGTCTTTAAAGGCAGCGGTGTAAAATCTAACTAATCAAGGAATAACCATCCCAGTCACGCCAGTAACCAGGCGGGGTAAAGATAAAGTTTTAAAGATAAAGCAAACTGTGTGATGAATAGGTGCCTAATTTGTTAACAAATTGTACTACAAACTACTACTACTTACTACTACTTTTGTTGCCTACAAAATGTACTAAAACTCAGAGTTGCAGAGGCAACTTTGCGACGTTTTGGCAGGTCTCCCGTGTCATTACTGTTTTGAATAGACTATAGATATCGAATAACAAAATATATTTCAAACGATTTATTTCATTTATTGGACAATCTGGCAACAATCAATCAAATATGGCGAGAAATCTACCAGATTCTAATGTAGACACTATCTCTGAACGCTGGCTATAAAGTGATGATGGCGATTATTAATATTATTCGATTAATGGCTTCATTTTACTGCCAGTATTCTCAAGGCACAGTGAAAATTAACATATATGATCCGGCTAAAATATAAAGAAAACGAAATCGATTCATGGTGTGTAGATTTCTATGTCAGTCAACGTTTTAATTGATTAATTTACCTGTCCGAATAACCGTTCGATTTGGGTTCTGGTCGTTTTTGTTTTCATTATTGCACCGATTATAATCGTCTATAAAATATCGTTTGGGCCTAGGGCGATCTTAGCGAGACCGTTAACTAAGAAAGCGAATATTTATTAGAGCCACGTTTATAGGCAAAATACTCCCACAAAATACCGGCCTGACCGACCAACTAGATCGGATGCCTTTACTTAGCCAACGATGTCGGTCTTATTCCGGCATGCAATGGTGTTAGCATGGAAATTTCTATATATATGTTATAAAAGGTGAAAGGGTTTAGAAAATAAAAAGTATTAATTTTCTTAAAAAACTATTATAAGTTTCAAGGAAAGAAGAGCCCAATGGTTGAACGGAGATACAAAATGACCCTGAGGGTAGAAATTTAGATATTCCACTAATAACACCATTCAAAACAGATGGAAAGATTCAACATAGTACTCAGATCACAACATAGTACACATCCAGTGCAGTACTAGTCGTATAATGTGACACCTTCCTCTTAAATAAAAAACCACAAAGATGGACGTGGTCTTTTTCCCGTCTGGATGGTTTATAGTTCTAATACAATTATGTTTATGTGTCGCCTGGTACTATCGTACTACTGTACTGGTACCTTCGAAATGGTACTATTTTTACTGCAATTTCCAGCGTATCCATCCATTTAATGGTTTTCCAAGTTTTGGTGATTACGGATTCTACTGTCATAGTCTACGACTAAAAAACTAAGCTACTAAAATTTGCCTTTGGTATTCGTTCACCCTGAACTGCAAAATTCTGTTCCAATTCCACTAAACAATGTTAATTCACAGCAACTTCACTCCGCCTTTGATGGTCTTACACCTTGAACTGTGATACGTGTGTCGGGACTCGACGGACTAGGGGTGTTGGAGATGGAATAATTTTTAGCTAGCGGTCTTTGTGTACCTTTAATACCATACTGGGACCTTACAGCTTCAATAGCAAAACTTTTGCCCGAATTTCACTTAACTACACGAAGGAATGCTTCCAGTAACTACGGAAATATTACCAATCCAACGTCGACCTGTCATCTTTTTTTGATAATTAATTTAACTCCGTAAATTGATTGAATTCAAAAGAGAACAGCCTTATCGTCTTCCCGAAATCCTACCGACTAGACCAGTTGTAAAATGCAAGAGGGTTTAGGAAACAAAACCCATTGATTTACTTGAAAAAACCAATTTATATCACGGAAAAATTTACGGAAATTATCCAGACGTCTAGTTTCAGATTTCTAAACAGGTGGAAACCTCTTAGAGCACAGTGAGGTCCATATAATATAACATATTGCAGAAAAATGGTTCTTTCTGAGTTTTTTTGAAGAAAATTTTGATATTAAAATATCAAATATAATTCAATGATATACGGGGCAAGGATAGACAAAATGCAATAACACACCATGCAATATAGTCTATCTATAGTCAATTCAAAACAGCAGTGTACCCACGTGACCTGTCAAAACGTCTCAATGTTGCCCCAGCAACTCTGAGTTTTAGTATATTTTGACCTTGATATAACAAAATTCTAATCTAAAAAAAATAATGAAACAAAAATGTTATGTGTTATTATTTATTTTAACGTTATAGTACATCTAATGTATATATTATCGAAGAAGATTATACAGCCACAATAATTTATAGGTTAGAGTTGTTTTATTATATTTACATTGAACTTTTTACCTTTTTTACTGTTTTTTATGTAGTGATATTCCCCGAAGGCCTAATCTACCTAATTAACAATTGTATATCCAAATAGTGTATTTTACTTTCATTAGAGAGCACATTTACCATTTATGCTAAGTTCTTGTTTCCTTCGATACAATGTTTCCTTGTAAAGTCATGTTGATATTACTATATTTCTCTTTAGTTTGTTCTGTTACTACCTGTATACATCCTTCTTGATAAGACTGCTTTTAATCACTGCATTCTACTTAATGCATTTGCCATATCTGCAATACAGTTAATATTTTTTCTCTTCTCATACATTTTAACCAAACGTTCATGTATATTCTGTACAATAACGTACATGCTCATAAAGCTTTCACACTTTATAATACAATTTCCTACAGTTAAAGTATATTAATTATATATTAATCTTTAGTTGTTTCCTCTTTCATCACTCTGTCTTGGTAACTGTAAGCATTGAATCATAAACCGACAGTCATAAAGTTTTATTCAATCACTGTCACTTTCAGAAAATCTAAATAAATAATAAATAAAATGTCTGATCGAGCTCATCCAAACGGAAGATGTTATTTTCGACAATATCTCTTTCAATAAATCCAGACAGTTCTAGTTTGATCTGAGTATCCTTCTCGACCTGAATGTCTATTGTAATAATTCTTTGCAATGTCCATATCAATTCAATTGGATTAAATATGCAGTGTTACGGAGAAAGACGTAATACTCTGTGGCCATAAGTTTCAGTAATCTGATCTACCATGTATCTTTTCTTCTGGGTTATTTCTAAAATAGTAAATTACATAAAATGCAAATTAAATATTTCGTTTATATTTACCGAGTAACAATTTGAAATAGTTCATTGTTTAACAGGTTTCATATGATATAATCTTAGGCAAGTTTTTGATACATTGGAAATAAACAGCTTAGTTATTCACTTGATTGTTTTTTGATAACGACAGTGATTAAATAAAACTTAATGAATCTTGGTTTATGATTCAATGCTGTCAATTACCAAGACAGGGTGATGAAAGAGGAACAAACTAAAGGTCAGTATACAATAATATAATTTTAGGAAATTGTACTATAGAGTCTGAAAATTTTATGAGCATGTGTGTTATTGTTCACAATATACATGAACATTTGATTAAAATATACAAAGAGAGAAATTAATACTAAATTTTGCAGATATGGCAAATGCATTAAGGAGAATGCAGTGATTAAATGTAGTTTCATCAAGAAAGATGTATACGGGTAGTAGAAGGACACACTAAAGAGAAATATAGTAATATCATAATGACTTTACAAGGATACATTGCATCGAAGGAAACAAGAACTAAACGTAAAACATAAATATGTTCTCTAATGAAAGTAAAATACATTACTCAGATATACAATTGTTAATTAGGTGGATTAGGCTTTCGGGTGATACTACTATATAAATAAATGTGCCGAGAACCTAAACTAGTCTGAAAGAAAGCTCAATGTATATATAATAAAACAACTCTAACCTGCAAATTATAGTGGCTGTATAATTAATTGTAGTTTTAAGTTCTTCGATAATATATGCATTAGATGAATTATCATGTTAAAATAAATTATAATACATAAGATTCCTGGTTCGTTATTTTATTTAGATTAGAATTTTGTTATATTTCAGAGCCAAAATGTACTAAAATTCAGAGTTGCTGCAGCAACATTGCGATGTTTTGACAGGTCACGTGTGCCACTACTATTATGAATAGACTATATTTGCGGTCTCAATATTGTTACCTGTAGCAAATAAAACAGTAACATCAGCAAACAATTTCGGTATTTCACATTTAAGAACAGCAATGCTATAAAGTATGTTAAATACAATATTGGTCCAAGAATCTAGCTAGGTAGTTTGTTATTATATTACTGTTATTTATCATGTTAAAACCAAGTTATTAATAGCACTTCAAGTGTATTCCATATAAAAAATTAACTATCGATCAAGTTAGTTTTGCATGAAAGAAAGAAATGTGATCACCATTTAACATATATATTGGTTAGTGTTCCAAATTTATGTGAATAAATTTACTTTGAAAAAAATAACGAAAAGTAACAACCCATTAATTTTTTTTAATTTTAAAGTATCCTTTTACTCCTTTACGTTTATCTGGACTGGGCCTAAAGTTTAACGTGGGTTTTCCGAACCACGGTCCTCAGCATTAAGCTTACCGACTGGCGAGTGATCAACTTTAGAAATCATCCCAGAAGACATCCAGTCTTACCCAGCCTGGTTACTGGCCAGACTGGGATAATTTTCCTTGTCGGATTTTGCACTCTTGCCTAGAACATTTATAAATTGTAAACAATCACAAACATAAATTTACGATCATGCCCCAGCAGGATTCGAACCCGCGGCTATCGCAACAGTGGGAGGACCGTCCCATCGCCTTTACCACTGCGCCACCAAGCCGACTATCAACCCATTAGATTTGCAGAAAACATGTTTATAATTAAAACCTGAACAAGTATTCGGTTATTTTCGTAACTAACAGTAATTGTATGGCCCGATATCCTTTTATTCGCATGTTTTAAATTTTATGGTAAGTTGTTTTCGGCGCCCGTCTATAATTAAATTCATCTAAAAAATGTTTGTGCGGCAAAAAACGGTCTAATAAGATCAATTCGATATGCTTTTTCGGATCGAAATTTCTCCGCGTTTGGTTTTGGTCGCTATCGAGGTACGGCCGCCACACAAACGACCATACACGTTATGTGCCAATTTTTTCTGTCCTCCCGTTCGGAAACGTTAAGCAACAACTTTTGTTAAGGCACGATCTACGAAATACGTGGATTTTTATTTTATATGCCCGGTTTTTTAATCGATCGCCTGTTGGTCGATCGGTTCTAGGTGCATTGGAACTTTTGTAATGTGGCGCGTTTTTTTCTTCTTCCGAGCTGGTCGTGATATAAAAGACGCGAGTAACAGTGCTTTTATCGGGACAATTAGAACATGTTGTTGTATGGTTTGGTGGTTAGCCGTGTGCTCTGAATCGTTTAGTAGAAAACAACTTTTTTGAGGTTTAATGAAAGAACGCACAATTTTATTTCATTACTAGCTGACCCGAAGAATTTGGTTCCGGTTTAAGATCAGTTTCTGTTTTGTAGTCTTATTAGCTGTGTCATTTTTCTGTTATTAAGAATTCATTGTAGACAAATTAATCTATGATATGAGAATACAAACATTCTTCATATGTATTTTGGTGTACCTAAGGCAAGAATATTGAAACGCAAATCTAGGTATATACCTAGGAAGACTCATAGTCCTTTTCTTAGTTTCTTGTGTAATAATTCTTATATATTAACATTGTTGTTTTTTCCCCTTAAAAACACTTCACTACACTACACTATACAAGATCAAATGGTTTGATAGTTTTGAAACTGTGAGAGTTTAAGAAAGTTGAATTACTTCGATATTCACACGAGAATGAAATCTCCCCTCATGTCTTCTTACAATTCTATTGATTTTTTAATGATAATCTGTATATGAAAGTCTCGATGTAAGTAATCAGTACTATACCTGGGTACACCTACAATACTTCTCAGGACATTGTTCTGGAAAACTTGTATTGTATTTATATTAATTTTCGCGGAACTTTCCCATAATTGAATTGAATATTGGTTTCAATACTTGCTTAATTACAAGAATGATACTATTTTGGCCGTTTATAATATTATCATTTAATGAAATATCAAAGACAAAATACAAATTAACAAGTATAAAATACGTTTAGTTTTTACACCCAACAAAAAAAACAAATAGCGCCAATATCTTACCATTTGTCCCGATACCTCATATTATTTCATATACTATATATAATACAATTCTATAATAACTACAATGCCAACTTTATTTAACTTTGGTAATGTTTTATTTTTTCTGATCACTATTTTATGATCTCTGCTAGCATCGTTTCTAGATCAGTTTTAAACAATTGAACCAACTAATTGTAAGCATGCAATATTTACTGGAGTTATACAATGATTGATGACAGAGCCCTGATCAACTTCGGCTTCGGTATAGCCAAGGAAATAAACTTGCATACATTTATATTAACCATCAAGTTAAGCCAGCAATACTCCAGTACGATGATATATTTATCCTTGATGATATCTATAATATAGAAATTCATTTATTAGCATTTTTAGTCATGAATTGGAATAGACGGATGTAATGTGCGTTACAGAAGAAGCCCTGTTTCAAATGCAATTTTGTTTGCAATATTTGCACCAAATGAAGTCGTTTCGAATACACTATTACATTGAGTATTCTGCAAGAAATGCTTTGATTTATTATTTTCTTTCCCTTAATTGATGGAGAAACTACCAAAAGGGGTAATTATAAAACTCACCAACTTGATCAACGTAATATTTCGACTAAAACATGTACCGAACATTTGGAAAATGGCTGATCATGATCCCAAAGAGCGGAAAATCACCAAAAGGTACAAAATCCTATAGACCTATTTCATTGCTACCTGTAACCTAAGGTATTTGAAAAATATGTGTTGAAAAGAATAAAACCGATTATACATATAAAAAAATCTAATACCTAGTTTGAGTTCATTAACTATCACTCAACAATTGACAATTAACCTTGACCTGGTATAAAGGTATGCTCGGCTATATTCTTAGATGTAGCACAAGCCTTTGGTAAGCTATGGTGATGACAGTGTTGTTCATAAGCTACAGAAAATATTACCAAAGCAGCACTCTGAGCCAAACAAAAGGAAACCGACTCTGCAATAAAAGAACCTAAAGCAGGTGTACTCCAAGAATGTGTACAATTCTTTGCTTATTCTCGACACGTGATATACCACAAATGGAAAATAACTATATGGATACATTTGCCGATGATTCTGCGATTCCTGTGGCCAGATACAACAGTGAAAATAGAAAAGTGGATAAGCAATAAATCTAAATAATATCGGATAATAGTTAATGTTGCTAATAACATTTGTTTTACTTAAATTAATATTACAACATGCACCAGAAGGTACGCAAGGAGTTGTATTAATGAATAAAAAGGGAATTACAATATTTATCTAAAACTTTACTGAGTATTATGACCCAGAGGAATCATGCTATTTATTATTTAAAAATCTTCTTGTCTAATGCTTGCATGAATTTTGATCAGCGTTATTTATTACTGAAAATGTGTATGTATACGAAAAATATTAACGCTAGCAAATGTTAAACTCACTGGTTTTAATATTTCTCGACATAAAACAACTGTTTTCCATTTAATTTTATCGGATTATTCAGTTTGTATATACTAATCATAGAACGCTCAAAATTGCATTTTCGATATTCATTAGTTGTTGTTTTATTTGAGGAAATCTGCTACCAAAACCCATCTAAAGCGTTTAGAAACATATGATGCCGCTGTTCGGTCATATTCCAATCGGCATGGTTTCGACTATTTAAAGGCGGTGATGGTCAATAACAAAAAACGGACTGAAGTACTAAAAAAACTGAAAAACTCTTAGTCATCCGACATGAACCTGCCGCACCCAACATACTCGTCAACCACATAGTTTTACCACCTATTTAGATCCATGAAACATGGCATGGCGCATGATTTCGAAATGGTGAAAAAGTGCTAAAATCGATCAATGATTGGATCTTAATCATTGACTGATCACTGTCAAACCAACATGGGTTGAAAGGCCAGTCTAAAGCCGAAAGGCAATTGGACATATGGCTGACACTTATAAATTGTCAAACCAACATCACTCTTTGGGAACGTTATAATAGAATATAAAAAATATAATAGAAACTATAATAAAAAAATAATGTTATTAATATATAGAGGATAGACAAAATACCATGGAAACCTGACATACACAAAATATATATTCATTGTTAGGTGTTGAGCCACCATCTGCTTTTTAAACAACGGTTGAGTTTTCAAAATAATGTTGTCCAAAATATCCGACAGGTGCTTCAATGATGTTGAAGATGGAAATTTACTCCTCACTTTCCGTTCTAAACGTCCACATAACGGTTCGATTATGTGGAAGTTTAGAGAACCAGAGAAGATCTTATCCTGGCCAGAGAAGATGTGTGATGATATTTCATACTCCTCAAACCAATATTGAATCTTTTTGGTTGTATATATGGGCACATTATCGTCTCGGGTCAAATTGGTGTTTCATAGTTTTAATAGCTAGTCATAATAAAATCTTCATAATTGAAAATGTCAAAATATGTATTCACTGTAATCCGGCCAGCGATGGAGATACCATGATATTGCCGCCCAAATCATTCTGGAAATTATACTGTGCTTGATTATAGGTATAAACTACTCCGGCGTCTTTTAGGGTTCTCCATACTTAAATCCGGCTATTCAATATTCTTCCTATCATCAACTGTCCAAGTCGCATTGTCATTGCACTAATTATATCGCGGCTTAGCGTTGGTTTCTCTTCCGCAATCGCAGTTCTTCTATTAATGTTGGCTTTATTAAGCTACCACCGTACTATTTTTGTCGAAATTGTATAATTCTATATAAGTATATAAGTGGGTATATAATTGAGTGTTAGGTTTTGCTTTGCCGTCAATTTTGCCACGTTATGTTGTCTGGACAATCTTAACAAAGTCGAATTGTGGTTGAAAACGAGGCATATCAAAGCAAATGACACAAAATCTACCCATGTGATATTCACCCTTTGTAGAAGAACATGTTACTCAGTAAAATTGATTAATCTTGAACTTCCGCAAGCAGACAACGTTAGATATCTGGGAATGCATTTCAATCGACGCCTAACATGGAAAAAAACATATAATGACAAAACGCAAACAGCTTGGGGTTAAACTAAACCAAATGTACTGGCTGAAATCTAAATTATCATTAGATAACAAAGTTTTACTGTATAAGTCAATACTTAAACACATTTGGACCTATGATATTGAACTGTGGGGTACTACTAGAAAATCTATCATAGATATCCTCCAGAGGTTCCAGAATAAAGTGTTTTGAGTCATCGTCGATGCCCCATATTACGTGTTCAACAAACTGATTCAGCGCGATATCCCCATAGAACGCATAACGAGTGTGATTCGGAGTGTTAGTGCGATGTACTCTGAAAGACTATTAGTGCATCCCAATTCACTCGCCAAACAGAATGTGCGCTATGACAGTGAAGTGCATAGGCTCAAACGCAAACTACCATACGAACTGATTAATAGACACATAGAGTGAGATTTAATAATCTCTAGAATAAACTAGAACAGTTTTTAGAACAAGTTAGGATAGACTAAATAAGTTAAGATAGTACCTAGAATAAGATTTAGATCATAAGTTGTACAATAGATCATTTACTGAAGCGATCTTCTACATGCCAGGACAGTTATATAACTGAAATCATATAATAATACTTATTGCCCACGGGCAGATTGTTGACATTTTAAGAGATTAATAAAAAAAATGTCAGGACACAATCCTTTTTAATTTCCCTCCGTTTCTTTCAGTTAACTTTCCGGCTTTCGCTCACTATTCCTCTGCGCCGATGATGATCTACCAATACTTTACTATTCTTCAGTATATACAGACGCACCCGCTAACAGAACACCAAACATTCGCAATCTGGGAGATCACACATTTCACCGATCGCTTGATTTAGCCGTCGCAGAATAAAGTGTATACTGAAACATAACTGGCACTGAAATACAACCTACAAAACTTGGCATGTAAACTGAGAAATATAAACGCGTCGCGTTATTTACGTAGAAGTATGTATATATATGACGTGATTTTCTTAATAAAGGCTTTTTAAAAATGATCAAAATACACGCAAGCATATTTTCCATACACGAACAAATACCCTAAAAAAGTAGAGACATAGAGTTTTTATTCTGTTAAAAGTAATTAGTTTGTGGAAATTAAAACCATTTTCGTGATACTTTGACCTTCTAATACAGAACAAAGGAAAATGAGGAAATGAAAATCAATCAATTTAAACTGAAATATTTTTACCTCGACAATTTTATACCATTTACATCAAACTATATACGAAAATAAGCTAAAACGAACTTGGGTTCCACATGAATTTAATTAAACAGTAAAAATTAAATGTTTCAATGGTTTTATTTGAAATAATTGTTACCGACCCATTATATCCTATATTATATTAATTGATAATCATAAGGTGCTATATTTGATCAGTACACAAATAATACTACTACTACTACTACGCTGTCAAAATATATTACTCTTTAAGCATGAAGAGATCATCATATTTTATTCTTCTAATACCGAAAAGGGGAAAGTGAAGTAATGGAAATGAGGAAATGAAAACGAATCAAAGAAACCCGACAAATTTCGACGATTTTAAACCGTTTACATCAGATTAGATAAGAAAATAAGCTTAATATTTGGGTTTCACATAAATTAGCAATACAAAGTATAATATTTTATTGGCTTTTTTAAATACATTTCACAAACTTATTATATCGTATATTATATTAGTTAATAATCAGATTGCGCTATCTTTGGTCAGTGTCCAAGAAAATGCACTGTATGAGTAGAGGTATTTGTTTACTCGGTCAAAATTTTTAATCTAAAAATAAAGACCATTTTCATCGTATTTTGTTTTTCTAGCTCCAAGAAGGGAAAAATTACGCAATGAATATAAAGAAATGAAAATGAATTAAAGTAAACCGACATATTTTCATCTCAATAATTTTAGACCATTTATATCAGACTAGATACGAAAATAAGCTTAATACTTGGGTTCCACATAAACTAACAGTAAAAAATATAATTTCAAAAACACTTTAATGAGATATTTGTTTACTCTGACAAAAGTTATTACCCTTTGAAAATTATGACCATTTTTATCAGATTTTGTCCTTCTAATACAGAAAAAGGGAAAAGGAAGCAATGAAAATGAATCAGAGTAAATCCGCAAATTTTCGTCTCAACCATTTTAAAATGTTTACATTTTACATTGTACGAAAATAACCTTAAAACTTGGGTTTCAGATAACTTAACAGCAAAAAAATTAATGTTTTAATGGATTCTTTGAATAACTTTTACAATCCCATTATACCCTATATTATATAATTAATAATCTGAAGGAGCTATGTTTGGTCAGTATGCAAAAAAGTACGCTGTAAAAGTTGCGACATTTGTTTACTCTTTTAAAAGTTACAGCTGCTTGAAAACGAAGACCAATTTTGCCACATTTTGCTATTCTAGTACCCAAAAAGGGAAAATGAAGAAATGAAAATCAATCATTGTAAACCGACAAATTTTCATCTCGACAATCTTATACCATTTATATTAAACTAACACTAATAAATGTTATTTGTTAATGTAATTTTACCAACCCATTAAATTCTATGTTATATTAATTGACGATCAGAAGGCGCTATGTTTGGTCATTAGGCAAAAAAATACGCTATAAAAGTGGCGGTATTTGTTTACTCTGTCAAAAGTTATTACTCCTTAAAAATAAAGATGTATTTTAATCATATTTTTTCCTTCTAGTACACAAAAGGGAAAAATGAAGGAATTCATCTCGACAATTTCATACCATTTACATCAGACTAGGTACGAAAATAAGCATAATATTTGGATTCCACATGAATTTACACTAAAAAATGTAATATTTCAATGGCTTCTTTGAATAATTTTTACCGAGCTATTATATCAAATATTATATTAAATAATAATCAGAAGGTGCTATATTTGGTCAGTACGCAAAGAAATACGCCATAAAAGTAGAGACATTTCCTTACTATGTCAAAAGTTATTACTCTGCGAAAATTTACATCATACAATACAACACTACAAATTCAAAAATATTACACAATCACAAATATGAATGTACGACCATGCCAGAGCAGGTTTCGAACCAGCGACTATCGCAACAGTAGGTGGACCCTCCTGTCGCCATTACCACTTCGCCAAACCAACGGCGCTGTTTACATTTGACTAGATACGAAAATAATCTTAATAAATGGGTTTGACATAAATTAGCAACAAAAAATTTAATATTTTATTTATGGATTTTTTAATAATTTTTAATAATCTTAACCAACCCATTATGTCCAGCACGTATAATTTTATAACCTCCGATCCTTATCAATCTGAACTAAACAATTATATTATTACCGTTTTTCACTATGTTAACACTTACTATATTGTTCTATGAAAATTACGAATAAGCTTTAAATTTCTCTATTACATACTGGTGAAATTACATCGATTACTTTTAAGGAATAGTCTTACTCTCTAATGGGATTCTTAAATTGATGCTATCTCAATTAATACCAGAACAATAGATTTATAAAATGCTCCAGTAAGATGTATTTACATCGCGGAGACCGTTAATGGATCACACAAAAAAAATGATTGATTTTTTTTCTCAATTGCAATTGTATACGTTTCTCTTTTTTTCTATGTAGGGTGGGTCCATTCTAATTTATAGCACAAAAAAAAGTTATGGTTAGTTACAGTCAGTCACGATTTTTTGTTATTTGACTGGTTCGGTTCGGTATTTTTTTCTGTATCTTCGAAACGAGAAAGATGTAGCAGGAGGAAACGGCGGAAGATGTTTCATTATTAACGGATACCTTTTAATTTGTAACTACGTTTTTTGCATTGGTCTGTTTCACCGCATTGTTTGCAGAATTTGCTTCGGAGTACCGTTACGTTTTTATGACCTCTTGTTTCTTTCGGTTAAGTCTATTTGACGTCCGCGCTGGTTTTTATGCTAACGAAACGAATATTAACATAAAAAAGTGCTTTCTCGAATTTGTTCTTTGGATTTTGTTTTATTTGCTCATTTAGAGTTGCAAAAATATAAAATTAAGAGCATGCATGAGTCAAAGTAAATACTTATGGAGGAATGCTTTATATACAAGTTAAAATTGTAGATATTTCAGATTTTGTTTATATAAACTATTGTAATAAAACATATTGTCCTTCAGATAAACCAGCGATCTTATATCATTTAAATTTATGACGTCTGACGTCTGACGGCTTTAATATATAACAACATTCTAACGTAAATAAAATACTTGAGAAAAAATTTTATAAAATACAGTTTATTTTAACTTTATAGTGTATCTAATACTACAATTAATTATACTACCACAATAGTTCATGACTACCTGCGTACATTCTTCTTCATAAAATTATATTTAAAAAAATGCGTTCTCACTAGTGCATTTGCCATATCCGCAAGACAGTGTCTCCAACCTCAATCATTTTAACCAAAAGCTCATGTATAATCTAAGCAATTATACACATATCTATGCACACAAATACCTTAGACGCCACGATATACAATATTCTACAGCTATTCTATATTAATTCTATACTAACCTTTAGTTGCTTCCATCTCACCCTGTTTTGGTAACTATCAGCATTGAATGAAAATCCCACGACCACAAAGTTTCATTCAGTAATTGTCTAATTTACAATTCCACCGTTTTAGTGAATTCAAGTTAATCGAAAAGTGTTACTGCGATTTCTTGTGACTTTCCATACATCCAAAGATGTCTTGCTTGTATATTTTTATCTGCCTACATGTATATTGTAGTAATTCCTTACCATCTTGAATTGTTGATTTTACATCAGACTATATACGAAAATAAGCTAAAACGGACTTGTGTTCCACATGAATTTAATTAAACAGTAAAAAATTAAATGTTTCAATGGCTTTATTTTAAATAATTGTTACCGACCCATTATATCCTATATTATATTATTTGATAATCATAAGACGCTATATTTGATGAGTACGCAAATAATATACTACTATGCTGTCAAAATATATTACCCGTTATACATGAGGACATCATCATATTTTATTCTTCTAATACCGAAAAGGGGAAAGTGAAGCAATGGAAATGAGAAAATGAAAACGAATTAAAGAAACCCGACAAATTTTCATTTCGACGATTTTAAACCGTTTACATCAGACTTGATAAGAAAATAAGCTTATTATTTGGGTTTCACGTAAATTAACAGTACAAAGTTTAATGTTTTACTGGATTTTTAAATACATTTCACAAACTCATTATATCGTATATTATATTAATTAACAATCAGATTGCGCTATCTTTGATCAGTGTACATATACTAACCTTTAGTTGCTTCCATCTCACCCTGTTTTGGTAACTATCAGCATTGAATGAAAATCCCACGACCACAAAGTTTCATTCAGTAATTGTCTAATTTACAATTCCACCGTTTTAGTGAATTCAAGTTAATCGAAAAGTGTTACTGCGATTTCTTGTGACTTTCCATACATCCAAAGATGTCTTGCTTGTATATTTTTATCTGCCTACATGTATATTGTAGTAATTCCTTACCATCTTGAATTGTTGATTTTCAAACCGAAGCTAGAGCATGTTCTGGTTCTTTTATTCATGGTATACGGTGCCCCAAGTTACTAAATAAAACCGTGTCTGTTTGAAGTATAAAAATAATATATCTTCAATGAATTATTAACACTATCAAAGTTCATTCAAATATTCTTTTACCTTTTGCCTTGTTCCATAAGCTTTCATTGCTTTTACACTATTTTTGTTAGTGTCTTGTCAGGAGTAGTCCAATGACCCTATTCATGGGCTATCTTTATACCATTTGAAAGCCATGTTTCCTAACATTTCCTAAAGGGTGGCATATTCCTAAGTTTTCTAAGGAAATTTCACAGCTAACAGTTTTCTTTGATTTTTTTTTATTTCCGCCTTCTTCCCCTCTTCGTATGGGGAATTTATTTATATTAGGTAGATGTACCATTATACTGTTCTTCATTTCTTGAGAGGTTTTACCACAGTGCATATATTAATAGTCAGTGCAATTTCAAAGATCTAAAAATATTTCCAATAGAAACGCCTTCAACTTATATTGTAGTAATTCCTTACCATCATGAATTATTGATTTTCAAATCGAAGCTGAAGCATGTTCTGGTTCTTTTATTCATGGTACACGGTGCTCCAAGTTACTAAATAAAATCATGCCTGTTTTAAGCATAAAAATAATATATCTTCAATGAATTATTAATACTAACAAAATCCAATTAAATATTATTCTTTTACCTTTTACCTTTTTCCAAAAGCTTTTGCTGCCTTTGCTGCCTTTGCACTCTTTGTTAGTGTCTGGACAGGAATAGTCCAATGTCCCTCTTCATGGGCTATCTTTACACCATTTAAAACCCATGTTTCCTAACAGTTCCTAAAGGGTGGCATATTCCTAAGTTTTCTAAGGAAATTTCACTGCTAACAGTTTTCTTTGAATTTTTTTTTATTTCCTCCTTCTTCCCCGCTTCATATGGGGACACTATTTCTATTTGGTAGATGTAGAATTATACTGTTCTTCATTTTTTGAGAGACTTTAACTGCAGTGCATATATCAATAGTCAGGGTAATTTCAAAGTGCTAAAAATATTTCCAATATAAACGCCCTCAACTTATATTGTAGTAATTCCTTACCATCATGAATTGTTGATTTTCAAATCGAAGCTGAAGCATGTTCTGGTTCTTTTATTCATGGTACACGGTGCTCCAAGTTACTAAATAAAATCATGCCTGTTTTAAACATAAAAATAATATATCTTCAATGAATTATTAAGACTAACAAAATCCAATCAAATATTATTCTTTCACCTTTTACCTTTTTCCAAAAGCCTTTGCTGCCTTTACACTCTTTGTTAGTGTCTGGACAGGAATAGTCCAATGTCCCTCTTCATGGGCTATCTTTACACCATTTAAAACCCATGTTTCCTAACAGTTCTTAAAGGGTGGCATATTCCTAAGTTTTTTAAGGAAATTCCACAGCTAACCGTTTTCTTTGAAGTTTTTTCTTATTTCCTCCTTCTTCCCCGCTTCGTATGGGGACACTATTTCTATTTGGTAGATGTAGAATTATACTGTTCTTCATTTTTTGAGAGACTTTAACTACAGTGCATAAATCAATAGTCAGTGTAATTTCAACGTGCTAAAATATTTCCAATAGAAACGTCTCCAACTAATTACCTAATCGTATTAATACCTATCTCTCTTACGCAGTTCAATCACAAGAAGAACCCGCATTATTTAGGTTCTGCTCGAAATAACTGATTAGATACGCTAGAGTATAATCTCTAATTATTATCAGTAATGCTTTGAAGAATTTTGTAGACATTTAACAAGAGTATCGACCAATACCAATGCAAATCGAATTTTATAGACTGATTCGATTACACGTTTCGACGCATTGGAGAATCAAAAATCCGCTCAGAGTTTAAAATAAATTTTACATTTTATCTAGCAGCAATTGGCACTATAACATATTCAACCTCATCTATTACTGTGTTAGACTGTTTTATTCGACGGGCTGTAGGTATCTATTTTATTCTATCGCTGCCTAAATAACCTATAAAATACTGTATGTTAGCAAGTATTCTTATTATGTCTTCCTTTTAACCACCTACTTGACACAATTGGTCATGGGGTAGAGTTCGTTATGAATTGAGCACCAATATCGTGATATTCGCTTGGTCCTCTCATTCACATCACTGACCGAATCACCGGACATCTTAAATTTTGACGATCTTACTATGACTAATATATTGCTTCCAAACACAGTAATTATTACTTAAGTTATTATAAATTATTAATTATTAATAATTAAATATTCACAATAGTTTCCCGGGCCAGCACAATTGCCTCAATCTAACTATCCATTCATTTTCATATCTACATTTCCATCTTCAACACCATTGAAGCAATTGGTGGATTTTTTGAAACAACATTCCTTTGGAAACTCTTCAGCCTTTCATTATTAATTAATACATATCTCAGGTGTTCGCATTATTTTGCCCATCCCCTGTACATCGCTGATCAAAGTGCATACAAGCACAAATTATCATAATATTTGCAATCTGTAATAATTAGAAAGGTATTATCCTGTACATGTATTGTAACATAAAAATAAAATTTATTATTCATATTCTGATAATTTTTGTTAGCTATTTTAATTTGACAATCTTGGCGCTTTCAATAAAAATATCCACAACATGTCAGTATATCATTTTTTTCAATTTTACATGCATGCTTAGTTGGAGCTCATGCATGCACGCTGTACTAATTAATGTTTTTATTACTTAACGTTCATTTATTTCAACTAGACAGCAATCAATAACAGTATAACTGACCAGGACAAAACCAGTTCCATTGTGCGTCTGTCTCGCCTTGAAAATGTGACAAGTTCAAGTATTTCGACATTTCAAGACCAAGACTGCACTGCGGCTGGTGGTCATAGAGATGTAGGTAGCATGGTCACGGCCTACCAGTTCATCCTGTCGTATTGTAGATGAGCACACGTCGATCGAGATGCCGTTCGAAGTTCTACTTTCGTTTGCCGTCGGTCTATCCGTTCGCGATTTCGTTCAGCTGCAACGGGGGTGGACTGAAAAAATACCGATGGTTTTTGTGGAGAAATACTGGTTTATTTTGCAACCACTTATAGTTATAAATTAAAAATAAAAGAAAATGCTTGAGCGGGTTTAACATACATATATCCAAAATATTATTTAAATAATTACAACAATATATTAAGACAATAAGAGTAATACACGAATAATAAACACAATAAACAAACCAATATTAAGAGAGATATGTTTATTAGAAGCGATACGTGAACTGTACGAGGTGGTACCGAGGAGTGTGCTTTTGACATATTTTTTTCTTGTTCCAGATTGACTAGCTAGAACCAAATGGCCTTTTGGTGATGTCGCTTCGGGTTCGGTATGACTGGGATTGTCATAAGTGTTCCATGTTCTAAGGCACCAAGGGAGAACCTTACGAGTATTAACGTTTCTCATAAACCATGGGGCATTGAGTAACGCGCGGATTTTTTGAACTGGAACACTTGACGTAGTGCAAATTGTCTCTCAGAGACGTACCTGTAGAGAATATCTTTCTGGGGAGTCGCTTTCTGGGGGATTGGGAGTTTGCTTTTTCTACAGAGAAGTGGAAATAATGGGCTGTACACTGAGGTATAATACCTTCTAGAGATAGGGGATAGGAACTTTTTCCGTTCGAAGGCGATAAGCACGGAACTCCCTCTTACGGTGGAACAGAATAACCTAAGTTTATGCCTTCAACATTCCAAACGCATCCTTTTGTAATCCACACCAAGGATCGAAAGGATAGGTAGTCGACCACACTGAGTATACATTTACAAATAATTGTACAAATATAATATATACACAGCTGCATAAAAATTTAGAAACATTTGGATAAATTATGATTTATCCAATTCTCAATCAAAATTTATTCCAACATTTGGTTAAAGTTGTTTATATTTAATATTAAATATAATTTAGTACAAACTAAAAAGAATTAATACATTTTTAATTAAAATTTGGCTTCACCAACATAGTTCACCAATTTTACTTATTCTTTTTATTACGAAATAAATACCATTCGGTCTATTAGTATTCCCACAGTTGTACTGAAATAGATGGGCATCGATATTTCGTTTTTCTATCAAGTTCGTCTCATAGTCATTCGATAGGAGAGAGGTCTGGCGATTCTGGTGGGCATTACATTATTTAGAAAATGTTTTCGTTTCATTTTCTTCCCGAGAAATCCCTGACATAATTTTCATTATAATTAAGCCTTAGATTAACATAAAATTAGAACACCAGTAACAATTGACCAATTGCATAAAATAACAAATGTAATAGAAAATGCCTATGAAAGTAAAAAGATATGTTCAGCCAAATTCTTATATGTTTTAGTATGAAGGCCTTATTCACAAGCTATAGAAAATGCTATATACAATACTAATAATAATAATGTTATATAAACTTACTATACATTAAAGGAAGCTAAAGCCAATTATTTACTTACACTACACATGTGATACACAAGAAATAGATAATATCACGATGGTTACATTTGCTCATAATACTGTGGTTCTTGCAGTCAGAGATAATAGTGAAGAAGCAAAAAGAAAATTATTTGTATATAAAAAAATGAACGAAAGTAGATCTGTGCATGTGCAGTTCATGTATAATAGGAATGAACTAATAATAATATAACAAGAATATCACAATTATCAGTACATAATGAATTGCTATTATGTAAGTATTGAAACCTATATTAACGTGCGGAATTCAATTGTAAAAATGTAAAAATGTTAAATGTAATATGAATACAATCAAAATCTAAAATAAATACAATCAAGTTACCCGAAAGTCCTCGGAAGTATTGCTCCAGATACTACAGTACTTACACCGAGACCGACCTTCAGATACCGACTATCATCCAGAAAATTAAGAGAATCGTAAGGAGACATGAAGTGAAACTCCATTCTTATGTCAATATTGACATGTGAAAACTATTGAATATCACCAGAACAGGAGACAGAATGAAAGGAATCAAACCAATTGATCTTGTGTAGTGTAGTAATATAATAGTAGGTAAATATAATAGAAAAAATCATTATTAATACATAAAAATTATTATACCGGAGCCTAAAGTAAGACAAACCGTAGGTTAGTTGCTAACGACTAGTAGCAATGTAATAAATAAATAATGAAAAAGCAAACTGAATGACCTTCACACTGAACTACTTCCGATTTTTCGTCACATCAGTTCAGCAAAAACATTATACCCAAATATCTGATTATTTTAGATAAAAAATATGTGAAAACATTGTACTTGCCTTTGAAATTTGAGCTTTTCCCTCGATTTCCCCGGAAATGCACTCTTTCGAAAAAAAAAGAATTTTGAAAATCGCACCATAGTTGACAGAAAAATCGGAGAACATACATTAAAAAATATATATACTTGAAGACGGTTAAAAGTAAATAAGAAACTAGCTAAAAAGTAAAAAATAATCAAACTTGACTTTTAACATAAAAAAAAGTTTTAAATTAAAATATTTACGTAATAATCCTTGTAATAACTAAATAAAATCAGTTTGAAGTCCGTTAAATTACCAAGTTATTTTATTAAGTATTACAATGGATA
Source organism: Rhynchophorus ferrugineus (assembly GCF_030347505.1). Taxonomy (NCBI): domain Eukaryota; kingdom Metazoa; phylum Arthropoda; class Insecta; order Coleoptera; family Curculionidae; genus Rhynchophorus; species Rhynchophorus ferrugineus. Next base: position 22,726,699 of record NW_027472590.1, on the reverse strand, counting down.
GTCCAAGTAAAAGTACAGCGATTTTTAAGAAACAATGATTGAAAATAAGAAATGTTTCAGGCACTGGGGCCCACTACATAGTCTAGGTGATTTTACAAATGTTTCAACTAAACTAGAAAAAGGAAATTTACTGCTCTATTGGGAATGGAACCCGCGACCTCCGCATGTGAGCTTAACGTTCTTACTATTATAACATAGAAATAATTGCCTACCATGTTTCTACGACTCCTCATATGATATGGTTTCCCGACTGCTAGGTTCATTCTAAAAGAAATTCCATTTTCCTGAAATATTTTCAGATAAACCTGTTCAATGTTTCATTAGATTTAATCATATGTTCAGGATTGTTACTAAAGTATGACCAAACCGTCAAGCTTAATAGGCTACACAGTGCACACATTTTAAGCTGGTTCTTCTTTTGATCGGCGCACAATAACTTTTCAAATTTATTTAAAATTTGCACTCATCCGTTCAAAAGATATTTTTTCTCAATCAATCTTCTTTTATGATTTCAATCAATCGTTAATTGAACGTAAAAATAGATTCCGGTGTTGAATTTTTCCAGTAACTCGTGTAAATTCTGTAAAAATATAATGTACACTTCCAACATTTCAAGTTTCAAGTAAATTCCACTCATCATGTAGTATGGTCGGTTTATTTCATTCTACCTCATCAAGCCATGACTTCACAAAGTGTAGAATCAATTATCATCCTAAGTTGCTTGTATAACTATATTCGATAGCCATTTTTTAATGTAATATATGATGTTGAACAATGAGAAGCTGATGATGGTGATGTTGGAAATGATGCTGAAAATCCACATATTATACCATCCTATAAATTCCATCTATATCTCCAACCTGTTTAGATCTACTTATAGGTATGTATGAAACAACCCTTCATACATAAACTAAAGAAATAATTAAAAATATAATTCAACTCACTTAAGACAAATCTGAGCTCCGACATAACCATAACATAATATAAAAACCATAAAAGATAATCCAAAATGGCGAACGGTTTCATAATCAACATGTGTAAAAATCTCGAGTTTGTGAATATGAACGAATTCTTTGTTGAGAATATTAATTTTAGATTTTACAGTAACAAGAAAAATGAAACGACGATTTAAAAAACTCAATATTCGATAGCCTATAACTCGGAAACTATAAGACATAATTCGAAATGGCAAACAGTTTCGTAATCAGCATGCTCAAGAGAGTTTAGCTTATGAAAAATCTATTTACTGGCAAATGCTTCACATTTCGTAAAGAAGAATTGGTTGAATGGTTAACATATATGAATGATAATATATAATTTGAGATAATAAATACCCAAAGCAAAAGCCATCTGATGCTGTTCTTATTTCTTCCTTTATTCATTAAATGTTACTCGCTTCTTGTTTTCGAACTTGAGAAAAAGCAGCCATCTGGTAAAATGTTTGAAAATGTTTTTAATCATTTCTTGCACTTTGCGGTTGATCATTATTTTGATGATTTCAACGATTATAGACTAGAAACTACATAAATATATCTAAAAGCAACTATCTGACCAAGTTTTTTTTTCAGGTTTTGTGTATTTTGTAAATATATAAAACAACTTACAACTATAGGGTTTTAAAATATATCTTGTTACTGGTTTTTAAACATCATTTTTATACTTAAACTATTATATTAGCATATTAGTTTGTTAATTTTACAAATATGAAGGGGAAATAAATAAAACAAATTTGTGTTTATAAAAATTATTTTATTCTCCTGCATAATTTCACTGACCTTCAATAAACTAATCTAACTATTCTAGAAGAAAGACTGGTATCACTAACCCCGGAACTAAATATGGTAAGTAAGCTGGATGGTAAAACAAATGAAATTTTAATACGCTTATTTTAGTGGTTCACATTTTTTGAAGACTGACGCATTATCTTTATAAAAAAATCAAATTTATTCTGTTAATGACGAAACATTTTATCACAAGGACTAAGTTTGGTAAGTAAAATAGGTGTTCAAACGAATCATATTTTAATTCATCTTGATTAAGCATTATCTTGTTAAAAATCATATATCTTATATAAAACTGGTCTTTTATCACAAATTGTTACAATCGTTTAACCTAAAAGGGCACAATAATAATTCAGCACCATTGCACTCATGTGCAGATTGAGTGGTTCTTCACTCCCTGCAATGGACTTTTCCGAAATGCAACATATATAGATATTGCCGCCTTGTTTAACCAGAGCAGACCTAATGATGACCTGGAGGATATAAAATAAGGAATTCAATATGTAAATATAGTCAATTCAAAAGAGCAGTGACACGGAGACCTGTCAAAACGTCGCAATGTTGCCGCAGAGTTTTAGTACATTTTGGCTATGACATAAAAGAACATTTTAATATAAATAAAATAATTGAACAAATATTCTATTCAATATAATTTATTTTGATATTATAGTACATCAAATGCATTTATTATCGATGAACTTAAAACTACAATTAATTTTACAGCCACAATAATTTATAGGTTAGTTGTTTTATTATATTATATACATTGAGCTTTTTCTCACACTAGTATCGGTAGAGTACTAGACGCGTGTAGTCATATCCCCCGAAGGCCTAATCCACTTAATTAACAATTGTATATCTGAGTAATGAATTTTACTTTTATTAGAGAGCATATTTATGTTTTACGCTTAGTTCTTGTTTCTTTTGATGCAATGTATCCTTATAAAGTCTTTATGATATTACTATATTTCTCTTTAGTTTATCCTGTTACTATCTGTATACATCTTTCTTGATAAAACTACATTTAATCACTGCATTCTCCTGAATGCATTTGCCATATCTACAAAACAGTTAGTGTTATTTCTCTCCTCGTACATGTTAAACAAACGTTCATATATATTCTAAAAAATAACGAGAATAAATCCACTACAATTAAAGTATATTAATTGTATACTGACCTTTAGTGGCTTCCTCTTTCATCGCCCTGTTTTGGTAACCGTCAGCAATGAATCATAAACCAACATTCATAAAGTTTAATTCAATCACTGTCACTTTTAAAGACACTGGTCAAGTTAATAATAACCAAGCTGTTTATTTCCAATCTATTAAAAACTTGCTCAAGTTTCTACCATTTGTCAATTTTTCCTTCAATGTGTCTGATCAAGCTCACACAAACCAAAAGTGTTAGTTTTGACAGTGCGTCTTTCCATAAATACAGACAGTTTTGGTTTGCATATCCTCTTCGACCTGAATATCTATTGTAATAATTCTTTGCAATACCCCATAAAAACGCAATTGGATTAAAATGCAGTGATAGAGAGGAAGACGTAATATTCTGTGGCCATAACATTCAGTAATCTACTATGTATCCTTGCTCAGGCTTATTTCTAAAAAAGTTAATTACATAAACGCAATTAAATATTTTATTTATATTTACCGAGTAACAATTTCAAATAGTTCATTTTCTAACATGATTTCGTCGAAACTTATTTTATGTACTTTAACCCATTCCTTATGTCTCATTTAAATATATAAATTGATATAATAATTTTTCCTTGATTTCGTTGTTTGTAAAAATTGTATTATTTTAAAGACAATCTCTGGAAATTCCGTTGAACCCTTCGTGAGTTATCTTTACACCACTAAAGTAAATACTATATTACCCAACAGTGTATAAACGGATATTCTACGCCCCACAAATAGCTGTATATCTTTTAGCTTTTAATGAACACTTTCCAGACTAACAATTTTCTCTGAAATAATGTTTATATTCAAAAAACTACTTATTGCTTTTATACATTTTGTAGATTTGATCCCTGAAACATCAATTTGATCTCGATTCATCACGTGTCTCGCATAAACACGGTTTCTTTTTGATAAATTTAAAATTATATTGTTTTTTATTTTTTGAGATATTTTAGTAGCCATGTTCGTACTAATATTGAGTGCAGCTGCAATGCGCAAAAAACCGAGGCGATTTCAAATGTATTAAAACAAAGCGTTACAATAGGGTTTGCCGGTTTATAACCCGTAATTATAATATTTTGAAGAATTTTCAGTAGATGTCACATAAATAATTTTGTCATCTTACCATTTTGAAGGTAAAACTTTCATGAAACACTTTGGTGTGGTTATTTCCACCAACTTATTGGTTGTTCACTACTAATATACTAAATTAATATATAAGTATAACCAATTATTTAAAAAATTGTATAATTACTATCACATAACAGCCGTACTTATTCTAATATATAATAATATAACGACTATTTGCTATCTAATATAATTAAACGAAATGGTTCTTCGAATATCCAATGTACAATTTAATTAACTTTCAATATAATTGTGGTGCATGTATTTAATATGCGAAGCCGATCATTCCGAGTTTAAAAATTCGAAAGCAATTTCAGCTTCCAATAACCAATCTGGCTGTTTTTTCGTACCACGGTTTACGTACTGGTGGACCTCTAAATTAGTTTTGCTATGGTTTCCATTATTAGACGTTCACGATAACCTTGCTTCAAATAGATTCCTTGTGTTTTTTGAAACAATGTCTGCTCTTTTTTAGTGATTAAGAAAAATCGTTTACCAGAAATGATTTTCATTTGCAACTGTATATTGGCTTTGTTTTTTTATATCTAGTATAACATTAAATATAAAAGTTATCTCTGTTAATTTAAAATATTCTTCTTTTATCAACGTTATTAATAATGATAGACAGATGTTATTTTCTTAAAAACATGCAATAGCAATTATGTGTTATAGTTTTAATTATTTCGTGCTTCTAACGAAGGTATGGTGGTTATGATTAATAAAAACCAGAGGAGATAAATACACAAACTGAAAAAGTAACAAGTAAATTCATTGAAATATCTGGGCATGTAAATAGAAATTAAGAAATTAAGTCAAAAGAAGAGAATTAACACCAGAATTGGAAAAACATGAAGAGTAAACTTATTAACAAAACAAAATGGAAGAATGCAAAAAGATATATCTATTAGGGGTTTCGCTAGGTGATATCGATATATCGTTTTCGATATTTTTTAAAAAATATCAATATATCGGAGAAAAAAAACACCGAAAAAAGTTTTGTAACAATAGCGATATTTTTAATACGCCATTAAAATTAAGTACCAAAACACACAAAACTTAAAAATTAAGAAACTATTTTAGGAAGTTTTTATAATGTTTAAAAATTATCTTTATATTATTTTTTTATCGAAAATTGTATCGAAAATAATCGGTTGAAGAAAATATCGACATATCGATATATCGCCCAAAATAATATCAATATCTTTTGAAGAAAATATCGATATAACGGTATATCGATATTTTTTCGGCATTGCTAGATAGAATCAACCAATTCTAACTTAGTATTAAAAAATATATAAAACCTCAGCAGACCTCAAAATAAAACCAAAACAAAACCTGACACATAGATGGCACCACTAGAATTAAATCCATTTGTTTTTTACTTAGCCTAAACCCTCAAAAGATGCGTGTATAAATTTGATAGGAGTCGGATCATTAGTTTGTCAATTATAGCATTTTGAGTGAAGCAACTCTTGTTATTGTGAAAAAAATTGATAAAAAGAAATTTCGCGTCTTGATATAATATTGCTTTTTTAAGGAAAAAAATACAGTTGAAGCAAAAACTTGGCTTGATGCCGAGTTCCCGGACATTGTCCCAGGAAATTCAACCATCAATGATTGATATGCTCAGTTTACACGTGGTGAAATGAGCACCGAAGACGCTGAATGCAGTTAAAGCCCAAAAGTGGTCGTTACCTACGAAAACATTTAAAAAATCCACAAAATGATTTTGAATGACCATATGATTTTAAACTGAACAAATAGCAGACACTCTAAAGATATCAACTGAACGTGTACATCATATCATTCACGAATATTTGGGCATGAGAAAGCTCTGTGCAAAGTAGGTGCCGCGCGAGCTCCCTCTTGACTAGAAACAACGACGAGTTGATGATCCGGAGCAGTGTTTGAAGATGATCAAGCGTAATAAACCCGAGTTTTTGCGTCGACATGTGGCAATGGATGAAACATGATTCCATCATTTTACTCCGAAGTCCAATCGACAGTCATCCGAATGGACTGCACACGATGAACCTCCAAAGCGTGTGAAAACGCAACAGTCGGCTAGTAGGGTTATGGCGTCTGTATTTTGGGATGCGCATGAAACAATTTTCATTGGCTACCTTGAAAAAGGAAGGACCATCAACAGCAACTATTACATAGCGTTATTGGACCATTTGAATGACGAAATCGCCGAAAAACAGCCGCATTTGAAGAAAAAGAAAGTGCTGCTTCACCAAGACAATACACCGTGTCAAAAATTCATGAATTGGACGTCGAATTGCTTCCTCATCCACCGTATTCTCCAAATCTGACCCCCAGCTACTATTTTCTGTTTTCAGATCTCAAAATAATGCTCGCTGGGAAGAAATTTTCGTCGAATGAAGAGGTGATCGACGAAACGCAGACCTCTTTTGAAGCAAAGGACAAATCGTTCTACAAAAATGGTATCGAAAAGTTGGAGGGTCCCTATAATCAGTATATCACCCTTGAAGGGAATTATGTTGAATAAAAGAAACAAATTTTGCCGAAAAATGTGTTTTAGTACGGTAGGCCGTGGACTTTTTAATTGACATGTTAGAGAAGTATAGTGAACTTAATTGGTGAGACAAGACAGGTTTAGGTCATTAAAGTCGGCCGAGCAAGCAAGTAAAATAGAAAAACTCGATGATTGACTAAAAGCTAGATATCAGGTAGATATTTCAGAAAAGGAAGAATATGGAGCAAAAACAACAAGAAACCAAATTTGTATAGAGAACATAAGACAACAGACACCAATGTTTCATTTTTCATTGTTTTGTTTAATGTTTGTACATTTAAAAAAAATTCAAATAATAAATAATGATAACTCAAATATCATATTTAATCATTTAACAATTCCCTTAACTAATTAAAATAAAAAACGAGATGTATGAAAACATATAATGCTCTACCGTGAATTATTATACTAGAACTTGAGAAATTCTACTTTACTAAGAAAACGTGTCAATAAAATTTACATTCCAATTTTTCATAAAACGTTGGTCGTTAATGGAGATTGTACACAGAATATAGTGATTTATGTAACGTGGGTTAGATTATGTACTCTCTCTTAAACAATTACAAATATCGATGATCACAGTAGGACTCGAACCTTCAACATACCAAGCCACAAAATAGGAGATTGATAATTCTTAATTCGTAAATAAATCAAAGCAATTTAAGTGGTTAAACGTATGTATAAAATTATTTATAATATAAAATTCATAACAAATGAACATAATGATGTGATTAAGCAATTAAATAGATTGGTTTTAGATTTTGTCTCCTTTGTACCTTCCAAATATACCAAACCACTACAGAAAATTATGTCAATTATGTTCACAGTCAACTCAGACATATTTATTTTGTACATAATATATCTATCTTTTCGTTTAAAAGCTTTATCTTTAGTATATTCCTCTTTTTTGTTTATTATTTATTTTTTGCAGAATCACTTTATTCCGGATTCACTATTTTTTTAGACATTCAAAAATAATTTTCATTGTTGTTATTCTCAAGATTTCAGATGGTTGTTTTTGAAAATATTTAGTGTTTACTGGTAAACTTGGGCTTTTATACTGGACACAATATTAGAAAAGTCAGAGAAAATTTGGTTCCAATACTCAGTCATAAAAATATTTCCAATTCTAAATAGCCTATCCTCATCTTTTATCTGCTAAATTCAAAAATTACTAAGAAGGTATCGATTTTGTTTAGATTTAAAGATACCAGTAAAATTTACATATTTTATAGTCTGCACTTTCAGTTTCTAGAAATCGAAACTGAGAAAACTACGTGATCATTGGAGTCACTGGCACCACCCCAAAGGCTGCATTCCGTAGCTCCACATTGGTCTTAGTATATAGCTGTTATAAGATAAGCTTGTTGTAAGTTAATAGCTCGCAGTTTCGGCCAAGCAATCAATACATTTTCCTGAACTCGATGTTCAGTTCATTGCGTTTTCGGTCCTTCCATCTGAGCTTGAGATTCAAGGTCATGCCATGGTATTTTGCTGTGATGGCAAATGGAATTTGTATGCCATTAATAAAAAGACACATAAGTACAAAAACACAAAGACCATAAAGACACATTCGCCATATTTTAGTCCAGACGGCAACCAAATTTATCAAAAGAAGATTGGAGTTTCCAGGTTAAACTCTCTATAGTCTTTGCTACTGCAAATATTGCCGTATCATCGGCCAAGATAACAATTGTACTATATAACATTATGGGGAGATTACTGAAGTTAATTAACGAGATAAGGTTCTAGCCCCAACACACTTCCTTGAAGCACGCCAGCCCTTTTCGGTTTGAGATTAGAGTATATTCCTTCATGTTTAATACGGAAGTATCGATTGATCAAATAAGATTTTAATATCAGGTAGAAATGCTTAGGAATAAGTGACTTTAATTAAATGAAGGCCTTCATGCCATTCTCTGTCAAAAGTCTGTACAACATCGAGACAGTAGAACACACTCCTATATTTTCTAGAGATTTTTCAATTAAATCTATAATTCGATGTACTTGATCACCAAACTGAAGGTAAACTAGTGAGATGTTATCACCTTTCTTTAGTCGAGAATTGTTTTGAAAAATAGAAGAAATATAGCGGTATGATTCATTGAAGTTCACTTAGATTTTTATCTGATTTTGGGATCATTATGACTTGAAATGCTTTGAAATGCAAACATTAAACAGGTTAGTTAATTTAACCAAGGGCTTTCTTTGGCATCTTTTAAGAATCTTTCCCGTAATCAGGTCATAGCCTGGTTTTTTTTTTCAAATTAAAGTAGTGCTTAATTTGTTCTAAAACTTCCCTAGACAAAACCTATCCCCCTTCCTTAATGCAATCTTTTCAGAACAGTTATTATGATTGACGCATGGTAGAACATTGTTTCCTTAGTTTAGATAGAATATTTCTTCCAGATGTTCTGCAAATACATTTGCTTTTTCGAAATTATTTCGGCACCACCCCCCATCAAATTTAGGAGGGCTTTAAGTTAATAAGTCTCTATAAGTCTATATTCTTCAACACATTCCTCTTGGATAGTTCTCGATGCGAATCAAGACAACAAAACGTATGTGGGTGAAAACCTGCAAACTTTTATATATATTTTTTAATATTTTAAGGTCTCTCTCCTTTTACCAACGAGGGTTTATCTGGACTGTTTATCTACTGTTTAACGTGGGCTCCAAACCACGGTCCTCGGTATTAAGCCTACCGTCTGACGAGTGACCAACTTAGAAATCATCCCAGAAGAGATCCGGTCTTACCCAGCCTGGTTACTGGCGTGACTGGGATCATTTTCCTTGTCGAATTTTGTACTCTTACCTAGTACGACCGAAAATATTACACAATCGCAAACACGCATTTTATGACCATGCCCCAGTAGGATTCGAACCCGCGACTATCGCAACAAAAGGTGTATCGTCATTAACACTGCGCCCACTAAGCCGGCTAAAATTATATTGATTGATAACAAAAACGTAGCCGGTAAGCCGATAAACAATCTGTAATTAACTTTACCGTTGTTTAAATTGCTAAATTACAGATAAAATCAGCTACCGAAAAATAAATATAAATATTATTGCTAATTGCTAACGGCAAATATTATTTTCGCTAATCAAGCGATTACTTTTTTCGCTATGAGAACTTTGTTACTCTTTTAAAAAAAATATTCTGACAGAGCAGTAAACTATCTAAATATCGATAAAATATAATTTACTGCATTCCACGGCACATTCACTAATTATACTATTTTTATCCATAAGTTCAGTAACTTTTTATCTAACAATAATAAACATAACTTAATGATGGTTGTTCAATAATTATTTAATCATTTGTCAAATAAAACTAATTGTATTTGGCTGTTAAATAATAATTATACTAGTGCAAAATATTTGATGAGAAGGAACCATTACCATGTACATTGTTAGATGAATAAACACGGAATTAATTAGAAGAAATATTTAAATATTTTATATATCAAAATGTTTTCAGACAAAAATATTCAAAGAATTGCACAAGGATTTCTGAATCCAGATACAGCAAACACCCTTTAATGCGAACTAATTCAAACTAAGTATAGTTCATATTATTGAAATATTTACATTAACATACGTGATTTTTTTTAGTTAGAACTGATGAGTAAACTGATGTTTACTCTTAACTTTTCCAATGACTGCGTCCGTAATTTACAAATAACTAAAATATTGGTGCATGATATTTCTTTTCTTTTCTAAAACTAACCTAGAATAGGTTAAAAATATCTACAACTTGCATGTTATTTGCTACACTTCTATATTCAATAGGAACGTCCTCATTTCTATCACTGTCCATATCGTTTTCTTTATTATCACCCTTCTGCTTATTTTCGTTCCATAATAGCTGCGTTCCATAATCAGCTGGGATACAACCAATATTGGGATAACCAAAACAACAAACAAAACAATAATTATATATTGATGGAATTCACAGATCTGTAAATCTTATTTTAAAATAAAAAATGACTATTTTATGCAGATACGTTCTTATTCATCACACCAACTGCATTCAAATTCTTATATAATTTCATATTCAACACTACACTGTCTAAAACACTATTCGCAAATGGGACACAAAATTGATGTGTCCTGAAATATACATTTAAAAAAAATTAGAAGTAACAAGAACATTTTATTTCCGTTTTATTATTTAAATAGGAAATAGTAACTATTATTAACTGTAATAAAAATGAAATACTACCTTTTTGGGTTCTAATTATCTCTGTGATCTGTCACCATAATAGCTTATGCTTCGAAAAAACTGTCACAGCAATATATAACAATCTATAGCAAATCCAAAACCGGCTCAAAAATAGAATATCATTGCTTAACCAAGATGCGATTTGTCATTCATTAAAATCTACATTGATAATTGAGTAGATATATGTAATATATATTCTAATTAACCATCTATAATATATAAAATATAAACATATAAATAAAAAAGGAGGGTTTCTTAATCAAAATTGTAACAGGTATTTACTATATTCACTAAATCTAATATTGCTTTTTATATATTTTAAAATCTCCATTTACTAACTATGGGTTTATCTGGACTGAGCTTAAAGTTTAACTTGGGCTCCGAATCACGGCCCTCAACATTAAGCCTACCGACTGGCGGGTGACCAACCTAATCATCCCAGAAGACATCCGGTGTTACCCAGCCTGGTTACTGGCGTGACTGGGATCATTTTTCGTATCAAATTTTGCACCCTTGCCTAGAACATTCACAAATATTAAACAATTACAAACATAAATTTACGACCATGCCTGGATTCGAACCCGCAACTATCGCAACATTAGGAGAACCGTCCTATCGTCTTTACCACTGCGCCACCAAGCCGGCAATATTGAATTTTAACGTATATCTTGGACAAATAAGTTTTTTATTTACATTTTTTTATTTTATAACATTTAAGGCAATAATAATGTATAAATAAAAAATAAGTTATTGGTTTTCCGACTAGATTTTGCTTTTTGTTGCATTATGAAAATGTTTTTTATATATGTTAACTAGTATATATTGAAATAGTTTTATTGAATTTTTATTTTTTAATTTCTCCCTTTCTAGTAAATGAACCCGCTTTGCGTGCCCTTAGACGGTTAGGATGAATAAAATTGTTTACACCTTTATACAGGGGACATCACATTCTAGGTTTGTCTGTTCTATGGCTGAAATATATCTCTCTGTATTTGTCTCAATGTCACAACTTGTAGCGAATAAGATTTCATCATCAGCAAATGTTACTATTGTTGCTCGGTTATATTTGGAGATATCACATGTTGTTTAAAAATGTAATATAATATTGCCACAAAGACACTACCTTGTAGCACACCTTTATAGATGGATTCCAAATCTGAACAAGCTCCTTAAAAATATCAACAAAACTTGTTGATACCAAATGACGCAAAATTCGAGTAAAATTTTCTAAACTGTGGAGAAAATTTTCCTGTTTCTCCAAAAATGTCCCTCAAAATTAATGATCAAAGAATAATATTTATTATTTATCCTTAAATTTTGTAGATATCAGAAACTTAATAAAACCTCTCATACCAGATATAATCAGAATAAAATAAGAACGAATTGAAGAATGACATGCAATGAGTTTCATGCAAAGTAGAATGGGTATAGAAGCATTAGTAAAAAATTCCACAAAATTGGTGGGCCTGATCTGTCTAATGGAGTTAGAAAATATCGAAAGTAAAAATTTGATCATGAAGAATAAGAATAAATCATAAATAAACAATATATACCAACCAGGATTTGTTTAATGAACAGATGCATATACGAGGAAAATAAGAAATAATGCGAATGAAGGAACGTCGAAAAGCAAAACTGTTGGGAAATCTATAATTGCAAATAGATGGATTTGAGAGAGATAAAAAGGAGATATATTCTAGAAGAGCGAGAGAGAGAGAGAGATAGAGAGAGAGAGGGAGAGAGAGGGAGAGAAAGAAAGAAGATATATTCAAAAACAATTTAATGGCGTGAAATAGAGTAAGGGAGGGTGTGGTGATGAGTGCGAACAAAATTAAATCAAATAAACTCAACAAGGTAAATGGTAAGGAACACAGATATGCCAAACTGGATATGTTAAAAAAGTATATAGGATAGCAATGTGGGACATGTGGGCAAACTGGCAGGAAGAAACAACCGGCGGAAGAATTTTAACATGTTAAATATAGTAGTAACTACGCCACTTTGTGGTATAATATTTTTGTACCACAAATTAAAACAAAAATAAACAAATGAAGCCTTAAAACTGATTTTTTATTCCATTTTAGAGAGAGTAATAAATTATTAATTGTTCGTATTATCATTTGTCAACCGCAGACTGAAGGGTATTTAACTTATTGTTCTATTTATTAACCCAAAAAAATGTCTTAATAAACGATAATTAAGAAGATATTTTTACGACCACTATAATAATATACACTAACCTTAATAAATTATTGCCAGTAATTTTTTAATGAACCACATTCTGATGTGCTAATACCGCAAATAATAAAACTAATTCATAATTAAAACGTATTCAATTAGCAGATAATCTCCAATTAACGCAACCGCTGTTTAAACCGAATTAACGATACCATAAAATGTTGCTGGAACAATGCGAAATTTCAGTTCAGTTGTTTTAATAGTTTCACGGATGACGTTACATTAAGAAACTTCGAAAATTGATTTGCATACCCCGTCGAGAGTCGCTTACGAAACCGTTCCACAAATGACGTTTTTAAAATTAATGGAAACTTAATTATTGTCGAAATCTATTTATTAAGTTATGACTCATCAATTGCATAACACATTCATATGATTTATATGCTTTATGTTAATTAGAAAAAGATTAATGTGTACTGGCGTTTAAAAAAATGGTTGAAATTTTTACGGCCAATCATTCAGGTTAATTATGATGCCGTTGTAAAACCCTCCTACCGAAATATAATAAAAATAAATTGGAAAAAGTTATGTTAATGTACAGGGTCTATCGGAAACTCACTACCGTTTGTTTTTAACAGATAGGCTAACAGATCGGCTCATGTAAAGTTCTATTGATTTTGATTAAGTTAATCTCTTGGATTTTTTAGTGACTGGACCTACAGCTTAACGTGGGCTCCGAACCACGATCCTCGACATAAAACCTATCGACTAGTGAGTGACAAACTTTAGAAATCATCCCAGAAGACATTCGGTCTTACCCAGCCTGGTTACTGGCGTGACTGGGATCATTTTCCTTGTCGGATTTTACACTCTTGTCTAGAACAATCACAAATATTAAACAGTCACAAATATACATTTTATGGCCATGCCACAACAGAATTCGAACCCGCGATAATTTCAACAGTAGGAGGACCGTCCTGTCGCCCTTATCTCTGCGCCACTAAGCCGGTTAATCGCTAGGCTTGAGTATGCAATGTTATCATTGTCACATATGTTAATTTATTCTACTGATATCATGCTTCTAAGGTACACATGTTATCTTTTGGAAAATAGCACAGTAATAGATTTATACTTCTTTGGAAATGTCAAGTTTCGTGCCTGAAAACGTGCATGTGCGTACTCATTATTGGGTAAATATTCAACCCCATTATTATATAATAAATTTTTGGTTTACCAACAAGTCCTGAAACCAGTGTGGAATATTATACTCAACTCTAGAATTGCACCAGCTAAATCAACAGATATTTAACACAATTATTTCAAAACAAGGTAGGGCCAGGTATTGTTGATGCTCCATAAAGACTTGAAAGTAGAATATATCGATAACGTCATCAAGGACTATGACCAAAGACATGAACAGAGGCTCCGTCAGCTCATCAATGTTGAGGTTCTCCAGCTTCTAGATAATGATGGCTTATTCAGAAGATTAAAGAGACTAAAACAATTCCTTCTAATTCAGAGAAGTTATATGGAAAGCTCAAAAGTGCACACTAAAAACAATGATATGGATATTAAGTTCAAAGTGTCTATCGTAGAATAAGTAAACTTTAGCAAATTAGGATTATAGGATGTATCGCAATAGTAGAAGGACCGTCCTGTCACCTTTACCACTGCGCCACCAGGTCGGCTAGTCACCAGGCTTAAATATGCAATATTATCATTATCACATATGTTATTTTGTTCTGCTGATATCACGCTTCAAAGCTACACATGTTATATTTTGGAAAATAGCGTAATAGATTTATATCTCTTTGAAAATGTAGTGAAAAATTATCTTGCCTGAAAACCTGAATTTGCGGCACGCATTACTTTTCTTATTTAATCAAAAGAAAAAAGCCTCTGAAAGTTAGTTTGCTTATACATGTTCTTACCTTAAGTATATGGGAGGTGTAGTTTTAAAAATTCAAAAGTGGTGGTTTCGATGGGCAAGACAAATAAGGTTCTGGTAGACCGAAACAGTTTGAAGATGTGATGTTAAATGTGGCCCAAGAAGCGATTAGCGACCAATGACGAACAATGGAGGAGAAAATCCAAAAAATGGAAAGATCACACCAATTGAATGACAGAAAAACGGAATATCGAAAAATATTTAAATGTATGATCGAAATTCATTTCTGCATCGAAAAACTCTAAGCGCGAAAAGTCATCCTCATCACCTATCCAGACGATCGACCCAAATTTGGCTTTGATTTGGGTTACAAGACAACGCTCTTTGTTTGGTGGGACCAGAGTGACGTGATGTATTACGAAGTGTTGAAGCCTATTGAAAAAGGTATTAGTGACCGCTACCGATAACCAATGATTAATTTGAACCATGCATTGGTCTAAAAACATCCAGAATCTGCTTGAAGACACGCTAAAGTGATTTTGCAGCACGATAACACCCCGTCTTATAAAGCAAAACCGGCCAAGGAACCATTAACAGTACTTGGATGGGACATAACATAATATCACACCCGTCGTACTCTTCAGGCCTTGCCTCGTCCGACTATCAACTTTTAGCGTCAATGGGAGAAGAGCCAATTTGGAAAAAGCTAGAAAATAGCTTGATGAATGGTTTTGCTCAAAGAACATATTTTTCAACAGTTTTTTTGGGATGGCATCCATAAATTGCTTGAAAGGTGGACAAGATGTGTAGAATCAAATGGCCAATAATTTGAACACCACGAAATACACTGAGGTGTCCCTTAGGGAAATATAATATAATAAACTCGCCAGTCGGTAGGCTTAATGTTGAGGGCCGTGATTCGGAGCCCAAGTTAAACTTTAAGCTCAGTCCAGATAAACCCATAGTTAGTAAATGGAGATTTTAAAATATATAAAAAGCAATATTAGATTTAGTGAATATAGTAAATACCTTTTACAATTTTGATTAAGAAACCCTCCTTTTTTATTTATATGTTTATGTTTTATATATTATAGATGGTTAATTAGAATATATATTACATATATCTATTCAATTATCAATGTAGATTTTAATGAATGACAAATCGCATCTTGGTTAAGCAATGATATTCCATTTTTGAGTTTATCCTATTCTGTTCCTGTTCGAAAATTTCAAGTAGAAGATCATAAGAGATTTACCGAATTTTATCATTATTTACTTTTAAAACCCATTTCTGCACTAGACCAGAACATTTTTATACTTAATTTTATTTGAACCATCATATACTGTAAAATAATACTCATATTATGATTTCGTACTGAATTAAATAATATTTACCTAAAATGCTACAAAAACCTTTAGCGATTAGGACGCACAAAATGTGGTTAGGGGTATGCCCATTTAAGTTCAAATTCTATATTTCTATGTTTTGTTATTTCAAACAGCGGCGAACATTGAGTCAACAAAGTCTACAAATGTGGACTTCACATAGAAACATTTAGATAACCTACTAGAGACAATTGATTCTAGAATAATTCCGTGCGTCAAGACAGTAAAATATTTGACTATGATACTAGATATCAAACTCAAATAAATCAATTTTAAGAAGGATCGAGGTTAACCTTGTATGAGGCTGAATAAATTCTGGTGGTTACTTGGACGACAATCAGAATTATTACTCCAAAACAAATTGTTATTATGTAACACATAAATCACAGACAGTGATCTGTGAGGTATTTGAACTCTTGTTGAAAAGAATAAAACCGATTATAGGAAAAAAGCACACCAACAGGTCAACTGAAAACTCCCCGGCCTGACACAAGATGGCGCTACTAAAGTTAAATCCATATGTTTTTTAGTTAGCCCTAATCCTCAAAAGATGTGTGTAAAAATTTGACAGCTGTCGGATCATTAGTTTGTGATTTATAGCATTTTCAGTGAAGCAACTTTTGTTATTGTGGAAATAATGGATAAAACGGAATTTCGCGTGTTAATAAAATATTGCTTTTTGAAGGGAAAATATACAGTTGAAGCAAAAACTTGGCTTGATACCGAGTATCCGGACACTGCCCAAGAAAAATCATCAAGGATTGGTATGCTAATTTTAGACGTGGTGAAATTAGCACCGAAGACGGTTGTTACCGTCGAAAAAATCCACAAAATGATTTTGAATGACCATAAATTGAAATTGGATGAAATAGTAGACACTCTAAAGGTATCAACTGAACGTTTACATCACATCATTCACGAATATTCGAATTCAGTGAAAACGATTTCAAAAATCCATGAATTGGGCTTCGAATTGCATCCTCATCTACCCTATTCTCTAGATCTGGTCCCTAGCAGCTATTTTCTGTTCTGAGATCTCAAAGGAATACTCGCTTTCTCAAAGAAATTTTCTTCGAATGAATAGGTGATCGCCGAAACTGAGGCTTATTTTGAAACAAAAGAAAAATTGTACTACAAAAATGGTACCGAAAAGTTGGAGGGTCACTATAATCAGTGTATTATCCTTGAAGGAATTGTGTTGAATAAAAAACGAATTTTGCCCAAAAAGGTGTTTTACTATGGTAGGCCGGGGATTTTTCAATTAACCTGTTACACACCAGTTAGGGTTTATTAAAATAAATAGAGCATCAAATACATATATCGAAGTTTTGCTTTGAGATATCTCGATCTCATATATCTCGATATATCGATATTTTTATCGATTATTTTGAGAAATATCTATATAGCAAAATATCGATATTTTGCTGCGCCGCCGACATCCAAACCAAATGTTAAATGATTGATATCGCTATCAAATAAAAAATGATACATATAAATTATAATGCATTAATTTTCGATACTTTCTTCATCGGCTTATTGGCATGAAAACGAGCTGCGCCTTTCACCGTAAGTTCAAAATCGGCCCAATAACACACAACAAAAGAAATCTATATTTTCGAATCCACTAATTATTATACTTTTAGTATTGTAACTATTTTTTTTGCGATTATGCAATCAACTGCGTTCCCCATTGGGGGCGTACATTTCGATTACGATATCCATCGTTAATTTAAAATGGTTCTCTTTTTATGGGCGACCGATACAGTTACGAAATATCGCACAGATATCTCCAACGTTCGTAATCCACGTTCAAGTCGTTCTGTTGTATCATCCTATTAAATGACGATTGTAAAACGTCCGTTTTGTTGAATGTGTGTTAATCTTGACATAGACAGAGATGGTATTTTCAAGTTCAAATTCAAGTTTCTATATCTGCTCCAAATCGCAGCCAAAACAACGTTCTGCTATTAACTACCGATGCTTATCGCTACGCAACCAACGAAGAGCAATGTCAAATGTACATACGAAGTGATCTACAATATGTATATGAGATAGGGTTTCTAAAAGTAACATGGAAGTAATACAGCTACAGTACAACACACAAACTTTTATAGGGTAATGTCGATTGAAAAGTCCCCGGCCTAACATAATAAAACACGTTTTCTTGACAAAATTAGTTTTTTTTATTCAACATAATTCACTTCAATGGTGATACACTGATTATGGCGACCCTCCAACTTTTCGATACCATTTTTGTTGCACGATTTGTTCTTTGCATCAAAATAGGCCTCAGTTTCGTCGATCAACTCTTCATTCGACAAAAATTTCTTCCCAGCGGGCATTCTTTAAGATCTGAGAACTGGAAATAAAAGCTTGGGGGCAGATCTGTAGAATACGGTGGATGAAGAAGCAATTAGAAACCCAATTCATGATTTGTGACACGCTGCATTGTTTTTGTGAAGCAGCACTTTTTTCTTCTACTTTTTCTTCAAATGCGGCCGTTTTTCGGCGATTTCGTACTTCAAACGGTCCAATAATGCTATTTGATAGTCGCTGTTAATAGTCCTTCCTTTTTCAAGGTAGTCAATGAAAATTATTTCATGCGCATCCCAAAATATAGATGCCATAACCTTGCCAGTCGGCTGTTGCGTTTTCCCACGCTTTGGAGCGGGTGCATCGTGTACAGTCCACTTGGATGACTGTCGATTGGACTTCGGAGTGAAATTATGGAGCCATGTTTCATCCACTGTCACATATCGACGCAAAAACTCGGGTTTATTACGCTTGATCATCTTCAAACACTGCTCCGAATCATCAACTCGTCGTTGTTTTTGGTCAAAAGTGAGCTCACATTTGCGGGGCACCCACTTTGCACAGAGCTACCTCGTACCCAAATAATCGTGAATAATATGATGGACACCTTCAGTTGATATCCTGAGAGTGTCTGTTATTTCATTCAATTTCAATTTACGGTCATTCAAAATCATTTTATGGATTTTTTAATGTTTTCATCGGTAACAACCTCTTTTGGGCGTCCACTGCGTTCACCGTCTTCGGTGCTCATTTCACCACGTCTAAATTTAGCATACCAATCCTTGATGGTTGATTTTCCTGGAACAGTGTTCGGAAACTCATCATCAAGCCAAGTTGTTGCTTCAACTTTATCTTTTCCCTTCAAAAAACAATATTTTATCAACACGCGAAATACCTTTCCATCCATTTACTCATAACAACAAAAGTTGCTTCACTCAAAATGCTATAATTCACAAATTAATGATCCGATAGCTGTCAAATGTATACACGCATTTTTTTTGGGGCTAACTAAAAAAACATATGGATTTAATTCTAGTAGTGCAATCTATGTGTCAGACCGGATACTTCTCAATTGGTCTGTTACAAATACCTAAAATTTCCAGTTTGCTCCAATTTCAATTTTCTCTGATTGTTTAATCATTTTATATTTATTGTATTGGGTTTTTATATATTCGCGTTTAATATTTCCTAGTTGAATAATATCCCTGCCAACAATATACTTTCAATTATCTTAAATATCAAAGTGTATGGTGAAAAATGATTACGCCAAACGCCGCAATTATTATTAACACAAACGGTCCGGACCATTTTTACGTTGGCAGTACCGTTTTGCGCAATATCCACCGAAGGAATTCGAAACTGCCGCCTGAGTTTACGAACCATTTTTCGAACCACGTTATGTGGCGGCGAATGTTGGCCGCTCGTTATGGTCGGTCGGTATTTCACTATTTTTACCCTAGATTCGGCCTAAGTTATTGGAGGAAGGTGGAGGCGATACCCAGCTGCGACGCGAGGCGGTATGGAGGTCATGAACTGTCCTGTAATAATCTGCTGTTGGATGTGTATTAATATGAGACATTGTAAACAAACAGCGCCGGCTTTACAGAATGCCTCAGTAGTCATGATGCAATGAAAACTATTATTGAAAATGATTGTGCATTGATTTTATATGATAGAGGAGTTGCTACATTTCCGAATCCATTTGTCGTGTTCTGGGAATTCATAGTTGTTCAGTAGTGAAGAGCAGCGAATATTCAGTGAGTTCAGTAAGAACTCTATTCTCTTCTATAGGGTTGGCATTCGAATTTTGTAGTGAATATACTGGCTTTATGCACGCTTCATACAACTAAACCCATCACATTATATTAAATATGTTTTTTCCATATTCTCAAATATTATCAACACTGCTATTTACCTCACAATACTATTTTAAGTGCACTTTATACATAATTAATTATGATGCTGTGAATAGATTACCGTTACTCAAATTATGCTGGCTGATTCGCATTGCAAGGTTTAACCACATCGCTAACATATTTCTGCCTTGGAAGGAAAATACAGAACTTGTTTGGATTGCTTACCTATTTAGAGTTACATTAGAGGCTCTAGGGCCATGGATAGAAAATAATGAGTAATTAGAATGTCTAGTCCTGTAATAATCTGTTGTTCGATGTGTATTAGTATGAAACATTGTAAACAAATAGCGCCCGCTTTACCGAATGCCTCAGTAGTCATGATGCAATGAAAACTATTATTGTAAAGGATTGTGCACTGATTTTATATGATAGAGGCGTTGCTACATTTCTGAATCCATGTCTTAATTAATACTTTTGTCGTGTTCTGAGAATTCATAGTTGTTCAGTAGTGAAGAGCAGCGAATATTCAGTGAGTTCAGTAAGAACTCCATTCTCTTCTATACGGTTGGCAATCGAATTTTGTAGTGAATATACTGGCTTTATGCACGCTTCATACAACTAAACCCATCACATTGTATTAAATATGTTTTTCCATATTCTCAAATATTATCAACACTGTTATTTACCTCACAATACTATTTTAAGTGCACTTTATACGTAATTAATTTTGATGCTGTGAATAGATTACCGCTATTCAAATTATGCAGGCTGATTCGCATTGCAACGTAACCACATCGCTAACATATTTCTGCCTTGGAAGGAAAATACAGAATTATATACAGGATTGCTTACCTATTTAGAGTTACATTAGAGGCTCTAGGGCCATGGATACAAAATAATGAGTAATTAGAATGTCTAGTCCTGTAATAACCTGTTGTTCGATGTGTATTAGTATGAAACATTGTAAACAAATAGCCCGCTTTACCGGATGCCTCAGTAGTCCTAATGCAATGAAAACTATTCTTATTATAAAGGATTATGAATAGATGTTATATGATAGAGACGTAGCTACATTTCTGAATCCATGTCGTAATTAATATTTTGCTTCGTATTTTGAGAATTAATACTATTAAACCCATCACATTGTATTAAATATGTTTTTCCGTATTTGGTAACTGAAGAAAGAGCAAAGTTATTACGAACTCATATACACAATAAACAAGACAAATGAGGCCTAAGCTCAAACATTGTCAACACTGTTATTTATCTCATTATAACTTTAATTACACTTTATACATAATTAAAGGTACATAAAATAATAAATACTTACACTAGAATGATTTTATTGCTGTAGATTACCGCTATTCAAATTATGCTGGCTGATTCGCATTGCAAGATTTAACCACATCTCTAACATTTTTCTGCCCTGGAATGAAAATACAGAACTTGTTTAGAACGTTTACCGATACATAGTTACATTAGGGACTCTAGAGCCAAGGATACATATCAGAATATCTGATTGTAACACAAAAGTAATGTAATAATGTTTAAATGAAATCTTTACCCTCATATTTACCCGTCCAGGGCGACCAAAATAATTACGTCACGCGCAGATTTAGCGCATGTTTAAAATAACACTATTTTAAGCGTTTTTTCTTTTGCAAAAATCGCTTTTATTCCAGATAGAATAAATAGGTAAAATTATTACAAAGTAGTTTTTAAAAAATCTAGCCACATAGAACAATGTTCTGGAGCTATTTCGCAAGAAATAACAACTGTTTTTAAGGCAAATAGTGGGTCTAATTCTTTATTAATAAATAAATATTGTGCAAGAGTAAAGTGTTTATATTACTTTTACTATATCCTGTAGATATTTTACATTTCCACCAGAAAATGACACACCAAAATACATACAAGCACTTAAAATTTCCAATTTGTCCCAATTTCAATTCACTAAACCAGTTCGGATGTTTGGTTCCTTTCCATCTTCTCATTTCCTGCATATTGCAGTAGATGCATTGCTTCCATGTTGTTGTGGTTCATGTTTTAAGGCTAAACCTTGGATCACCTTATGTAACCATTTTATTTCGAGGTCATCGTGCAGCTCTTCGTTGTTAACGATAATGTGGCGATAATCATTGGTAATTAATCGTAAAATTTTGTTTTGGGTGTGTTGAATTATTAAGTTGAGTCGTATTAAGTAAGCCGACATTTTCACCCCATAGGTCCAAATAGGTTTTATAATTAACTGATAAACCAATTTTAGATTGGTTGATTTTGTTGATTTTAGGTCATGTTGAGAGTAACTTTCGAATAACCAATAAAGCTTCTTGTCTTTGACCCTAATCTGCTGTGCTTTTTAACCTGGATAACATGACATGGATAATTTGGAACTATTAAGCTATATTTTCCAGTCTCTAGTCCATTTGTGGACCGTCTAGTGCATTTCTAGATTTATAGGTCGTTAGTTATACTTTTTCTAGAGTCTTAAACAGAGATACATCTTTTCCCATGATAACTGTGTCATCGGAAAATGTTCCAAGTTCTGTTTCTCTTATTGTTGGTATATCAGCAGTATAGCGCAGATATAGGAGTGGTACTAAGACACTACCCTGTGGAACTCCAGCCGAAATAGATTTGAGTGTTGAGAATGCCCTTTCACCGAGACTCTGAATTTTCTTTCGAAAATATATGATTAGCAATTTGCTCATTTTGTAGATTAATCCCAAATTCAGATGTTCTTTCAACAACCGCTGAATTTCATATCTTAAATCTTATATAGTCTATCAAAAACATTTCAGTATTACCCATTGAAATTAGCACTTTTTAACCTAAAGTGCACACATCGTAATTTTCAAGTTTATTTTAGTAATAGTCATACAAACTTATAAGAGTATAGCATTTGCAATACTTCATCAAAATCTGAGTTCAGACATGCTCTCTCATGAATGCTATAACTAGATATCTGTTTAATTTATGTTTCTGAGACAAGGTTTGATTTCATGCCAGAGTGTAGAGGCTTAACAAAACCATGTTGTTTGCCGTAATCTGGTAAATCGGACTATTTGATACACTAGAAACTAGATATTTGGTCATAGTTTTATGTAACATAATTAATATTTGTCTTTATATATTAAAAATATAAGGTTGTAGTAACAATAGAAGCCAGTTTTCCTATGCACAAAAATACACTGTATTAAACTCAATCCCAGCACACTATATTAAATATAATTCTTTTTGCTTTTTTGTAACTGACAACAGAAGAATTTTAGTAGAATTTTAGTATAAAATGAGTTTTAATTTACCTAATGTAATGCTAATTTACCTTGTGTCACTGTTATGAGACACTTTAGACATAATTCAATTATCGACAACTGTCTTCTGTCTGAAAACTTCTTTCCTATTGCACAATTTGAAGCAAGCTTTAAATAATGATTGTACTAGTGGTTGAAGATTCGAAGTGGTGTTTGCAGGCACTTTATTTTTATGTTTTTTAGTTTAGTAATGTCTCCACGTGCAGTACAATTATCGAAAAAAATATAAGAATATTCTTCTTCATTTTCTTCATCTCTTTATCAAGACCGTTCAGCTGGTTGTTAAAAGCATCACCGGTGTTACAAGCCCTAGTATTTGGGCTATCCTTTATTGGAAAATCGATATTTTTAAAACATCATAGTTTTCTGTATTTTCCAATGATGGGTGGTTTAGGTTCGTACACACTGTTTAAGGCTTTTTAACTAAGTTTGCTGTTTTTCTTCCATGGCACTTATCTCCTTTTAGTTATTAGGTTCTGTCCCGTAATCATTTGTGAAAAAATCCTGTTTCATCGACGTTAAAGATATTTTCGGGGCATATCCCTCAGTCTACTTTACAAGTTTCCACAAATCATATACTTCTTCATTTACTTCTTCACTTTCACTATATGTTTTCCTAAATATAATCTCGTTTCTTTTTCTAAATAATGAAAGCAGCCGTAGCTAGCACGGAATTCTGCACATTCCAATTCTACTGCCAATATTAACTGTTGAAATTTTTCCTGAAGAATAAAGCCTGCGATTGATACGTTTTTATCCCTTCACTATTTTAACCATTTCAAAGCTTAAAAGCATTAAAAAGCATTCAAGCTTAAGGATTTTAAACCCTTACGTCCGTGTATTTACATAATTTCAAACTATTTCTGTTTGCACGCGTAAGAATTTTTTTCTTCAGAACTCTACAATTGTGGCCAATGTGCTTGTAGAAATAGTGAACTATTTGGCGATTCTAATTTTGCTCTTTGTAGGATTCTCGTCTGCATAATTAATGATTTTTCATATTGCTCTGCAATACTTTTCGTTTTCGTTTCTCAGACATTACTATTTTACAGCAATTACAAATAGCATTGTTTACATTCCTTAGCTTCAACAACAGTGACTTTCTAACGAAAAATTTAACGTGCTTGAACCTGTCAAAACCTGATTTATTGTGGCATTAAACGAGAATAATTGATAGGATACACTATGTAAAGGTTATAAGACGAAAAAATTCGTTGATCCGAGGCCAATAATGCTGTCTATCTAT
Source organism: Rhynchophorus ferrugineus (assembly GCF_030347505.1). Classification (NCBI taxonomy): domain Eukaryota; kingdom Metazoa; phylum Arthropoda; class Insecta; order Coleoptera; family Curculionidae; genus Rhynchophorus; species Rhynchophorus ferrugineus. Next base: position 22,701,657 of record NW_027472590.1, on the reverse strand, counting down.
ATTCTGCAACAATTAAATATTTGTAATATTGAGGTTTTTGATAAACGTATCGATAATGTAAAGTTCTTAGTAAACTTCGCAGTCATTATATTGGTCACTATATAATATTTAATAAATACTGACATATAAATGACGCCGCCCCAAAACCTACCTAAATCTAATCTACCTCTACCTGTCATTATGACACAGAACGAATAACAGAACATATTACAGCAGAAATCAAAATAGCGACATCAAAGTGATTTGATAGAGAAACACAACAACGAAAGAAACAAGGACTAAACATTACAACTTAAATGCGCACTCTAATCAAAGTAAATTTCCTTATTTGGATATTCAATTGTTAATTAGGTGAATTACGCCTACTATCTTCAGGGGATACCCCTACACAAAACGCGCCCGGAACTCTACCTCATAGGTGGTGTGAAAATAGTTCAATGTAAATATAATAAAGCAACTCTAACCTACAGAGTAATGTAGCTGTATAATTAAATGCAGTTTAAGTCCTTTGATAAAGGCCATAAAAGAGTTGAGAGATCAAATCCAAATTGAACAAAACCAAGGCATTCAAGAATACCTAGAAAACTTGACATCAACTGAGGCTACAGACTATTCATTGTGGAAAGCAACAAAAAGGCTTAGGAGATCCCAGCAGCATAACCCACCTATTAAAACAAGCGAAAATAATTGGGCGAGAAGCAATAAAGAGAAGGCCGACATTTTCTAAACACACTTAAAAAATGTTTTTAAGCCTTTCCAGTCTCAGCTACATAAGGATGAGGAAAATAAAATTACTAGCTTTCTAGATTCGCCATTTCAAATGGATTTACCGCACGAGAAATTAACGGTCAAAAAAGTTAAACATACAATAATGAGAGAGATTAATATTAAAAAAGCTCCTCGTTATGACTTAGTTACTGGCAAAAGAACTATCAGAAAAGGCTATAAAACTATTAACATTTATATTTAATGCTATGCTACGAATTAATTACTTCCATAGTATCTGGAAAGTAGCTAAAATATTAATGATACTTAAACCAGGAAAAATACCAGAAGATGTGACCTCCTACCGACCTATAAGTTTATTACCAATAATCTCGAAAGTTTTCGAGAAATTATACATAAAAAATCTGAACTATATAATAGAAAAAAGAAAAATTATTCCAGAACATCAGTTTGGCTTTCGCAATAAGCATGAGACTATAGAACAAGTGCATAGACTTGTAAACAAAATAAACGCTGGCCTAAATGCCAAAAGATATTGTTCGGCTGCTTTCCTAGACATATCTCAGGCTTTTGACAAAGTATGGCATAGGGGCTTGCAGGTTAAACTAAAGAAACTTCTCCCTCATCCGGACTATCAGCTACTAAAATCATATCTCACTGACAGGCATTTTATTGTAAATCAAGGCGATGAACATACCGAATTAAATCCCATATATTCAGGAGTTCCGCAAGGTAGTGTACTGGGTCGAGTACTGTATCTTCTGTATACAGCTGATCTGCCCACCACAAAAATAACTATTGTGGCAACATATGCAGACGATACAGCAATCCTAGCATCCCATGAAGGTCCAGTCACAGCATCAATAAACCTACAAACCCACCTGGAGCAAATACAATTATGGTTGAAGACATGGAGGATTAAAGCCAATGAATCAAAATCCACGTATATAACGTTTACCCTGCGTAGAAGGACATGTCAACCAGTGAATATCAATCATCGTCAACTCCCCCAAGCAGAGCATGTTAAATATCTTGGTATGCATTTAGATCGACGCCTAACCTGAAAGAAGCACATACTCTCTAAACGGAAACAACTAGGACTAAAATTATATCAAATGTATTGGCTCATTGGGCGCAAATCCAAGTTATCATTAGATAACAAGGTATTGCTGTATGAGTCTATACTCAAGCCCATTTGGGCATATGGAATTCAACTATGGGGTACCGCTAGCAAATTTAATATATCCATCATTCAACGGTTCCAAAATAAGATGTTGCGTGCCATTGTTGATGCTCCATACTATATTTCAAACAAAGTGATACAACGCGATATTCCTCTAGAACCTATAACGAGTGTAATTCAACGTGTTTGTGTGAAGTACTTCGAAAGAGTATCAATGCATCCCATGTACTCGCTAATCAGCTAAATATGCGACGTGATAGTGAAGTGCGTAGACTAAAACGTTTAACACCACCTGATCTGTTTACTGGACACTGGTTTATGTAGACTTTAGAATAAGCATTAGAATAAGACTAATTAATTAAGATAATATTTTATACAGAAGATTGCTTAATGAAGTGATTTTCTACATGCCATGTATATATAATATAGACAGAAGAAATACTTATTGCCAATAGGGCAGATTGTGGGCTCACGAAGAGTAATAAAAAAATAAAAAAAATCCTTTGATAATATAAGAATTAGATGTGTTTTAAATTTATACTAAATTAAATTTGATAAGATTATTTTTGTTTCATTATTTTATTTGTATTATAATTTTGTTATGTCAAAATGATCTAAAACTCAAAGCTGTTGCAGCAATATTGAGAAGCTTTGACGTCGTAAATTTATATAGAGCCCACTGTTTTATTGGATAAACTGTAGTACTACACTAACCTTTAAAAAATAATCTGAAAAAAATTTTAATATTGAAAATATTTACTTTTACGTACTAATAAGTACTAATTCTCAAATTGTGTAAAATCCTTTACACAACAAACCATACATTTTTTCGTTATTATGGATTACTATATACATACAATTGATTTTTATTATTTTACATTTTACTTTACATTTACAAAATATAAATTAGAACATTCGAAAGCGGATAGTTTTAATGATAAACTAGTTTTTTTTTGGTAAGGTTTTACTGTATTAATTCTTTGGTTGGATGTTTGAATACCCGCTGTGTCCGCAACAAACTGTCTTAAGAAAGCGCGATCTTGTCTCACAGTTAACGAATTACAATGTGATATTATCAAAATGATTGAGTAAGAACTTAAGATGTTATTTTCAAAGACAAGCTATCATTAGATCGTTACTTAACGAACGCAATATAGAAAAAAGATACAGAAATTCGTTCATATTGGCGTTTTTGTATATCTACAAGGAGATATGTTGAAATTATAAATAATTTAACTAATTTATTTATAAGATGTTTTTTATCGCTTTGGCAACTGTCATTTTTCCAATTATTAAACACTACTGTGTTTTAGTGTATACAGTTTAAAAATAGATACAAACTCAAGTCTACAGACACAAGCATGGCAAAATAGAAACTGCATCCAGACCGTATACACTATCACCTACACCAAACCGGTAACGGTGATATGTCAACGATACTTATCTTAATCTCAGTTAGATCTATTTTACGTAGAAATCCAAGGAGTCGGTTTGAATTTTCTCCAGTTAAAAAATTCTCAAAATTATGCACCCGATACCTAGCCCGAAATTAGGTGAATCGTGAACAGTCCTGAAAGTGGTGCCCCCTGTATGTGAAACCTGAAATGAATATGATAAGGTTAGTGTAGACACAAACATTTGTAATGGGGAGGGGAGGGGAAGCTGCCGATTTACCCGTATTAAGGGCAAGCTGATTTCCCGGTATACCACACATTGTCAGATAGAAATAGCAGCTATTGCAGAAATTTCAAAAACTGTCGTCAATAGAATTAAAATATAAAATAGATAATAAAAAGCCTCATGAGTCAAAGTAGTATTGGAGTAGAAAGAGTATTGGCCAATGGGACAAAAAAAATCACCACATATTGTACCATCAAAAAATCAGCAATATCTGCCTCTAAAATCGTAAACTGAGCATTGCTCATTTAACTATTGTAATAAATAACGAGGGAGTAAAGATTTTCGAGAGGAAAATGCGGAGGCAGTTGCTTGAAGATAATCTAATAGGACACCGAACTTCCAGAAAGCTACGTTTAATCCACAGCATGAAAAAGAAACGGCTCCAATGGGTCAGACGACATCGAAATATGGCTGTTACAGACTAGAGTCGAGTAAGTATAACTTTTTTTAATAATACAATTGGCGAAAACCGATTTTCTAGAATAACTTATAGTCTATTTAAAGCTTTTTTTTACATATGCCTCATCGAAATTTGTGACGTCAAAAGTTTGCAATGAGGCCGCATCAACTCTGAGTTTTACGTCAGTTTGTCTTTGACACACAAAAAATTCTTTAACCTAAATAAAATAATTAAACAAAAATACTGTTATCAAATATAATTTATTTTAACATTATAGTACATCTAATGCATATATTATCGAAGGACTTAAAACTACAACTAAGAACAAAGGTATAATATTTTGTAGGTTAGTGTCGTTTTATTATATTTACCTTTAACTCTTTTCCACACCACCCATGAGGTAATGTTCTAAGCACATATCTTTAAGTAGTGATATCTTCTTTGAGGCCTAATCCACCTAATTTACAATTATGTATCAAATTAATGTATTTTACTTTCATTCAAGAGCATATTAACCTTTTTACATTTAGTTTTTGTTTCCTTCGATGGTGTGTTTACTTGTCAAGTCATCTTGATATCACATTATTTTTTATTTCTTCTGCTACTACCCGTCTACACCATTCTTGATAAAATTAATCACTAAATTCTGCCTAATGCATTTACCATATCTACAAAATAGTTAGTATACATTCATTCATACTCTCCTCATTCTAACCTAATGCTCATGTTTAATTCTGACCAATTACAATCATATCTGTACACACAAATTTTTCACACCCTACAATTCCATTTTCTAGAGTTATAGTCTATTAATTATGTGCATACCTTTAGTTGTTCGCACTCCTGTCACTCTGTCTCAGGAATTTCCAGCATTATCATATATCCTGAAATACTCACTTACATTTCTTCGTTTTTCTTTTAGTCACTTTCACTTTCCGAGTCATTGTCAAATGCAATCACTAAACTGTTAAATTCCAACCTGTTTAAAACATGTTCACGATTCACCATTTATCTATTACTTCCTCTGTATGATTTATGGAGTTCAAAATATTAACTGATGGTGCCCCAAGTTTTTTAACAATTGATTTCGAACCATAACAAAAACCAAAAAAAAAACAAAAATGGTTCATTTCTTCATGGTAGTTTCATCAAGATAGACAAAGTCAAATAATTTATCTTCCTTGGTCTTATTGTGTGCCTTTAAAAATTGAATTCTTTTTAAGGCAATATCTGAACTTCTATTAGACCTCTTCGAGGATTATCTTTACACCTTTTAAATCCCATGAATTGTAAGACAGGGATGCATTATATCCCTCAAAAAGCTGCATGTCCCTAATTCTTTTATGTATACTTTCCAGAATAACATTTTCTCTAAAATAATTTTATTAAATTATGTTTATATCGAAAAAATAGTTTGCGTACTCACTGTTCTTATACATTTCGTATAGTTGATCTCGAATAGAGTCAATATCAAGATGGTCTAATTTTCTCGGTTGAATCTAACATATAAAAACGTAACAAAGTGATATTGATCTATTACCGAGGGACTTAAAATTTATCAAAATAATCAAGGGGCTAAAATAACGTTTGCCGGTTTGTAACCTGTAGTAATTATAACTAATATTTTGAATAATTTAACGTACTTGTGACAACCGGACGGCGTCCAGCTGTCAGCCGTATGCAAAATTCTTGAATGCAGTGATAAGAGGTTTTAACTCTTACCTATAAATTATTCTGGCTGTATAATTAACTGTAGTTTTTAGATATACTATAATATTAAAATAAATTATTTGTAATAACCTTTTTGTTCAATTATTTTATTTAGATTAAAATTATTTTGTATGTCAAAGTCAAACTGAACAAAAACTGAGTTGATGCGGCAATATTGCGACTTTTTGACGACATAAATTTCTATGACGCATATATAAAAAACTTCGAATAGAATAAATAATAATTTACAGGTTGACCTCCATATGTTGACTGGCATTTTTTTGTAAAACGATGCCCCGCTAAACAATTCGACTGTCGATTGCCTTGTAGAGAGGGTTAAATACCCGGTAAGTATCATGGTGTGGTCTGTTATCTCACCCAAAGGCAGAGAACACGTAAAATTGTCAATGAAAGGAGGCCGACACAAGCGCGTACTAGAAACGCGGTTACTATAGCAGATCAATGAATAGCTTCCTGACGATGATAATTATATTTTTATGCATAATTCGACACCATGTCATAAAGCCGAAAATGTTACTGTATATTTGGCGGAAAAAAATTACTGTTTTAAATTGGTCTTCTCTGGCCAATTTATTCACCAAACATGTATCACATAGAAAACATGTGAGAACTCAGGCGATTGCAAAAGAAGTGGTTACCGCCAAGCAGCAGTTAATTAAAACTCTCATCAGAGAATTGCATCACAACTCCAAACTCCAGGAAGATGTGAAAACTTGTATTGAGAGCATACCCCGACGCATAGAAACTTTTATTGCAGCAAAGGGTGGCATCACTAAATATTAAAATTAATTCCATTATTTTTTAATAATATTAAAATTACTAAAACCTATATTACAAAACTAGTTTTTATGATCCCAATAAATTACAGATATAAATAAAAATATATAAGAGACCCCCAACTAATAATTAGTTACTGAAATCCATTTAAACTAGAAAATTAAATAATCACAATATTGTCCCTAATAATTTAGCCATCTGTATTTGTTAAAAAAAAGATCAATAGCAATATCGACTAAGAGGCGTAAACCCATCTTCTTGCTACACGTTGCAAAAGTTGTTGAAGTTATATGGGAATGGGCCTCGCCTTACACAGATTACCTGCCAAACCTAAACTCTCTTGATTACTACATTTTAAGTTCGATGAAGCATAATTTGACTGACACACGGTTTAGAAATACCTACCAAACCAATATGATTTTTTTTTCTACACAACATTATCATGTTGCCAGAAAGATAGAACAAAGTTATAGAAAACGATGGATTTTTTTATTGAAATACAATGCATACCAATTTTTTTCAATAAATACTTTTTTAACGTGAAAAAAAAATCTGAACATAATAAATGACAAATATTCTAAATGGTATATTAATTAAGATAAATAACTTATATGTAGTCGGCTTCTGGGGTAAATATTTGATCCCAGATCGGCAGCGAATGTGTTAATAGGGATCGCTAACGGTAACAAATAATCAATTTGAACCGTGTATTGATCGAAAAACGTCCAGAATGGGCTCGAAAATACGCTAAAGTGATTTTACAGGGCCTTACCTTACCCAGATTACCCACCAAACCTAAAGTCTTTGATTAGTACTTTTTAAGTTCGATGAAGCATAATTTATCTCACACACGGTTTAGAAATACCGAGTATGTTCAAAATGGTTCTATAGTTGAATCGCTGCCAAACCAATATGATTTTTTTCTATACAACGTCATCATGTTGCCCTAAAGATAGAACTAAGTTATAGAAAACGATGGATTTTTTTTTATTGAAATACAATACATACCAATTTTTATCAATAAATACATTTTAACGTGAAAAAATTAGTATATTCAAAAAAATCTGATTATAATAAATAACAAATATTCTAAAAGCTATATTATTTAAGATAAATGACTTATATGTATTTATAGATAAATATTCTTAATCGAAATCGTAAATCAGAGGCATAAACCACGCAGTTGTCACGTACGCATTTACTGCAAAATTATAGCAGCCACTATAAATTATTAATGCTTTCTTATTTCTTTTCGCGACATATTTCGCCATTTTGCATGATGTCAATAAACTCCATCGTGAAAATACCGAAGTTAATAGACTATAAAATGGGTACTTTTACTCTAACCACCAATGTTACTACATGTAGAAGCCGTATATTTTCCTCTATGTACTTAATCGATGTACCGTGCGACACTACAAATTTCATTCAATGTTTGTATTTAATTTTATTACATAGTCTTTGCCATCTGTATCGATTTTTATAGCCGTTTATGGTTAGCTTCTATTCACTCAAGTTCGAATCTAAAACTTTATTATAGTGATATAACGAATATTATGTCTTAATTAAAGCCAAACTTTATAACCATGAATTCTTGGATATGAAGAACTTTTGTGTCCCTTTGATGAATGTCATTACAGGTTTATAAAACGGGACGGGCAAAGGCACAAAGTGTATATATAAAATCATAAATACCCGACTTGGTTTGCGCAGTGGTAAAGGCGACAGGACGATCCACTTACTGTAGCGATAGTCGCGGGTTCGAATCCCGCTAAGGCATGGTCGTAAATTTATGTTGTGATTGTTTAACATTTGTGATTGTCCTTAAGAAAAAGTGCAAAATCCGACGAAAGAAAATGATCCCAATCACGCCGAAAACCAGACTGGGTCAGACCGGATGACTTCTGGGATGATTTTTTATGCCGAGGATTATGGTCCGGAGCGGACGTTAGACTGTAGATTCAGTCCAGATAAACCTTCGTTGGTAAAAAGGAGACTTTAAAATATGTATTAAAAAAATTAAATCGGTAACCAGACTGGGTCAGACCGTATGACTTCTGGGATGATTTTTTATGCCGAGGACTATGGTCCGGAGCCAACGTTAAACTGTAGATTCAGTCCAGATAAACCTTCGTTGGTAAAAAGGAGACTTTAAAATATGTATTAAAAAAATTAAATAAAATTAATAAGACAATCAGGGAAACTAAAATCATAAATATTAGGTGTAGGTGTACCGAAAAGACATTATCAGTTTTTTAGAACAGACGTCGCTAGGCTTAAGTACGCAATGTTATTATTTGACAGATATGTCATTTTATTCTACTTGCTTCAAGCTTCGAAGCTATACATGTTATATTTTACGAAAGTAACATTATCATAGAAATATATCTCTTTAAAAAGGTCAAGTTTCGTACCTGAAAACTTGCGTTTGAGACACATATTACTTTTCTTATTTAACCAAAAGAGAAAAACCAATGATCGTCATCAATTGCTGGTACAAATTTACGGTCAACATGTTATAAACTCAAACACATGTGAGGCATAGTTTCTAAAATTTAAAAGTGGTGATTTCGATCTGCAAGTAAAAAAAATGTTCTAGTAGACCGAAAAAGTTCGAAGATGCGAAACTGTAAGAGTTATTGGATGAAAACCCAACCCATACTCAGAAACAATTTAAGAAGCGTTATCATGTGGCCCAAGAAACGATTAACGACCGATTAGGAGCAAAGGATAAAATCCAAAATATGGGAAGAAGGTTGCCACATTAATTGAATTACAGGTAAATGGAAAATTGAAAAATTGTCAGTAAAATGCTGCTTCAAAGGTATGATCGGGGATCATTTCTGCATCGAATAGTGACGGGTGATGAAAAGTGCATTTATTTTGAAAACCCTAAGCGCAAAAAATCATGGTCACTATCACTATTACTAAGCCGCCCATCGGCTTCAAGGTCAATTCGTTTTGGTTGCAAAACAATACTTTGTGGTTGGTGGGACCAGAGTGGCGTATTATATTACGAACTGTTGAAACTTGGTAAAACAGTTAAAATTTTCGACGCCAAAAGGCGCTAGTGCGTAATATGAGGATTTATAATATTTCTAAGCTTTGTCTTTAGTTCGGCAATAACAGCGTGCCAGCACAGTTGTATCGGCATTATCTGAAAGTAATCTATAATTGCATATGGCGGGAAAAAGTATCGATATATCAGGGCCCTCTCGTCCTAAAAATGAAAAAATAGATATGAAACGTGCCCTAACTTTACAATAAATATTCAGGTAATCGTATTCCAATTTACGACTTTCATTTTGAACGAACTTGTTAAAAAATTCCTAACAGTGTGCAGCCCATTTATAGCCTTAAGATAGGCCCGGTATGTGGTAGACTGAAAAGGACAATGGGACAAAACTCACAGCAAGCAGGAGGGCTCCACGTCATCAAGTGACCGTGCGAGAAACAACAGTGACCCAATCTCAGTCGATTCAAAAAAATGATTAATTGTGACAGATTGTGAAAAAAGGAACGTGAAGAGAGGAGGAATTTCGTTCTTATTCTGAAGGGCTTCTAAAGAGAACAAGATGAACTAAAAGGGCTATGAGGAATCGTTTAAAGCATAAATCCATATTTTCTTAATAGGAAAAGTGCGAAAAAATAAAACATAGTGTAATTTGTAGATTACCTTCTCGCAATATTCTGAATTCCCCTGAGGTTAGCACTATATTCGCTAATACATGCTGAGACTTTTTTCATGATGTAGTTCGCATTGAATCACATGGTGTGATAATTCATGAAGAAAAGTGGTAACACTATTTAGAACTGATGGAGCGCCTGCTAATGAAAGTCCTCGACGGAATCGATTTGATAAAAATGCAGGAGCTAAAGTACTTGGGGTTAGTAATATAGGGAAAGTGATTTACAGATGAAGCAAAACGCCGAATCGTCCAAGCTGTAAGATCTTCTATAAGATGGTGCGCGTGGAATAAAGGAAATAACGCAATCAAGATTAAAATTTTATTTATTTGCTTATTTAAAGTTGCCTCAACATTGGGTAAAACATAACATAAATTTGTTTTTAAATTATTTATTATAACAATCTAATACTTAACACTAATAAGCTATTTGTTTTGATCTCAATTTGCTACGATTTAAATTCACAGAATTAGATCAAATTATCTTAATCTCTTTAATCTTCTGACAAAGTCGTCATTATTCAGGAGCTGGACAATCACAACATTGATGTGCTGATGGAGCCTCTGTTCATGTCTGTGGCGTAGTTCTTGATAACGTTGTCGACAGACCTTCAGGACCTTATGCAAATTATCGTTAGGAATGTACCATGGAGCATCAACAATACCTTACAGTACCTTGTTTTGACTCCCTAGTATGATATCTTTTTTGCTTGTTATAGTACAACCCTAGAGTTGAACACCATAACACCACACTGGTTTCAAGACTTGTTGCTAAAGCAATAGCTTATTCATCTTCTGACAAAGTCATGATTATTCAGTAGCTGGACAATCACAACATTGATGTGCTGATGGAGCCTCTGTTCATGTCTGTGGCGTAGTTCTTGATAACGTTGTCGAGAGACCTTCAGGACCTTATGCAAATTGTCGTTAGGAATGTACCATGGAGCATCAACAATACCTTACAGTACCTTGTTTTGACTCCCTAGTATGATATCTTTTTTGCTTTTTATAGTACAACCCTAGAGTTGAACACCATAACACCACACTGGTTTCAAGACTTGTTGCTAAAGCAATAGCTTATTCATCTTCTGACAAAGTCATCATTATTCAGTAGCTGGACAATCACAACATTGATGTGCTGATGGAGCCTCTGTTCATGTCTGTGGCGTAGTTATTGGTAACGTTGTCGACAGACCTACAGGACCTTATGCAAATTGTCGTTAGGAATGTACCATGGAGCATCAACAATACCTTACAGTACCTTGTTTTGACTCCCTAGTATGATATCTTTTTTGCTTTTTATAGTACAACCCTAGAGTTGAACACCATAACACCACACTGGTTTCAAGACTTGTTGCTAAAGCAATAGCTTATTCATCTTCTGACAAAGTCATGATTATTCAGTAGCTGGACAATCACAACATTGATGTGCTGATGGAGCCCCTGTTCATGTCTGTGGCGTAGTTCTTGATAACGTTGTCGACAGACCTTCAGGACCTTATGCAAATTGTCGTTAGGAATGTACCATGGAGCATCAACAATACCTTACAGTACCTTGCTTTGACTCCCTAGTATGATATCTTTTTTGCTTTTTCTAGTACAACCCTAGAGTTGAACACCATAACACCACACTGGTTTCAAGACTTGTTGCTAAAGCAATAGCTTATTCATCTTCTGACAAAGTCATCATTATTCAGTAGCTGGACAATCACAACATTGATGTGCTGATGGAGCCTCTGTTCATGTCTGTGGCGTAGTTATTGGTAACGTTGTCGTCAGACCTACAGGACCTTATGCAAATTGTCGTTAGGAATGTACCATGGAGCATCAACAATACTTTACAGTACCTTGTTTTGACTCCCTAGTATGATATCTTTTTTGCTTTTTCTAGTACAACCCTAGAGTTGAACACCATAACACCACACTGGTTTCAAGACTTGTTGCTAAAGCAATAGCTTATTCATCTTCTGACAAAGACATCATTATTCAGTAGCTGGACAATCACAACATTGATGTGCTGATGGAGCCTCTGTTCATGTCTGTGGCATAGTTCTTGATAACGTTGTCGACAGACCTTCAGGACCTTATGCAAATTGTCGTTAGGAATGTACCATGGAGCATCAACAATACCTTACAGTACCTTGTTTTGACTCCCTAGTATGATATCTTTTTTGCTTGTTATAGTACAACCCTAGAGTTGAACACCATAACACCACACTGGTTTCAAGACTTGTTGCTAAAGCAATAGCTTATTAATCTTCTGACAAAGTCATCATTATTCAGTAGTTGGACAATCACAACATTGATGTGTTTATGAAGCCTCTGTTCATGTCTGTGGCGTAGTTCTTGATAACGTTGTCGACAGACCTTCAGGACCTTATGCAAATTGTCGTTAGGAATGTACTATGGAGCATCAATAATACCTTACAGTACCTTGTTTTGACTCCCTAGTATGATATCTTTTTTGCTCTTTATAGTACAACCCTAGAGTTGAACACCATAACACCACACTGGTTTCAAGACTTGTTGCTAAAGCAATAGCTTATTAATCTTCTGACAAAGTCATCATTATTCAGTAGCTGGACAATCACAACATTGATGTGTTGATGGAGCCTCTGTTCATGTCTGTGGCGTAGTTATTGGTAACGTTGTCGACAGACCTACAGGACCTTATGCAAATTGTCGTTAGAAATGTACCATGGAGCATCAACAATACCTTACAGTGCCTTGTTTTGACTCCCTAGTATGATATCTTTTTTGCTTTTTATAGTACAACCCTAGAGTTGAACACCATAACACCACACTGGTTTCAAGACTTGTTGCTAAAGCAATAGCTTATTAATCTTCTGACAAAGTCATCATTATTCAGTAGCTGGACAATCACAACATTGATGTGTTGATGGAGCCTCTGTTCATGTCTGTGGCGTAGTTCTTGATAACGTTGTCGACAGACCTTCAGGATCTATCTTTTTTGCTTTTTATAGTACAACCCTAGAGTTGAACACCATAACAAGCCAAAGCTTATTATATACTAACACGGTTGAATATTTACCCAATAACCAGTACATTTTCTGTACTTCGGCTTGAATTCCTCGCATTTAACTAATTTTCTGACAAAATTGCTGATGTATATAAATTTCCGTATAATCGTTTAAGGGAATACTGGATTTTTGAAAAATTTTTCAAGATATCTTGCTCTATAGGAAAAGAATCTTACTTATTTATGTAATACAAATAGGTTTATAATTTGCATTTTAGACAGACTGACTCAAAAACTAAATGTGGAAAACCATTATTTAACAGGTGCTGCTTCTACTTGTAATTTAAATAGTACGTATTATGGTAACTGTACTGAATGGATTTTAATTATGTTTATTTATTTAGAGATTATTTTATACTAGCGATCCGCCCCGGCTTCGCACGGGTGCAATGCTGATACTAAATTAAATACACTACAGAAAAAATATGAACGTTGTATATAAAAACATAGCGGCCCGCTCCGACTTTGCACGGGCATAAAATATATATGCCTATGTCACTCAATGAAAACATGATTAAAATCGATCCAGTATTTTTGGTTCATTCATTACTGCCCTTGGCCTGCACGCATTAAATTTGGAGTAAAACAATTCCTCTTCCCCTATACTTACTATGAAGATTTCCTGCTATCTTTGGAATATTTAAATTCATACAATTTTTATTACATTACACATTTTTAAACGCAAATTTTAAATTTGTAATATCTCCGAAAATATTTGTTTAATTTACATGCTGTAAGGAACCATATTGATCTATATTAATTGCACACTGTATTTAAGGTACTTAATTCGATAAAGATTAATACCGTATTGCTTAAAATAGCTTCGTAAATAAGCCATTTTCTCACGTAAAAAGTAAACAATAAAAATGGTTAATGTGGGTTATCCCTAAAAGATAAACATATACCATCGCGGACTTTTTTGTAGACCTTTTTATGGTGTACAATACTGTAGTACATTAATTTGATCTAACTCGTAGGGTTAGGCAGTGTTTTTGCTAATTGCTAAATAAGCCTAAAAAAATAGGTTAATTTACGACATCACGTTAGAAACCTCTAAAATTTGCAATGTTGCCTTAGTATATTATGCATGTATTATACATATAAACCTTCCTCTTGAATCACTCTATCTATTGAAAAAAACCGCATCCGTTGCGTAGTTTTAAAGATTTAAGCGCACATAGGGATATAGGGACAGAAAAGGCGACTTTGTTTTATACTATGTAGTGATTACCAATCGACAATAAAAATACGGATACAAATCATTCTGTCCACATTAGCAAGAAGTGAATCTGTAAAAAGATCAAGTGAGTTTTGAGTGAAAGGGTTTCTAAATTAAATCTAATTCTTTAGAAAAATTGGAGGCAGATAGACGTAAACTAATAAAGTTGGAGACATATACCTTTTTAATCAAGATATTGACTCGATTTGATACCAAAATTATGTATAAAACTTAATATAAAAACACACAAACAAATATTACTATATGTTTTATTATAATAAATTATGCGGAGGATCCTCTAAATATCATTCAGCTTATATGGATATTTTACAATTATATGCCTATAATAAATATGTATCAAAGACAATCTTTGTTATTATATAAAAATTGTAAAACTATATAGTATTTTTACGTGTATCTTGCGATATGAAATGTTAGTTTCGTTATATTTAATGTTATTAAAAATAAAAGAACTCTATAAAATCCCATTTAAAATAATATTGCTAATTAATTGCTGTTGTAATTAAAAATGTTCCATATTTGCGATATATAGTTTATTCAAAGTTTTCTTGTACATACGTCATCAAGATATTTAATGTATTGCCTGCCGCAATTTGCAGATTCGTTTCAGACTGAGACAATATTTTCCTTCTCATTTTATTGTAGTTAAAAAAGGAGACAATACTGTCTGATTAGTTCGAACACGTAAAGGAATGAGCTTCTCAAAGTCGTCCAGTTGTCAGACGTATGCAAAATTCTTGAAAGCAATAGTGATAAGACTTATATGTTTATAACTTTAACCTATAAACTATTGTGTCTTTATAATTAACGGTAGTTTTCAGATGTACTATAATGTTAAAATAAATTATATTTAATAACATTTTTGTTCAATTATTTTATTTAGATTAGAATTTTGTTGTATGTCAAAATCAAACTGAACTAAAACTCAGAGTTGAATTGTAAAACTATATAGCATTTTTACATATATTTTCGATATATATAATTAAAACTAATCATACTAAATTAAAATGCATTTTATTATTATGTTATTACTATTATATGATTCTATGATATTATATGATATTTACCATTACATCCCATTACTCATATTTGGTGATCGTCACGCCCTCTATTCGTAACACAAATCTAAACTTGATCACGATTAATGCATGGCAGTTTTCCATCTGTAACTTGGTCTTTAACCTTTACAAAAATATCCCATGCCATTTATGTTAAGAAAATGTTCCACAGAACCTGAATATTATTTGAGATCATAAAGTTATATATAGTTACATTTAATATTTTAATTAATTTATTATTATCTAATATTGCACAAAACAGTGCAGCATGTCGTTCTGGCATTTTTCTCTTCGTTGACGGCTGTTTGTTGAGCAATATAACCAGTTTACAGGAAAAGGTCTTATTGGCTAGAGAAAGAAAGTCAACGAAATCATTACACATAAATTCATATAATTTACTCTAGAGTGGTACGGTCAACCATATACGTCGGTAGCTGCAGTGGCGTTACTATTATAGATATTTTCGATCGATTATCTGATTATATATTTTAAGAGTTTCAGATCATAACTTAACAATAAACTATCAACAAGCAATTAATTCAATGGCTTAGTTGTCTTACAGTTCAATACACATTAATTGATGTAGTTAGTTTAAATGTTATTTTTCATGAATATTCTTAATTAATAGTGATTAAATTATCAATATGGTTAATAAAATAACCCTTCTTTACATACAAGAATAAGGCATCTATATGTTTGTATTTCGAAATAAACTTGAAATTATTCAGTAAATTGACTTAAAATGCCTACACAAAATTATTTTTTAGCTGTAAGGTGTTTCTATATACTGTACTTTAACAATATATACATTTATATGTACATCACCAAAGTTTGGACAACTTTTCCGTAGAGGAATACTACAAATTCTTATTTTACAAGATGTTAATTCTGTCCGTACTTCTCTACGGATCTAATGTCTACTTCAAGTTTATTACATACAACCGGGTGAAATGGCTTCAATCAAAATAAGCTCCTCAGTAGAATCTTAAATTCTCCATAGTTGGTTAGAAATAATCAAATTCACTAGGAAATTGACACTCCAGAAATCAAGCACTTCATATCTCAATCTTTCCACAAACAACAACTCAGCTCAAGTTTTCTGAATACGCGTTTATTCGCGAGCTGATGGACATGCTGAGAGCTTAGCACCGCGTCACTGCTAACCTACCCTTTTCCAGACTGAAACGACCTCATCCGTTACTGTAGTCATAAATTTTGCCTTCATACGACAGCATCGAACCGTGTGTTAACTCAAGTTCGCGAATATATAGTCAGTTTAACTAGCGGTATTTTCGTCGGGTCCTCGTACCCAATAACGGCTGCCCGGTTAGCAGGTGCCATATCCCCAAATTTAATGCAGTAGTACTAGTAGCGACCCACAGGGGTCAACTGTGAGATGGTTTCGGTTTAGTGTATAGGTAAACTCAGAGGCAGTCCTACATAACCCGGTTCAAATTGTCACTCCAGGGCAAGTCTCAGCGACCAGGTATACGTCATGCGTTCCACCGCCTGGTTGTAGACAGGGACAAAAAAAAACGTAGAAAGATACCATAGAAATCTGGATATAAATACTGTCATTTCGAAGATCTTCAAAGGCAAATTAGCAGACGAAAGTATAATCGATACTCAAAAACAATTTTACAACTATAAGCTGTCCAGATGGGATAACGACCATATACATTCCTGTGACGGCTTCTTTAAGTGAAAGATCCTATACAATACAACGTTATGGCCATGTATAAGGAACTCTTTTTTTAAACTAACTGAATGGCCTCTTTTCAAATACATATAAATTCCAAAAATATCTCTTTGTATTGGCTTTCAACAAGTCACCTCTTTTTTCCTTATATATAACAGTTTTTAAAGTAAATTAATAGTTTTTTCACATTTTATAACTTATATAAATAGAATGGGAAGTTAAATAGGTACATTCGTTGTTCACAATATTCTCACTGTGCGTGTAAGTCACAAAAATATCTCTTTGTATAAAATAGAATTTTTAATAAAGAATACAGCGAATACAGAAGAATACAGCGGTTGTCATTTCCCCTATTATAATTGATCTGTTGTCACCAAAATCACTTTTCGGGTCGTAGTAGAAAGCTGCGCATTTCTGCTTCACAGGAGCACTGCGTCAATGGCTTTCATTAATTACGTACTATTCGTTATTGTTCTGTTTGATGTGGACGAACTCGTTACAAGTCACCTCTTTTTTCCTTAAATATAACAGTTTTTAAAGTAAATTAATGGTTTTTTCACATTTTATAACTTATATAAATAGAATGGGAAGTTAAATAGGTACATTCGTTGTTCACAATGTTCTCACTGTGCGTGTAAGTCACAAAAATAAATGTGACAATCAGTACATAATTGAAGAACACATTCTTCACAAAGTTCTGTGATAAAATAGACTTTTTTAATACAGAATACAGCGAACAGTTTGGAAAAAGACATGGATCAAGATCATATTAACTGATCAAAAAAATAGGAGACTAAGATTGTCAGAGCCAGTTGCGAAAAAACGGCAACAGTGGCGAGATTTAGTGAAGAAATCCTGAGGCATCAACAACGATGTATTACTTAAGAAGTAGCCACTACCCCCAGTGCCTGTTTACGATTGATGTTCATGAAAGGATGACGATGATTATATTAATGATAACAATTTTATTAAGGTTAATAATATTGATAATCTTAGCAATTGTGGGACATTTGATCTCTATAATATTATTTACGCAGTTCCCATCTAGTCATCCTGCTATTATTATTAAGTAATCAAGTATAAATTGTGACCATATGATGATAGCGAAAACTTGAAACAAAAACAAAAAATATATTAAAATATACATTCAATTAAAGTTGAGCTATCAGTCTTAATGATTTCTTATTCTATTTTTTCGTTTCTTTTTCTTTCGTTTAGCAATGGTAACAGAAAGGTGAGAAACACTGTTAATTTAAAACCACATTGTTTTTCATATTCTGTTTTTTCTGTATTATTATTAGGCGAGTGAGTGAACTTCGTGTCATCTACATCTATCCTGCAAATTCTCTTCGACAATAATAATAGACACTTCGTTGATTGTCGGTGAATTAAATTTCCTTGAGTGTTCTTCAATAGGTGTTTTCTTAGGTCTGATAACGACATTATGGCAATCAGATGTCATCTGATGTAATGATATTTTTAACATTTTAACTAAATTGTTGCTCTGATGAAGGAACTTTTATAGTTCTTAGACAACAGTTAGCTCGATTATTGCATTGGGAACAGAACGCCCATCGATTTGGTCATCCGGACTTCCCATAAATTAAATTGTAAGAACTGATGATCTGCATCTGATAGCGGTAATAGCGCTCCTAGTAAGTGTTAAATTTGTTCTTGTATGTGCAAAGATTCTGTTAAATTGTTTTTAATACTAATTTGAATGTTACCATAAAGCGTTTACGATAGAATATATCTAATACATGATTATATATTACGTTACGAATGTGGTAGTGGGACCAATTATAGCAAATTTGCTTTTCCCACGCTACAACATAACCCAATATATTCACTGCTATATTTTAATGCCTTGCATTATTGAGAAACGGTTGTCATTTCCCCTATTTTAATTGATCTGTTGTCCCCAAAATCACTTTTCGGATCGTAGTAGAAAGCTGCGCATTTCTGTTTCACAGGAGCACTGCGTCAATGGCATCGCTCAATTTCATTAATTACTTACTATTCGTTATTGTTCTGTTTGATGTGGACGAACTCGCTGCATTCTTCCTCAGATTTCACGACTCCATTACTATTATAATTTTCAGTCTTTCACTGTATAATAACAAGAAAGTTCTCATACACTAAATTTACGATTAAATAATAACAAATGTAAGACACATTTACAAAAGTATGCCTCGTTATAAACAATCACTACATATTTGAACTATATCAGTCAATCATACAGCCAATTTGGACCTGGAGTGCAAATATGGAGTTGCACTAAAACATCAAACCGATTAGTAATCCAACCCACCCGAAACAAAATTCTACGATAAATTAGCGATGCTTATCACTAAGTAACCAACGAAATCAAATGGATATACGATGTGATCTAAGATTTCGCCTTAAAAGTGAAATAAGGTTACTAAATAACGGCAAGGTGGAAACAGTACAGCAACTGGAAAACACGCAAGATACCTGGATACCACACTTGAACTTGCTTAATGTAGAATATAAGTGTATTCTTAACTTTAACTTAAGTAGTTCAGTTTTATTTTAATTTGGAAAAGACATGCTGATTTATTAATCCCATACTCGACTGCCTTGTATATTAATTCAAACACATAACTAGCAGAACTAATGTGTGACGTAGTTAATAAAAAAATATTTCAACTACATTTTTAGTAAATATTTGTTGTAAATTACCGTTAGTACACAGTTATTTGTATCATATCTGACATAATCGGTCAGTGCCGATAAATTATCTTCAATGTTTAGTAGATTATATATTCTAATCGCTGTTTCATGATGATGTCGGGTGGTTTTATTCACTGTTCAACCTTGTCACTCACAAAATAACTTTTCGAACGCACCCATAAATATTTGACAAGCAACATAAATGTCGAACCTGTGTGACAGTAAATCTATTGATGACCGTGACAATGGTTCTTTGTTTGAGGAAACAAAATTGTTGTTTTTATTATTTTCCTTACAATTATATCATATTTTCTACCATATAAACCTTTCCTGAACTTGCATAAATATTTCAAAAGCAACATTAATCAAATCAGTCTAGCCGTTCTCGAGTTTTAGGGAGACTAACGCACGGTAATTTATTTAATTTATAATATTAAGTCAATATGTTTGTCACTTTTTGATAAAGTCTTACATTTTTATCAATCCGATAAATATAAATGTTCTTTTGAAACACCTCGTAGAGTAGTTATCAATCTGCTGGCGTTTCAGCGACTCTTATTTAATTATGTATGCGAAATAAGAAACGTATGCTCTGGTTGTTATTAGATGTGCCACTCATATGTTAGCGTTTGTCGTTTTTCTCTCTTATTTCTCCGCCAATGGAATATGTATCAGTAGGTATTGAGGCTATTGGTCGCCCAAGAAATGATCTGTATCACTTCTGATGAATACCTTGCACGGATCACTTGGTAACTTTTCTTACTTACATAACAAACGTATTTAACACTAATAGTCATAGGAAACGCCCACCAGCGATGGAAATTGTTCTGAAACGCTTCTATTCTTATTCGATGTTGCAATCCAACAACATGCATTAATATTATTTTGCAGTAATAACGCGATGTATACCTATAGCGCTTAACATAGACCTATTCTGCAGTAAAAAACAACAAACGGTTTCAGGGTTATACGATCTTTTCAAGCAAACACATTTGTAAAAGGTTAAGAATATCGTTATCCTTAAAACATTGGAAATATTACTTTGTTTTCGTTATTGCCTAACATTTTCTAGTTTAACTTTTATTTAATTGACCTGGTTAAAATATAATCTTAACAATTTTTTTTGGGTTTTCGGTGGATAAATCAAAACGTCCCAGTCAATATGAGTTCTTACCGAATAAATAAACATATATAGGGGGTGGACAAAATAATATAAACATTCTTGTTCGATGTTGCAATCCAACAACATGCATTAATATTATTTTGCAGTAATAACGCGATGTATACCTATAGCGCTTAACATAGACCTATTCTGCAGTAAAAAACAACAAACGGTTTTAAAAGTTATTTAATTTTAATCAGTTTTAAATTTATGTTACTTTTCATTATTTCCGTATTATTGGAACTAATACAGGAGTTATGGAAGGTTTGGTCAAAAAACGATTAAGAGTAATATGGATCAGGTAAAGTAATATCTTACATTTCTTATATACACAACAAATTAATATGTTCGTTTTATCAGAAGCTATATACAACAGTGAAAGAAAAGCATAGTTATAGGCAGAAATTTCATCTGAACATAGATTGACGAAATTCAAGAATAACACGAATCACGTGACCTCAGTTATTATAAGATATTCAGATTTTCAGAATTATATTTTGATTCTGATGACTGGTTAATAAAGAACCGCTGAGAAAAATAGTTGTTGTTTAAAGACTGATAATAACTTATACGGTTCTAAAGACATAGTATACCATTGCACTAAATGTAATTCTAAACGTGATTGATATTTTTCTGTAACTTTTAGTGATATTGACTTCTGATTTGGGTTTATTTGATTAAAGTTAGTTGTTGATTTAAGGTTTTAAGAGAGTTAAGTCAATAATTAAAATAAAAGTTGAAAATAGCTCCATAGAAAATTAATGAATTTTAATCATAAAATTTCATAAAGATTTCTTGAGAGTTGAAAGCAAAATCCACAGAAGGCAAATTAAAGATGATCGTAAGGGTGAGATCGTAGAGTGAAATAAATAAGCAACGAATGGTGCAATTTTATTTAAAAAGTTAGGTAAAGAGACAATTATTTTAATCCGCCTGATGTATTTCTTGTTTATTCAATGTGTATTTTAGGTGATAACTATACATAAAAGAAAAAGACTGTTGGAATACTCAAGTGAAATAATGAAATTATGCACCGGTTAAAATGAAACTACCTACATAATTTGAATAGATAGAACACATTCATTTATTATTTCATATTTATATTTATGCTCCGAAGTTGTTTCAGTTCTGAAAATAATCTTACTTATGCTAGTAATTTAAACGTACTTTGTTGATTATTGCAACTTAATTAACATTAAATTTAAGAGCGTTAGTTCTTGAGATAGTTTACATATATTTTGATATGTTGTATATTATTTCTAATTTGTTCCCTTTACTCTAGTATCAGAGAAACATGATTAACTTAGTAAATTGTGGTCAAATTTAGACTACAGGGCGATCACTAATACCATTTAATATGCATCGGCCTCTGTCAGTTAACCAGGTTAATTAGGTTTCGGCCACTATTACTCTTCGCCGATGATGTTTTGTTTCGTTTACCATGTGTTGTGTGCTCTGTCATTAGCGTGTCGCTCGTGACACGTTGATCAATCATTTGTTTTCATCACAAATGCTCCCTCTATTTGGAAGTTTGACAGATCACACTTCCGCCGATTTTAATCCTCACAGAACAAAATGTATAATACACTGTACTTACAAGACTTGACATGTAAACTGAGCAATACATACGCGTTGCCAACATACTACAGAATTTACGACATTGTATAGTATTCATACTATTTGGACTAATGATTTGGTTAAGGTCAATGAACAACTGGACCCTCTTATCCCTATCTACTCCACTCGTACCTCTCATATAATTGCTAATCTTTTTTCCAGGGCTGGAAATAGCTTGTTGAATACCCTCCTTGTCCTGGTGGACATTGGGATAGTCCAACTTTACCCATTGGCCTTCACTATCCCCTTCATAAACATACCCTTATGTCAATTTTATAAAAGACGACATTGTTCTTACTTATTCAGTCCAAATTTTTATCCAGACCGATATTCAAAGCTTTATACTACATCACAGCACAATCCTTCAAAGAATGGCTAATCCTTACTGACTCCCGAAATGTTGTCAAATATTTCCAGGAACAGAACTTTGGCAACAGGAACATCCCCTGGTCACCGACTCACTGTCAATCATCCGTAACTCTATCTAAATAGAATCAGAACAAGTTTACTGTGCATCCCTTTTCACATTGGTATATCGGGAAATGAGCGCGCGAATAGTGCGGCTAAATCGGCAGCATCCTCTTCCCTCCCCATCACAAACATTTGTATCGATATTGACCTTATCCCATTCATTTCTTGTTTCACAAAAAACGAGGTACAACGTCGTTGGACCCAGGAGACCAACCACAATAGCAAGCAAGCAAATTACTAGAAACATGATCTCTGAACTATCCATTTCCAAAACTCGGTAACTTCTGACTTAGTAAACGAATGAACCTAGATCTAAAAGATTATCTGGTTTGTTAGCTTCCAAACGCACCATAGCATGACAAAATAAGACTTTAAATCAATCTATCGGGAAAAGCAAATCCTGATCTGACTGTATTATTTCTAAAATTTCAGTATAATGTTTATTTTTTGTGTTTTTAGGTTAGTTATCAAAATGTATAATCTTAGACAATGTACTTTTTTAAGCATAAAATTATTAATTTTTCTTTTTATTTATAATAATACACCTTTTGTGTTACACAGTAGAGTAGATATGTTATGTTTAGTGCCTACTCTCTTTTGCTCTATGAATAATGTGTTTGCTCCTGTCCAATGTTTTTTATTCGATATTCTCTTAGATCACCCTCTGGTTTTTCTCCTTCCTGTCCTTGCTTCTTGTATTTTCTTCACCCGTCTTGTGACATCCATAAGTTGTAAATATTCCTACCAACTAAGTTGTTTAATATCTAGGTACTATAGCAGCGATTCTCCACTTCTTACTATTAAGATAGTTTCTTATTTCTTTATTTCTTTTAGTGTCCATCTTAGTTAAACCACTGAGGTATTTCATTTCTGCTGTAATTTTCATCTTATTATTTTTGCTTAATGTTTCTTTTGATTCGTGAAGTTGTTAATTATAGCGAAGTACCAATTCATGGTTTCCCAATTTTGGAACAATTTTCATCTCCTGGCTTCAATTGCTTTCGATTTCTATAATCGGCTACTTAGCAGCAATTACTTTTTCTATTTTTTCTTTCTCAGTTTGGATAATTATTACTTCTAGCTATTCAATCATCATGACTTTGTTCTTACTTTTGATTCATTATTATTCCACATTATCTTAATGTCATGTTCCCTTTGTTTAAGAACTTCAGTTATTATATCCTCTTTTTTATATTTTAAAGCTTTGTAAAAAAGTTTTAGGATTTTTCACTCTTTGTCTCCATCCTTTCTCCAAATTGTATCCATTTCTTCTCTTTTATTTCTTCTATCATTCGTTTTACTCTTTCTATATTTTTTTGTGTATCTCGTAGTTTTCAACGTTTTTCCTTTTGTTTTATTTCCATTCTTATATCTTCGGATCATCGTACTGTTTGTTTATGGTCAGATATTCTTGATGCATATTTCATTCCGCATATTTTCTGCTTATATTTTCATTTTATAATTTTCAATGAATATGAACTCGTCTTATTTAACAGCTTTTATACCATTAATTCATTTTCTAGCCTTATTGCCATCACCACTAAATAGTGATCAATTCCTATTTACAGATCCACGTCTAACTACTGTATCATAAACAAAATATATGCGATAAGTTCAACAAGTCACGTTTATAAATATATGTCAAGAAATTTTTTTTCCAAAAGTCTTCAAGTCATTGGTGAAGTATGACTAGAAGATTCCAAATACAAATTAACAAATAAATTAACTACTAAATTGGGCCAGATTAACAGATCCTACATTTCTGGCCATCAATGATAATAGAATAATAATAGAATTGAACCACATGATACAATACAATATCCTTAAACTAATATTGTACTTTATACCAATTACAACCCTAAATGGGAACGAGTAATATTGGACACATTTCCTGAAAGTTTCTGATGTCTGACTCGCTACAAGTAACAATATTGAGACAATTGTAAAAATGTTACAAATAGCATAGCATTATTGAATTGTAAAGAAATAGCGAACAAAGATAAATTATACAAAATCTACAAATATGGATTTCATATACAAAAAACATATTGTTTATCAAGAGGCTTTAAAGTTATCTAAAATAACCTAATATTCAGTAACGAGGTCCATTTTTATTTAAAGAGTTACGTTATCGAACAAAACTACTATATATATAATAGTTTCAAAGTTTTTACGGTTTATATTAGAGAAGTGTGTAAAGATTGATTGAATACATATTACTACAAATAAATTTATATATCTTTATTTATATTTATAAAACTAACAACATTGTACAAACAAAACCAACATATATACACTCATATATATACATGAATATTAACGAAATGTCATTGACATCTAGATAAATCAATAACACAGTAAGTATAAGACAATCTGACTATAGAACTGTATGGGTCTGTCTGTTGCGTAAAAATAGTTAGAAATGGCCTTAGGCTTTTGTTAGGCTTCTAGCAACAACTTTCATCAAGATAACGACAAGGCATTTGATTTATTTAACTATTGTTCGGTCGAAATTATTTTTTGCTTCTGCTAAATTTAACATAGAGTATTACCTCTGATGAAAATAATTTGCGTTTGTTTGGACCACGGAAGTATACTTTCATTTTTACTACTACTAGATAGGTATACATTTTTAGAATAGTTTAGGCAATATATTTAAATTTTATGCAAAAATAAACGTAATACTTTATGTTTCTTTAGCAGAATATATAAACCTAATAAGGAAAACATTAACTAAATAGGTGCAAGACCGTAAATTTTTAGAGAGATGAAAATCAGTTAAGAAATGAACTCAAACCAGACCTAGTTTATAAAATAAATAATGTTTTACCATCAAGACAAAACTACTCTTTACATATATCAAAGAACCAGCTTATTCTTCAGATTTAACTCCCTATCACTTTTTTAAATCCTCGACAAAATACGTGAAAACGATTTTTATTAAACAAAAATGTTATAAATAGCTACATACAGTCACTACAGTGATGTAAATTTGTATTTCCACAAATTTACATTGCATTTCATTTGTAGTAAGTGATGTTCTGTATAGCCGCATGCGCCAAACTCGAATTATTCTCTGTTTCAAAAGTATATGGAATTCAATATACGCACGCGCAAGATCCGGAGATATTTGGTAAATATTGTATCCTACTTTTCTAGGAAGATCCATTGTCCCTTACTTAGTATCTAATAAAAATAAAAGATAAAACTTTTCAGTTTTTACAATTTAATACATTTCACTACACAACTACTCAAGAGAATACGATTTGGTTTTAATGAGTATGCGTCTAGTATTGCATCATTTAGCATTATTTTTGTAATTTTTACTGTTGGTGTAAGCCCCCGTGCTATATAATATCTCTGGTCAATTATTAGATGAATGAAAAAGATAAATTACCATTAATTCCGAATTTTAAATAGCATACTGTTATATAAATTACAATTAAGTAGGAAACTATATACTCCATTTAAACAAAGATTAATAGTTCATTAATGATCCGACTAATCAGTGGTTTACATTAAGCAACTATGACATTAACATCGTTTAATATGCGTTATATTGAACGTGAAAAAATTACGATATAATGTTATAACTATTTGTTTTATGCTTCGGAAATATATAGACTATTACAGAAAATGTGTAATATAGAAAGTGCTCTAACTATCCGTGACCTTACCATTGCGTGCAGAACTTTATACCGTGTTATTTAAACTACTAGTTTTTCGAGTAGAACGTATGATTTTTTGTCATGTTGCTGCAATAAGTTTGTGTTTCTAATAGATTGGAATGTGTGGCTAGCGTTTGAGTAATTCCTTCATTCCTTAAATATAATAAGGTAATGTGAAGTATCCAGTGCCAGATAGGCTGTACTTACTTTAGTTTTTATTAGCGTTGGGAACTATCGACTGTTTCAGTCGCTATTTTTCGTTTGACTTGTTTTACTACTTTTTACTACTGTTTCAGTCGACTGTTTCCAGTCGCCATTTTCGATCCGACTCATTTTGTTACTATTTACTATCAACTGTTTCAGTCGTGTACTTTTAGTTACTATTCTTGGTTCTACTAGTTTCGTTCGACTGATTTTTAACGTTCTGGCTCTGTCGTCCTAGCCGCGACCTTGACAAAAATGCACCCAATTTATTTTTAAGTTAAAAATATTTTTAAATAAGTAAATTTCTGTTAACATCGGTTACTATTATCCTCACTCAAAAATAAAATATTTTAGAGACTTTTAGGCGGTGGAAATTTGTGATCTTTGCAATTTTCATATTTTCTCTTATAGAAAAATAACTAGAAGAAAATAAAATTTATTCTACTATATTTTTAAATGTTACTCAAGCTTTTCATAGAGTTTGGCTCGAAGGTTTAAAGCATAAGATTAAAATGTTTCTCATAACTCACCGGTACTTCAGAGTGACACAAGGAGATGCCTTCTCACTTGAGCAAAATATAAACAGGTATATTACAGCGAAGCATTTGGACCAGTCCTTTACCCAGGGACAGGTTGTACACTAGGACCTTGCCTACATTCGATGAAAACGTTATTACTACCTTTGCAGATGATCCTAGCCATTGGAGAAAAAACACTGAATCAACCAAAAATTTACAAACAGCTATGAACAGATATGAAATAAAATGAATCAAAATAAATCAGTTCATATTCACTTCACGAACAAAAGAATCAAGAATAGGTCATTATATATAAATTAACAAGTAGCTCCGCATACGGAAATATAGCCAAACATGCTGGTTATTGAGTATATATTTAATATATGACGCTGGTCCAAAAGTACCTAGCCTACAAAATAAAAACTGAAATTTTGAAAACGTACACTATAGTCTCTTTTAGGTCGATTCACTTATCCCAATCTCTTTCTGACGGGCGAGTGACTATTTCAAGTTAAAACAATAAGAATCAAGGAAATAATAAGAAGTATCAAAGGATCAAATCTGGAAAATACAATGGATGAGGCAGCAGTTATTTGCCCAATTTGACCAATTCAGCCGTGACTCATGGTGGAAGAGAAATTTTTTCTTCGCCAAATGAGGAGATTTCTGTGCAATTCGGTACAGGAACCGTCCAATAATTTGGAATAATATAGCTGTAACCGTTTTGACCTTCTCCAGATAGTCGCTGTAGAGCAAACCTTGTGAATCCCAGAAAACGGTAGCTATTACCTTCCCAGCCAGTAGGACATTATACGCCCTTTTCGTAGCATCTTCGCTGGGTGATATTCACTGTTTCAACTGTTCCATGGTCACTGGGGTCACTGGATCAATCAATATTTCGTTGACACTCACGAAACTCCTTCGGATTGGGCCTAAACAGAGTCAAATACTGCTCTAAAGTTGTCTCATGGTTGCGCTTGTCGTCAGGGCGACTGAGCGAACGTGGAACCCTCACTCCGACAGGTTGCATTAATTCCAATACACCTTAAAATGTGCTTAAAATGTTCTTATACGAACAAAATATTGATATCATGATGGTATCCGAAACACATTTCACAGATAGAAATTATTTAGGGATTCCGAAATACAAACTGTATCACAGAAGACACCCAGATGATAAAACACATGGAGGAACGTCTATAATTATCTCTGAAAACATAAAACACTGTGAAAGGGTGAAATTCAGCGTGCGACGTGTAAAGCTGAATCATGATTCGATCTATCATCTGATCACTCATCAGTTATTATAAGAGAATTATAAGAAAATCTCAGAAAATCAGCCAGTATATTTGGTTTACTTTAACCCCAAGCTGTTTGTGTTTTGTCACTATACGTTTTTTCCATGTCAAACGTCGATCAAAATACATTTCCGGATATTTAACGTTGTTTGCTTGCGGAAGTTCATGATTATTCAATTTTACTGAGGGACATTTTCTTCTACAAAGGGTGAATGCCACATGGGTAGATTTTGTCTCATTTGCTTTGATACACCACGTTTTCAACCACAATTCGACCTTGTTAAGATGAAGTTGGAGGTTTCTTGTGGCTGATATTAAATCCTCGTGTGATGATAAAACTACTGTATCGTTCTTGAGTTCTGCGGAACACCTGAATATATTGGGTGTAGGTCAGTGTATTCGTCACTCTGTTTGACAATAAAATGCCTGTCTGTGAGGTATAATTTCAGCAGTTGAAAGAGCGTATTTGGCAATAACTTTTTCAATTTAATATGCAGTCCAGTGTGCCATACCTTGTCGAAGGCCTGAGAAATACCGAGAAATGCAGCGGAGCAATATTTTTTATCCTTTAAGTTTTTGTTAATTTGGTTGATTAATCTATGTATTTGTTCTATTGTTCCGTGTTTATTACGGAAGCCAAATTGATGGTCTGGAATAACATTTCTCTCCTCTGCGATTATTTTGAGTCTCTTAATGTATAGTTTTTCGAATAGTTTAGAGATCACAGGTAATAGGCTTATAGGACGATATGAGGAGACGTCTTCTGATTTTTTCCCAGGTTTCAGAATCATAATGATCTGAGTCATTTTCCTGTGTGACAAGTGTTACGAAAGTAATTTAAGGAAGTAGCTTAGCATGGCATTAAATATGAATGTTATTAATTTGATGCACTTTCCTGAGAGCTTTTTCAAGATTCTTCCAGTAATTAGGTCAAAACCAAGAGTTTTTTATCATTGATTTATTTAAGTATTGTTTGTTTTACTTCTTTAACAGTAAATTTCTCATGTGGCATGTGGCAGGTATTGTTGTCAATTTTAATGGGTGGATTATGGTATTGAAGTTTTAATATTTTTTGTTACTATACAGAGAGAATATTCCGTTGCATTAGTGGCCATTACGGTCCTTATTTACTAGCTCTTTCTGTTCTTTTGTGGTCTTGTTGAATTTTCTCTTGTTTTCTTCTGTTTTGATTTGTTGTCAGGTTTGCCTCTTTTCGGTAATTTTTTGTTTAATTGTAGATGAAATATAATTAAACTTTTAGAGCATCCCAATGCACTCGCCAAACAGTTAAATGTGCGCGATGACAATATAGTACATAGGCTTAAACGCAAACTACCATATGAACTAATTAATAGACACATAGAGTGAGATTTAATAATCTCTAGAATAAGTTAGAATAGTTTTTAAAATAGTATCTAGAATAAGATTTAGATTATAAGTTGTAGAGTACATCACTTACTGAAGAGATTTTCTACATGTCAGGATGGTTGTATTATATAACTGAAATCATATGATAATATTTATTGCCCACGGGGATATTGTTGACTTTCTAGGAGATTAATATAAAAGTTATTCATAAATCATAACTACGCATCAGTAACTTTAGCACTTTAACATTATTTTCTGAATGATAAAATAGTTATAATTTATATTTACAGTTCCAACCATAAAACAATTATCTTTGATTTACCATAATCTAAGAATTATGATGATTCGAATTTATGATTAGAATATACGATGATTCGAAAAAATAATAAAATAGAGTAGAATAAAATATATAACGATGGATGAGTAAATAAATAAATAAATAAAGCATAGTGAATAGAGAATAATAAGTATAAAATGATAAATAGAGAACCGTAAATGAACAATAAAAATGGAAAATAATAAATAGAATATGAGAAATGAACGCTAATAAATATAATATAATAATTAGAACATATCGGAAATTCGGAACGATTTATGATTTCCTTGAATGCTACATGCCTGTGTCTGCATTTTAGAAAAAAATATGTCGATCGAATATAAACAAATAAAGTTCGGTTTTACACTTATTAGTGTTAATTGTCTCGATTTCTATAATAAATAATTAAAAAAAACAAAAACATATTTGAAAAATGTTTTAAAAAAACCTGCTACACCTATTGCTACGGAAAAAATATACCATTTACAAGATTATTTCCATAAACATCATGTCCGAAAAATAATTAAAACACACCTGTCAACTTTCCGATCAAGGTTACGTTAAAAACAAACAATTCTTATATTACCACGGCTCTCGGAGCGGTCATTTCCCCTGTGCGAATAGAGAAATTACCAAAACTCAGTAAATTTCAAAATACTAATTGTTCATTTTCGTTCAACACAAAGAACTAATAAGATTAGAAAAAAAATGAAACAACGGCCATTTCTGCGTCGAATGATTAAAATAATTCTAGACTGTGATTGTTCGAGCTTGGATTCTGTAAGCGTTTGTTTTTTCTAGGCAAAGTGTTGCAATCTATAGTAATCATAACGGTAGACTAACAGTCATTTAATTAGCTTGCAGTTTTTTAAGTTATAATTTGGATTTCTATCTTCTACCGTTTCCTTTAAAGACGTTTGCGAAATCACTACGATGAAGAAAATTTTAATGAATCACTTTGAACTCTTACGAAGGAATTTTATTTATTGCTTTATTAATGAAATAAAACGTTTTATGTTTAGTTCTGTAAAAGCAAATTTTGTTTGTTTATATTTTGACATGATAATTAAGAAAACTGTGAATATCTGCGAATATTTGTGCTACTTAGAATTCAAACTGATAGTTCGATATTTTAAACCTTTTAATTGTTGGTCGTTTAAGTGTTATTTAAAAAAGGTTTAAACGACAATGTAAAAAAATTAGGCGAGATTGCCGCTTTTGTTTAATTATTGGAATTATCGTCTTTCCAACAGAAATAATCACCATAAATGGTAACATGTTTTCTGATGTCTTAGAGATATTTGAACTTCATAAGAACTCTAACATCTAAAGAGGCGACTGTTAGAGTTATGTATCTTATTTTACCGTGTTTTGTACCGCCCAAGCTGAGTTTCGTCAAATGGTGAGCTTGTTCATAGAGTATGCTAGTTTCCTCTTTTTAATTCCCATATATTATTATGTCCCCATTTATTATTTTTCTATTTATTATTTTATATTTACTTGCTTTCGATTAATTGAATGCATGCATGCAATATTCCTGGATGTCTTACAAGTTTTTGATCGGGTTTGGCATTGCGGTTTAATCTGTAAGATTAGCAGATTGTTACCGCGTAACTATTTTCAACTGCTAGAGTCATATCTTTTCGGAAGAAAATTTAGAGTCTCGCAAAAAACATTTAAAACTATTTCGGCTGGACTTCCACAAGGTAGCGTCTTAGAACCTCTCGTGTATCTTCTCTATTCTGCTGACATTCCAACAACAAAAGAAACACTACTTGAAACATTTGCTGACGACACAATTATTATGACAAACGACATATCTCTGCCTAGAGCAGTAAAAAAGTACAATTGGCAGTCAACAAAATCTATAAATAAACGAAAGATTGGATAGTTTAACTTAATAACTCCTAATCTGTTCATGTTAATTTTGCATTGCGGCGAAATAATAAAAACCTAATTATATCACTCAATGGATGACCGATTAATCAAGCAGAATCAGCTAAATAGCTCGGTATCCATCTTGACGGTAGATTGAATTATAAAAATCATGTTAAACAAAATACAAATCACATTAGAACCAAAATAAAACAAGTTAGTTGGAAGTGTTAGTGAGAAAATACTCTCAATTTGATCTAAAATCAAAGAAATTGATGTATCAGACAATCATAAAGCCAATTTGGACCTATGGGGTGCAAATATGGGGTTGCACTAAAAATGCAAATCAATTTGTCATCCAAAGCTGCTAAAACAAAATTCTTCAATTAATTATCAATGCCTACCGCTACGTAACCAACGAAGAACTGGACGATGACCTGGAAATCAAATGGATTTGCAAAGTTATCCAAGATTTCGACTTAAAATACGAAATATTACTAAATCATACTATCGTGGAAGCAATACAACTACTGAACAACGGGCAGGAAATCAGAATACTGAAGCGAACCAAACCATAGAAAGTTATATAAAGTCTATACCTTTAATGCAAACTATAACTTAAGTTATTATAATTTTATAATTGAGGAATACATATTGCATCTCGCAGTCGACTTGATTGCGAATTAATCCAAGTACAAATGAAATATAGTAATAAATTAATTTATAATTAAAATTGTACTAAGCATATCTGATAAAGATGTTATCAAATATATTAATTTAATATAATAATTTATTTTCAATTTATTATTCGTTATTATTTATTATTTTCTACGTGTT
Organism: Rhynchophorus ferrugineus; assembly: GCF_030347505.1. Classification (NCBI taxonomy): domain Eukaryota; kingdom Metazoa; phylum Arthropoda; class Insecta; order Coleoptera; family Curculionidae; genus Rhynchophorus; species Rhynchophorus ferrugineus. The sequence continues at coordinate 22,668,409 of NW_027472590.1, read as the reverse complement.
ATTCTTTATTCATTTTCCTCTACGTATTTATTTATTTATCCATATATCTTTATCCATTTTAGTATTTTTTCCAAACGTCGTATATTCCCCACAATTCTTAAATTATAGTAAATCAAAAATAACAGTTTTATGGTTGCAGCTGAAGATATAAATTTTCACTGTTTTATAATACATAAACTAACGCCAATGTTGCTTAAGTTACTGATGTGTAGTTATAATCAACGGATAGTACTTGAAGTTAGTGATAGTATCTAGCGTGTGGCCTTCAGCTTCCTCCCTTGTACGCGTTTCACGACCATCATAGCTGGAGCTGAAGAAATGTCTTGATCTCATTACACATTCATTATGATTAGTGTTAGGGTACAAGCTGGTGAATGGTACTTCTTTCGTACCGTGTGCACATGTCATACCTCATCCTGGCATAGATTATCATTGCTGTCAGTTACAATTATTCTCTGTTTTATAATGATTGCCCATCAATAATATTGACTCCTAGGTACTAAGATTATTATTATTAATCATCATGGTTATTCCATCATTGTAATTGTCTACCATTGTTATCGCTTTTTATTGAGATTATCAGTACCATCTATTATAAATATTTGTCGATACATTTATTTATCGATACTCTTATTTATCAGTATTATGATCAGCCAGAGTATTAATTACCCGTACATTTAGCTACCAGTTTTTAACTGTCAGTGCCGTTATATTCCAATACTAGCGACCCACCCCAGCTTCGCACGGGTGCAATGCTGATACTACATTAAATACACTACAGAAAAAATATGAACGTTGTATATAAAAACATAGCGGCCCGCTCCGACTTTGCACGGACATAAAATATATATGCCTATGTCACTCAATGAAAACATGATTAAAATCGATCCAGTATTTTTGGTTCATTCATTACTGCCCTTGGCCTGCACGCATTAAATTTGGAGTAAAACAATTCCTCTTCCCCTATACTTACTATGAAGATTTCCTGCTATCTTTGGAATATCTAAATTCATACAATTTTTATTACATTACACATTTTTAAACGCAAATTTTAAATTTGTAATATCTCCGAAAATATTTGTTTAATTTACATGCTGTAAGGAACCATATTGATCTATATTAATTGCACACTGTATTTAAGGTACTTAATTCGATAAGGATTAATGCCGTATTGCTTAAAATAGCTTCGTAAATAAGCCATTTTCTCACGTAAAATGTAAACAATAAAAATGGTTAATGTGGGTTATCCCTAAAAGATAAATATATACCATCGCGGACTTTTTTGTAGACCTTTTTATGGTGTACAATACTGTAGTACATTAATTTGATCTAACTCGTAGGGTTAGGCAGCGTTTTTGCTAATTGCTAAATAAGCCTAAAAAAATAGGTTAATTTACGGCATCACGTTAGAAACCTCTAAAATTAGCAATGTTGCCTTAGTATATTATGCATGTATTATATATATAAACCTTCCTCTTGAATCACTCTATCTATTGAAAAAAACCGCATCAAAATCCGTTGCGTAGTTTTAAAGATTTAAGCGCACATAGGGATATAGGGACAGAAAAGGCGACATTGTTTTATACTATGTATTGATTACCAGCCATGAGAAGTATCTATCGTAATAATCATCGATCTCTGTTATATTTCAAATATATTTTAATATCACCCTTGTCATTGAAAACCGGTTGCTCAGGTTTTATGTTTTCAGAACTACCACCCGATTGCCTGGACATCAAGATCTCGCAAGACCCTTTTTTGTTTACTCAAGATGTAAGATTATTTTATATTGTTTTATTAAATATAATTTTTATTTTACGCCCTGGGTATAAAAATAACCCTACAGTATTTTGATGAAGGATATCTACTAGTGATAATGCGACGTATTAATGTACTACAAACAATAATAATTTTCTCTTTATTATTGATGATTATGAGTTATTACAGACGCTATGAACTGAATGCTCAAAATTTTAATTTCTACATTTATTAGTATTATTATTTGATTTAAAGAAATTTGCTACCGAAGCTCATCAAAGGCTTTCAGAAACTTATAGTGATGCTGCTCTGTCATACTCCAGTTGTCAGTTGTCAGATTTGGTTTCAATTATTTAAAATAGACGACAGTAAAAGCAGAAAGTCGTACACGCTGATCATGGGTATTTTTACTAAACCAACTTGACATATTTCACAGCTAACTTGTTGTTCTAACTTTACGGTGATTTTATCACCTCACGGGGTTGCAATATCAGTCACAAGGAACCTACAATTTCACAAAATCAACAAAATCCATATATGGTTGAAAACATGGCGTATCAAGGCGAATGAGACAAAATCTGCGCGTGTGATCGTGTGATATTTTGAAGAAAAATAAACTAATAAGGAGTAAACAACTTCAGCTTAAACTGAACCAAATGTATTTTCTTGTATTGCCCAAATACAAATTACTTTTAATAATGGGGTACTACTGTACAAACAATTCTTTAGACACATATGGACATAACAGGTCAACATAATTCCCTTCAAGGGGGATACACTGATTTTTGTAGTAGGAATTGTCCTTTGCTTCAAAATAGGCCTCAGTTTCGGAGATCGCCTCTTCATTCGACGAACATGTCTTCCCAGCGAGCATTCTTTTGACATCTAAGAATAGGAAATAGTCGCTGGCGGCCAAATCTGCACTTTCTTTTTCTTCAAATGCTCCTTTTTCAAGATAGTCAATGAAAATTATTCCATGCGCATCGCAAAATACAGACGCCATAAACTTGCCAACCCACTGTTGCGTTTGCCCACGCTTTGGAGCGGGTCCATCGTGTGCAGTCCACTCGGATGACTGTCGATTGCACTTCGGAGTTAAATGATGGAGCCATGTTCCATCCATTGTCACATATCGACGCAAAAACTCGGGTTTATCTCGCTTGATCATCTTCAAACACTGCTCCGAATCATCAACTGGTCGTTGTTTTTGGTCAAAAGTGAGCTCACTTTTGCGCGGCACCCACTTTACACAGAGCTTTCTCATACGCAAATATTCGTGAATGATATGATGTACACGTTCAGTTGATATCTTTAGAGTGTCTGCTATTTCATTCAATTTCAATTTACGGTCATTCAAAATCATTTTGTGGATTTTTTAAATGTTTTCGTCGGTAACAACCTCTTTTGCGCGTCCACTGCTTTCACCGTCTTCGGTGCTCATTTCACCACATCTAAACTTAGCATACCAATCCTTGATGGTTGACATTCCTGGGGCAGTGTCCGGAAACTCGGCATCAAGCAAAGTTTTTGCTTCAACTGTAATTTTTCCCTTCAAAGAGCAATATGTTATCAATACGCGAAATTGCTTTTTATCCATTTTTTCACAATAACAAAAGTTGCTTCACTCAAAATGCTATAATTCACAAACTAATGATCCGACAGTTGTCAAATCTATACACGCCTCTTTTAAGGGTTAGTGCTAACTAAAAAACATAATAAATTAATTATAGTAGCACCATCTATATGTCAGACCGGGGACTTTTCAATTGACCTGTTATGATTTCGAATTGTGAGATACTATTAGGAAATCCAACATAGCCATCCTTCAGAGATCCCAAAACAAAGTGCTACGTGCCATTGTTGACGCCCCGTATTATGCCAGTAATAATTTAATTCAGCACGATTTTTTAAAGAAAATTCCTTGTTGCATGTGCTTGAGTACGTCCAAGTAACTTTTTTAATTACATTTTACTTTTAATATATTCATACACTTTTAATTTACAAATTAATTTAATACTACTGTTCTGTTTTACTTGCATTAGTACACAACCAAGGCGAGTACTGAATTAATATATCAGTATGTATTTCCCAAATTAAAATAAAACGAATCTATTTAAGCTAAAGTTAGATAATACACTTATACTCTAACAAAGTTCGTGTGATTTGGTTCGCTTCAATCTTCTGATTGCCTGCGTGTTGTGCAATGGCTGTATTTCCACGTTGCTGTGATTTACAACCTTATTTCATGTTTTAAGCCAAAATCTTAGATCATTTCGTATGTCCATTTCATTTTGAGGTCATGGTACAGCTCTTCGTTGTTTAACTAGCGATAAGCATTGGTAAATAATCGTATAACTTTGTTTTGGTTGAGTTCTATTACTATACCAATCAACCCCATACCTATGTAGGTCCAAATTGGTTTTATGACTAAAAAACCAATCTTTTTAATTTTAGGTCAAGTTGGAAGTACCTTCCGACTAACCTGTACAGTTGCTTGACTTTGAGTCTAATGTGCTCTGGTTTTTGTCTAATATAATGTTTCTAATTTAACCTACCATCGAGATGTTTGCCGAAGTATTTAGCTAATTCTGCTTGAGGAATCGAGCACCCATCAAGTGATATAATTAGGTTTTTGTAAATTTGTCGCAACGCAAAATTGATATGAACAGATTTGGAACTATGAAACTGTATTTTCCAGTCTCTAGCCTATTTGTAGGTCTTGTTGACTGCTACTTGTACTTTTTCTACAGGCTTAGGCCCAGACATATCTTTTATCATGATAACTGTGTCGTCGGCAAATGTTATTTTAAACGGCTACGCGCTCTCTGCAATCTATCTAAAAAGCGGTTGAGTTAATAACAATCTCTTTTGTTTCAGTATAGCGAATTTTATTTCCTATAGTATTTATAAATAAATATTACGATTTTTTGACCTTTGACCTTTGGTATCTTAAGACGGAGACATATCTATCCCTAGGGCGATATTATATGAAACTTTAAGACAACTTTTAGAATGACAAAAGCTGAACTGCCAATATGACTAGACAGTGTGGAGAGATTTAGTGAAAGAATGTTCGAAGTCAAAGATAGTTCGATGTTACTCTTCCCAAGAGCTGTCTATAAAATGATGATGATTTCAGAGTTGTTTAGAAAACATGCTTAATTTACGTTTTATTTCAGTTTTTATTTCACAAAAAGCTTTCCCAATTATTATAAAATCAAACGTATCTAAAGTGATCAGTTAGAAGCTATTAGTTCGGAAGTTACAGTTTATTATCTCTCGTTCTGAGTTGAAATCCCTAATATGACTAGACTTAGTGGCAAGGCTTAGTGAAGAATATTTAAAGTCCTGCGGCACCAATAGCAGGGTATCGATTAAAAAGCAGGTGACAACCATAAATTGGTGTTGATGATTTTAAAGCTGTTTAGAAAACATTCTTTATTTACATTTTATTTCAATGAGCAAAAATCTTCCTCAATTGTCATAAAATCAAGCGTAACGAAAGTGGACCATGAAAATAGAGTAATATGTGAATTATTTTGGAACGGAACAACGTTATATCAAACATTTCTGTCGAAATATAACAGCGGCTTTCTTAACTGGCCGGCATAAGGTTATGATATTTAACGACTGCTACATATTTCTCTGGTCGATTAAATCAAGAACCTATCGAGGTAATTCGCTCGAATACCGCGTATTTATATAATGTTAAATTTTCTATCCGAGAGATATTATGCCGCAATCTAATTTCAATATGTAATTGTATACAATTAAAATGACCGAATAGAGTAACGATCCGATAGCCGAGCGACCGCGGACCTTAAGTCCGCGTACTTGAACGGATGGATTTTTTTCGTTCTTGCGTTGCTGCCGTCGCCGTTGTTGTTGCTCAAAACTTTTTCGCTTTGTCGGCACTAGATTTTTGTCGGGGCGGTTGTGCAAATGGTAAGCGTGCGTTTTTCCGATTTTACACCGCAATTATTCGGCCTTGGCAAGAGCTGTTTCAGCGGATGCGAGGGCTTCGGTTTCTCTGTTGGAATTTCGTGTTTAAAAAGTGCGTCTATTGTTCTGGACGCTAACAAAGAATCACAAATATTGAACTATAATATAAATTTATTTATCAACACTAGTATACAACAAACAATTAACTTTAATCTGACCTATCTCTGAAATTTTCCGTTGAAACACTTAGTGTTCAACGCAGTTTGCAAGATCAGAAGATTTTTGTAATGAATCACTTATGATTCGGTACGGGAGAGAATTCATAACACCACTTTTGGCTTTGGAACAAGAGAGAAAGTTTATTTATATCGCTGGTCTTTTATACCGGCTTCTATTTAAACAGTTTCGAGATAAGCTACAACGCTCTCTACTTGTTGTTCTTCTTCTTTTCTACATACTATATGGCGATATGGCTATTGTGAACTTAGAGCTATTTTAATTTTGAATTGTGTAAACTTAACTTTACTTAAAGGCTTAATGAATAAATCAGCACAATTATCTGATAAACAAACACAATTCCCTTTTTGTACACTCTTGAAAACTTTGAACAATCATAGAAATAACCGTCTAGGAACTGTCCACTTTTAATGTCAATTATTTAGTTTGTTCTTGGGCTGCCCAACCTACATATGTGAGGATACATTACTCCGCAACATCTCCGGATTTGGCGCATGCGCAATCTCCTGCATAGCATAAACCATAAAAAGAATAAACTATATTGTCTTCCTTTTCTAATGGTGGTCCATTCTTTTCGAGTCGATCGGTATGGCCGATCAGATTTTGTGTTATAATAATAATTCTATAGTAATAATAATTAAATTGTTGTGCTATTCTTGGTGGTCTAACATACAGTGGTTTTCAAATATGGAAGAACAAGGGTAAGTGCAGAATGTAAGGTTAAATTTTTAAAAGTTATAATATCCAAACAGCATCAATTTTATTTATAATGGGAACTTTAGCAGCCAAATTTATAACACATTTTCAACGACCTGGAATAGGTATCAACATATGCCAAAATTTAATGATAACAAGAAGAGAGAAGAAAATGATTCTTGTTTTGTTGGAAGTAGTCATTAATGAGATTTGTCCATCAACAATAGTAGCAAAAACTGTAGTAGCTGGTAATAATTAGACATTTAATTTAAACATAATATATTATAGTAATGATTTAAATTTTATTTTACAGCTAAAATGTAGCTAGAATTTGTTGAGACTAAAAATCAAAGAATGTGAAATTCAGAGAATCAGAGAAGAATAAATTAGACAGCATTTTGCTAAGATATAAGAACAGTGCCAAAAAATTTGCTAACAAAAGTAGACCTGGATCAAATAAACAAAATATAAAACTATCAACGACACCCTGATGATCTAATGTCAAGGAAAATACAATGCATTGTTGTATAAAAGATAGGTAAATAAATTATTGTTTCGTAAAAATAATAAATGTACAATATGTTAATCGAAAGCTCGAGGTAGTTAATTCATTAATGGGGTTTGTGGATCAAGAATAGCAGCGATAATATTTGGAGATTTTTAGGAAAATTTTACTGCTTTCATATATAGGGGTGGCCTTTTCGTTTCGGTTTTAACTATATTGGCTGTTTTTGATCTAAATGATTTTGGTCTTTTTTATGGGAATGTTTATTTATATGGATCTTGGAGTTCTTGTTAATTGTTCAAATATGTAAATTTATTTAAATATTGTGTTTTTATAAAAACAGAAAGGAATGTAGAAATTATTTTTATTTCATCTTATTTAATTTTTTAAATAAAATGTACTATTTCAAAAAATGTTCAATGTTTATTTCTCTTTCTTATAGTTTCAACATGAAATCAATTATTTATCATATTTATGCATTTTTATTTATAAAAAATAATGGTGATGTGTAATATGATGTTTTTATAAAAATATAATAGCTGAACACGTATATACTATATATTTATTATTTCGTTTTATTCAATACAATATTTTTAAATAAAATATGTTACTTTCCAAAATTTTACCTTTTTAATTTACTTCCTGAACCTATTTACCTGCTTAATATATTCGACATTAAAAAAAATAAGTAAATAAAGCTGTATATACGCATGCGTCAAACTCAGATTATTCTCGGTTTTAATATTAAATGGAGCTCAATACGCGTATGCACCAAATCTGCATATATTATGGAGTAATGTATCCTACATATGTGCATTTATCTTCGAATGCATTTATTCTAAGCTATTGGGTTGCCTTTATTAAATGGAATGAATCCACTAACACTTTTTCTAGTTGGTCACCACCAGTCAATATGACTCCTTCATGTCCACTATCGTTTTATATTGGTCTATGATATTTTGGTAGCTTTTGGGTTTTCAAGAATTCCTGTTTGGAGCTTTCCATTGTCGTATCCACATATCTTCCATCGGTGTTGTTACTTTCTTCCATGTTGTATTCCTCGAGAAGTAGTTAATTATGTGTTTTTGGTGAATCTTTAATCCCTCTTCTATCTCCTATATTTCCAATCCAGAGAAGCTTTCTATTTCTGATATACTTCTTAAAGACTTACCATAATTCCGCTGTTTGCTCTTTGTATGCTTTCATTAATAGCACATCAGCATTGAATATTACCGAATAATTACTACTTTTTTGTGGACGAGCAAATCACAATGTGACCTCTTAAATCGTAACTTGTTCTTCACTTCATTAAATCTTATGCGCCAACATTCTGACATTCTGGTGAATCTCTTACATATAGCTTAGCCAAAAAATTGATTTAATTGTTGGTATCTACTGATCCTTGAAGAATACGATTCGAACGTCAATTTGTTTTATGTTCTGATACTCTTGAATTGATATATATATCAAAATTATAACACTTGATACTTAAACTCACTCTTCTCTATTGATTTCAATGGCTTTTTACCCTACCTGTAACTCTCTTGGACCACATGTTTTTGGTTTTCTAGTGATTCACTTGTCCTTGTAAATTACACAAGGCTACATTACTAAACTCTTCTACATTGGTATCAATATTTTCTTTTATCTTACCGATAACTCTGGATCCCATGTTTCTAGTTTTCTACGCTTTCATTGGTCCTGGAGTGCGCTAGTGCTCAATAACGTAATTCTGCTACCTATTGCATACAACCATCTTCATAATAGTTATATATATGCTCTACAGAAATCAAACTTTACATGACCTCCATACCCATGCAATCCGCATCCTCAACACCCTGCTGCTTTCCATTTATATCGAAATATCTGGGCCCATAACCCATTACGAATCACTTATGATCGTTTTTAAACATCTTCGAGTAGAGACAAACTACAACGCTCTCTATTTGTTCTTCTTCCTTTCTACATACTACGAATTGGCTCTTTTATCGACATTAAATATATATTTTACAGTTTTTCTGTTTGAGACTGAATTCTAATGACATTATCTACATTTAGAAATCTGGGCGCTTCCGTGTTGACGTGGTTCTGGAATCTTCTTTGGTGGCAATCGGCAAATCTTCTGATGTGTCCGTAACCATATCAATTTCTAGGTCGCGATGGAGGTCACAAACGCGTACATACCAAGGCGCATTCACAATACATTTCAACACCTTATTGTGGAACCTCTGAAGCACTTGCACATTGGAGTCACTGGCGCCGCCCCACAGCTGAATTCATAGCTATAATACAATAAGCTTGTTGTAAGTTGATAGCTGGGAGTTTTAGCCAATCAACCAATACATTTTCCTAAATTTGATATTGAGTTCATTGCTTGTCTCTTTTTTATATGCTCCATACATCTTAGTTTGGCATCCAGGATCATGCCAAGATATTTTGCTGTTTTGGCATATGTAATATACATGCCTTTTTTACAAAATTTTCGTTTTAAGATAAGTTTGTATGTCGCGCCACTAAAACAGCTATATCTCCGTAAATAATTTAAATTCCGAAGATTTATATTATAGGGAAAATTCCTAAAGGCTTAACATCCGGAAATCTGGAAAGACACCAAATGAAGTAAAAACATCTAGACCTCTTTCTCTGCTACCGATAATAACTAAGGCACTTGTTTTAAAAACTCCTGTTGATAAACGTTAGACCAACCAATTAGACTACAAATGGAATAGATACTGGATAATACAGCTTAATAACCCCAAATGTTAAATTTGCGTTGCGGCGAAATGACAAAAATCTGGTTAAATCACTTAACGGATACCCGATTTCTAAAGCAGAATCAGCTAAATACATCTGCATCCATCTCTATAGTAGATTATATTGGAAACATCACGTTAGACAAAACCTGGGCAGATTAAACTAAAAGTCGAACAACTATAGTGGTTAGTCGGAATAAACCCTTGACTTGACCTAAAATCAAAATGATTAGTGTTATACAGGGTACAAATATGGGACTGCACTAAAATATCAAACCAACTAGTAATCCAACGTACCCAAAACAAAGTTCTACGATTAATTACCAATGATTATCTCGACGTAACCAACGAAAAGCTGCATGATGACATCCAAATCAAATAGATAGAAGAAGTCATCCAAGATTGCGCCTTAGAACACAAAATAAGATTACTAAATCACAGCAACGTGAAAGCAATACAGCTACTGGAAAACACGCTGGAAATCAGAAGATTGGAGCGAACTATATCATACCAACTTGTGTAATGTATAAGTGTATCTTAGCTTTGCCTTAAGTATTTTAGTTTTATTTTAATTTGGGAAATACATACTGATATATTAATCCCGCACCTGCCTTGCTTGTCTATTAATGCAAAGACAATAGAACAGTAGTAATAAATTAATTTGTAAATTAAAATTGTGCTAAGCATATCTAATGTAAAATATAATTAATAGCAAAAAAATATTATAAAAATATTGTAGACAACCACAACTCGTAACGTAATAGTAATATTTTCAATAAAACAAATTGTAGATTAATCAATAACAACTAGTAACAATTTGATTACTGTAAAAAATAATTTTAAAATATATAAAATATATATCAATATAATTAAAAAAATTCCCAAGATACTTTCCAAAAAAATGACATTATATACAGCCTGATAAACCAACTTTCACATTCTGCACTAGTAACAGTATATTATCAAAAAACGAATAATACAAATAGCGTCCAGATAGTAGAAGTTAAGCGAGTTTTGTGTAAAAATAATAGTTGGATGTCTTGGTTGAATAAACCGCTTTAAACACTGCCTTAACACGCACTCATTAAACTAGATATTCCAAACTTAATTTATTCCATTTATCGAACGGTTAGTTTAGGAAGAGAAACTGTCTATATTTAGAAACACGTACGCCTTTCAGTATAAAACTCTTAATATAATTTTACTTGTTATAACTACATTGTTCTCGTAAGAAAAACGTATTTGTTGAAATAGTTTTAAAAGTAATTGTTATGCATTACAGAACGTGACTAATCGTAATATAACTAACTCTTAACTATAATAGTACTGTACTATAAAAGTATTGAGTACATTTACACAAAATATTAGTAATCTCCTATATTTTCTCATCATTTTTAAAACATCAAAACCACATTCTATTTGTATTATAAGTCGACATATCTTCACCATATCATTATATACCAATGATGGGCATTGGTATATAATGATATGGTAATTACTAATTTAATTAATTAGTCCTATTCTAACCCTTAATCTAAATTATGTCCAAAAATCATATTAAATGGTATTAAACGTTTTAGTCTACGCATTTCACTATCACGTCGCATATTTATCTGATTAGCGAGGACATTGGAATACACTGACATTCTCTCGAAGTACTTCACACAAACACATTGAATTACATTTCTTATAGGTTCTAGAGGAATGCCATGCAACACTTTATTTTGGAACCGTTGAATAATGGATATATTAGATTTGCAGCGGTACCCCATAGTTGGATTATATATAACCAAATAGGATTGAGTATAGACTCATACAGCATTACCTTGTTATCTAATGATAAGTTGGATTTGCGCCTGATGAGCCAATACATTTCATATAATTTCAGTCAAAGTTGTTTCCGCTTAGAGAGTATGCGCTTCTTCCAAGTTAAGCGTTGATCTAAATGCAAACCAAGATATTTGGCACCCTCTGCTTGGGGGAGTTAACAATGATTGATATTTACTGGTGGACACGTTCTTCTAAACAGGATAAAAGTTGTATGGGTGGATTTTGGTTTCATTGGCTTTAATGAACCATGTCTTCAACCACAGTTGTATTTGCTCCGGGTGGGTTTGTAAATTCATTGATGCTGTCACTGGATCTTCATGAGATGCTAAGATTGCTGTGTAGTCTGCGTATCACAGTAGTTATTTTTGTGGTCGGTAGATCGACCGTTTTTGAAAATATAATATGGGACACAGTACACCTTGCGGAACTCCTGAGAGTAGTGGATGTAATTCGATATGTTCATCGCCTTGTTTTACAGTAAAATATTTATCAGTGAGATACGATTTTAGTAATTGATACACGGTTTTGGACCTGAGCAACCAAAAACCTGTTTATAAAGTAAATTGAGAGGCTCGATCCAAGCCGAAACCCCATTTTTTAAATTGGTTCTAGTTTTCTGACTAATCATCGAAAAACAGTAATATTATTGACAAATGCCAATATTTCTTAGAACACAGAAATTAACCCTTAGAATTAGCATTCATTTATTCAATGAACAACCCAATATAGAACAGAAAACATAAACATAACGTAACAATGTTTTGCACGACTGAATGTCTAGAGGGCCGGAGATCACAGATTAATTGAAATTTGGAGACAGATTAAATTTGTTTTCTTCCATTTTTGTGTATTATTTTAAGGAAATTCGTTATAACCTTATTTTTATAGAACTCAAGAAAAATTTTATTTGTTTATAAAAGGAAATGCATAATAAGGATGTTACTTTCCAGGATGTGATAAAGTTTCTTACTTTCAAAAGAATTCTACTCTAGCGCAAAAACGGCTTTTAAAAGTAAGTAATGATAAATATCAGGAAACCTCTCATGGTCTCCCACATCAAGCTTCCGAAGAGGAATCTTGATTCTTTACATTTCAAACCAGCCAGATGATTATGGACCGAAATATGGAATATATTTGCTTAGCCAAGATGCAATTCCTAAGTATAATTTTAACAATAAGTCTTTTATTAGCATCTATATTGATAATTGAATTTAACTACATAATATGTGTATACTCATACACCATCTCACTTAAATCATGGAAAAGAAAAATAAGGCTACGAGTTATACATGGAAATCTGCAGTTGCTCAGCTCACGTTAGAATCTTCAAAAAGAACTAGAAATAAGTACAAATATAATATATTTTCAAAGGAAGTAAATTGGGAGATTTGGAAACTGAAAATTATAACAAATATGTCTCCGCATATGCTTTTGAAACAGACAAATCTGTACGTTAACTTCATGCTGATAAAAACCTGACAGTTTAAAACTAAAAGGGCTAAGAACTACGTGTATAACAAATGTGGTAATAATTCAAGTAAAAATTGTTATATATATTTTATGCTTCTGCATTATGTTATGAAGACATCTCTAGATATTCTTATTTATTAGCAAAAAATGTATAAAACCCAATTTAACAAACATTCTTATTCAGATACTGTCAGAAAATGATCTTTTTTAAAACGATTAATTATGTCGAATATCCTGAACAAAGGCAATGTCATAATAATTACGTGTTGCCTATTTTAGTGAATAAACAAAATAGGATTACAAAAAGTAAAAATGAATAAGATATTTATATAACGGTTATATATTTTCAAAATTTTTGATAGAAATTTTAGCTACTATTATTGTAAATTTATTTTTCAATTTTCCCCTAGAGGACTTGGTTGGCGCAGTGGTCAAGGCGACAGCGCGGCCTCCTACTGTTACTATAGTTGCCGGTTCGAATGATGCTGGGACATGGATATACTTTATGATTGTGATTGCAAAATTTTTATAACAAAATTTGGGTAAAACTTTATATAGAGAAGATCGAATTCTAACTTTGTCTATTATGTAATATGAAACACCAACGATATAAACGTATTGTTTACTATTTCACTAATAAATATATAATATATAATAAATATATACATATCTATATTATATATATATATATATATATATATATATATATATATATATATATATAATTAACGTTTAAATTTGTAAGTTTTAAAAATACAGTATTTATGATACTTGTGTTCAAACACACTATGTTTATATAGCTACTTAAAATAATAATTTTAAACCGCTAGATATATAGACGTCGAATAGCCTGTGCTTCCTGTTGTACCAATGATAGTCCATTACTTTTAATTATCTTCGCATTTGCCGTTTTCTCTCTTACCTGGTAAAAACCATGGCTTACCAATGTCATATGGTACAGTTTCCCGACATAGTATTTCATTCACTGTAATTCAAACTGCTACACATACAGTTTATTAAAAAGTATAAATATATTAACGTCTAACTGACACGAAAATACAATATTTGAAATGACATATGTGGAAAATATTTTCATCAACAGACATTCTAGCAAAAAAAATACATTTTATGTAATTTTATTTGTTATAACTATTATTTATGCAAATTGTTCTCGTAAAATCCTTTATTTATATTAATAAATGAAAAAAAAGGTGTATGTCCGATATTACATAGCAATGTCAAAAAAGAATAAGCAGGTATTAAGCTAAATTGTATGTATATAGTAGAATCCAAAATATTTAAAAAGGTTAAGTAAGTTTTTTGTTTATTTTTATTTTACAACGCGATGCAGAGTCTCCAGAAACAACAATTTGGAGATGTGGTTCCAAGTTACACATTTCTTCGCGCAATTTAAGGCGAATTTTGAAAACTAATTTGAAAATGTTCCCGTACAAAATTCGAGTTGGGTACAGTAATACAATCCTAAGGCTGTCTAGTGAAATTGACGATTTTTGGTCTAAATTGATAATGAACGATGAAGTCCATTTTCTTCTCAGTGGTATACACAGAATCCTCATTTAATTCATGAAACATCATTGCATCCACTAAAAACAACTGTATAGTATGGAATTCATGCTGGAAACATCATTAGTCCCTATTTTTTTGTAAAATGACCAAAGTGTTGCAGTTACTGTTACTGCTGAACGGCATCAAGATATGATTCGAAATTTTCTTGTGTCTGAAATGGAAGAGCAAGGACTAGCAGACATATGGTTTCAGCAAGATGGGGACACACAGCTCGTTCAACAATTTAATTATTAAATGACGTTTTTCCACGAAGACTAATTTCGCGAAGTAGCAACTTAGCATAGCCTCCGGATTTAACAGCACTTTTTCTTACGGGGTTTTTAAAACCAAAAGTTTATCTGAATAAGTCCGAAACGATTCAACATCTTAAAGACAATATTTATCACGAAATTCAAGAAATACAGGCTCAGATGTTGCAGGATGTCATGAAAAGTGCCTTAAAAAGAGTCAAAAGTTGCATAGCAAATCGCGGTCAACAGTTAGCCGATATGATTTTTTAATCATAACGAAAAAAAAACATAAAGACCAAATAAACTTTTTATGAAAACCGAACTTACTTAATTATTCCCCGAGCCAAGTTATAGACAATCAAAATGGTAGCGAGACTTTTGCCCCACGTTGTAATTAAAATAACATTGCAAATAGATAACTAGGTTTAAGTAGGTATTAATCTAAATTGTGTGTATATAGTAGAATATAAAAACGTATAGTAGATAGGTTAAAGGTTTTTTTAATTTTTATTTAGTTATTACAACGATTATGATTTACATATTATATTTTAAAACGTTTCTTCTTTGTGCAAAAATCTAAGTTTGATTATTTTTTACATTTTAGTAAGTTCCTTATTTATTTTTTGAAGTCGGTTTTTTTTATATTTTATATTCAAAATATTGTCCAGTATGTTTTCACCAGTTTTACAATATGTAGTCAAGCAATGTCATGCTGAAGAAAAACTTTGTTTGGTCTTTGCTCAAATAATTCGCCCAGTGCTCGGCTAAAGCGCATTAGTTGCAGTCGGTAGCTGTCCCCATTGAAGGTTTCATTACTTTTAAGCAGCTGGTAGTATACCACACCAACCTGATCCCACTGTTTATAGAGAATTAGCTTGAAGCCATAGATATTCGGCTTTGCTATTGATGATGATACATGACCAAATGGTCCTTTCAATGCCCCTTGGCTTCAGTTCAAAACGTGCTAAATATCCTAGCTTTTGGATCATTCCTATGTTCTTTTAGCGATTGAACATGGTTTCTGGCCTTACTTCCAACAATTCTGTATATTTTTATAGCGTTTTACAAGAAGCATCATCGAGTAATGCACTCAAAGCCTCGTCTTCAATTTTTTGGCTGTCCAGAACAAACTTCGTCTTCGGTATCAGTCGCCATTTTTAAAATATCGTTAAAATATTAAAATTTAAATATTGAAGTCGATGAAGCATGTTTGTCATAAACTACACACAGCATTCGATGAAGGTCATGACAAATCGCTCCTTTTCGCGCTCCTTTCTTAAATCTGAAGTAAAAAAGTAAAACTCCCTACAAATGTGATTTACTCGATTGAGAGTCAGACATTTTAAAGACATTGAAAACATTTTCTTCACTTTTACGAAAATACGCATACTGAAAAGCGTCAGCAAAAAGCATGGTAGTGAGACTTCTACATGAAATTGATTACATTATTGATTACAGTACCCGATGTGATTGAATACATAGTAAAACCATTTGTTGTAAATCCTTTAAAATTAATTTTTAGACTAATATATAAAATATTATCTTATTTTTGTATTTAATGCATAAAATATATAAATACAAAACCTTTTGGGACTACAAATGTACATTTTCAGATTATTCAGCAGTGTACATTATAAATAGTAGATTATAAAAACATCATGATGTAAAAAAACTTGCTGCAGCATAAGCAACCTTTACAGGTATTATTTAATTATATAATTGTTTCCGTTGCATATTGGTTAGCAAATATATCTATAAAGTGCTTTTAAAGCAGACAGAAACCATTTCTCAGAAACTAAGGTACCAATGCTATTGAAATTTTATATATATATTTAAAATAAATCAACTAATTATTGAACCAAGGCTTTCTTTGATTGCAACTGAGGTAATAACTATATACAGCGTCAATAGTACCAGATATTGGATTTTTTAAGCAAATAAGATAGTTTTATTACTGTGAAATAAAGTTTTCGGAAGAGAAAGAAGTCGAACGGGGCCATATAAGATGAATCCGGTAGTTGTTCCGTGGTGTTTATTGAGTTTTTGATGATATTTTATTAGATGGAGTGTTGTTATGATATAAAATCCAAGTTTTATTTTCATAAATATGGCGAATTTGGAATCATTTTCTTCGACGATTTTCAATCGCCACTTTCCTCACCACAGTTAGAGACATTGATAGCAACCATAACAAAGCAAATCTACTATTCACACCACTCATTACCTATTTTGGATAATCTCGATTCACACCAAATTTTCTTTAGTATTTTCAGCACACGCAGTTCCATTTACATTGTAAAATTTAACACAAACTCTGTTCCATGTCTCTACCTATTGAAAATCTTACAAAACATACTTCTTAATCGCACTATACTATGTGATTGGCTCATTGTGGGCATGCGCATTTCAATAATCTACTTCAGATTGACTTTATTATCTGCTAATTCTATGGTTATACATTTACGGACTTGTTACCTTGATATATATGTTTGTGAAAATTGTATGAAATTCATAAAAAATTCTATTCAATTCAATTATAGCGAAGGTAAAAAAAGAGTTTTGATATTGATATGAGGTGAGAATATATATTAATCCCAGTAAGTCTCTAATAGTATACTAATATATATTACTGAATAAAATTAATTTAGAAATGTAACTGAAATTTAAAACGTGAACAAAAATTATAACATATTCTAGATGGCAATATAGTGTCAGAGAGGAAATAAAATTAACTATAGTCCTAATAAAATAGCCAGTACATGTCGTCAAAACTTATAACGTCAAAACATCACAATGTTGCCGCATTAACATACGAGGATCACTATTTATATTTCGGGAATAAAAAAAACAAATAGTTAAGCTGCGAATAGATTTTCATTGTTTTTCAAAGTACTCGCCACGATAATCGATACACTTTTGCATACGCTTAAACCAATCTTCAAAGCAGCTACTCCATTCCGAATGAGGTATCTTCAAAACTTAATTTTTGAATGCTTCAGTATTCGGGCGATGAAAATCGCTGATCACGCAGTTTATTCTTCACGGATGGGAACAAAAAAATCATTGGGTGCCAAATGAGGGCTGCCCGGTGGATGACCTATCAATTCGATGTTTTGAGTACTTAAATAGTTTCTTGTTTGAGCCGATGTGTGAGAGCTCACATTGTCATGATGAAGACCAATCCAGCGTCTCTTTGTTTTCCTTATTTCACAGAAGACTTCTGGCAAACAAATGGTTGTGTACCAATCAGAATTTACTGTTCTACGATCCTCTAAAGGCACTATTGCAATATGACTAGTTTTCCCGAATAAACAGGCCTCCATTTTCTTTGAAGTGCTTCGTGCGCGAACAGCTTTTGTTGGATTTGGTTCTTCTTGGAACACCCATACAGTCGACTGCTTCTTACTTTCAGGCTCATACGAATATATCCATGATCCGTCACTTGTCACGATTTTATAAACGTGTTTCGAAGCACCGCGATTGAATTTCTTAGGCATTTCTTTGCACCAATGGACAAGAGCCTTTTTTGAGCGATTATCAAATTGTGTGGGATCTAACGGGAACATAACTTTCGCACAACTAAGTGTTCATGTAAAATTAAGTTGTCAAATTGTGTTGTGATAATCCACGTTCAAAATCGTAAAAAACCATCGCACGAAAATGTTCACGATTCAGTTCGATTTCTTGCCGAGACGAAACTTTCAACTAAATATAAAATAAACAAATAGCGTCCGTGCGACAAAATGTTCTGAGTACGTATATCGTCAAAAATATCAAACTTTACTATCTAACTGTCAGATGGACTCACATAACAACAGTGTTGCCAGTTTTTGAGATATAAATAGTGACCCTAGTATCACTAAAGCTTTAAAGAATTTTGTAGATATTTGACAATATTGTCGACCATTACCAACAAATATCAAACTTTATAGACTGACATATTAACAGACACAGATTTTCAGCTCTGCTGCTCTGCTTTCAGTATGAGGGAACAAAAAGATAGAAACCTTAATACATCTTATTTAAATTGATAGCACTAAAGAAATTATTTTACAATATTTTATAATATTTAATTGTTTATTTTTAAAAATTACATTTGGGTTTTATTTCAAATTTAATTGGTCAGTAGAATGTGACGTCAGATGTTAGTCACATAATGCATATGAAATCCTCAACTAATGAAATGCTTTCCTAATAAAATATTTTCTTTACAGATGTCTGTAATGATAATTTAAACTAACCAATGAAATGCAGCCAAATAACGTTATCTTAAGTTAAAACTCTATATATTAATCTATGCTTTAGATAGACTATACGAGTAGATACTTATTGTAACCATGTGACCATATCAACAAACGAGTTATGCGAAAAAATACGAAGTATAACGAACGTTAGCAGTATCACAGGCGTTGATCGCATTCCTCTAGAAAGTTATTTCGTGTATTTTCACCGTTTTCAGAGGCAAATGCCCATTAAGCGGTCATTCGTAATGAAAACGACCGTTTGATCGACAGTCTCCTATTTCAATTAAAATATCTCCATTAAGAAAAACTGAACGATTTCAGTTACCCGACCCCATATAGAAAATATCTTACAAATCACGTCCGTTTGCTAGACTATTAAATTCGCCATTTGTCTTTCTCTTTCTAAAATCCACGAAAATAAATAAATAGCGAACTTCTCTTGATTGCTAACGACTTGTGATCGATTTTTAATTCGAACAACCTTCACTTTTAAGATTATTTATCTGAATTGATAAATATAAGCTATACAAGAAGTTAAAATTAAATAATATTTACATTTGCTCAATCAATGTTAAATATTTTGTTATTACGAAAACACTTTCAAGCTAATCTAACGGAATATAAATTTATATGGTGCTATAAGACCCTGTTTCGGCTTCTCTTCTCATTCGAACATACAGAAAGAAATAAAAACACGTCAATAAACAAAATTAAAATACTGCAAAGTTTGTATATATATAAATAAATATAACAACATTTAATTACTCAATATTTCTTCGGGTTTTTTAGTTAACATACAAAAAAAATATATATTCGTTAATTAAAAATATAATATTTGTATTTTATAGATATATTTATTTTTACAGAGTATATTTACTTCATTCACTGAATTTTATTTAATAAATTTATTTCAGAAATTAAGTTGTTTTTACTTAAATGTTATTAACTTAATTTTAACAATTTTTTTAAAACGTAACGTTAGGGCTGTCATCTGCCGCCCCAGCATTGGAAACTTTATCAAAGAACCAATCAAAAGTCTTCACAGCAAAATGTTTTCTTCGCAGGTGCCTATAATGTAGATTTAAATTGACCACTCAAATTAATTGAGTGACCGATATAACCCCATCTGGATGTTGGGCAAAGCAAAACTTTTCGCCAGAGACCCCCATTGAGTTTTCTCTCTATTACTCTATGCGATTTGCCTCAAGAAGCATATTATTATTAATTTTAATATTAATTGAATTAACGACGAACTTTAAAACTAAAGTATCCCTCTCTGGGAATGTGTGGAATGCTGTAACAACGTTTGTATTCTTCCTGAAAAGTTGAAAATTTGACGTAATCGCATCGAACTATTAATAAAATATATATTCGTAGACCAACCCAGGGCAAAGGTACTATTTATACGGAGCATTACTGACCGTTTAATTGTTTTAAATACAAAACTCTATTAAAAGAAATGACATTATAATATCTAGGCAATATAGCAACAATATTGCAAAGTGCGCGTTTTAACTCACAATCTGAAGACACTGACAATAACTGTAACAATAACAATAACTGAGAATAATTGACAATGAAGAAACGTCACACAATGACGGGCGTATATGTTACCACTTCACAAAAACAATAATAATATTACCAATGTCCATTTAAGATAAAATTACCCTTTATATGAAATATATGAAAATCTTTTTTTAAGTATATTTCGGACAAATGACTTTATAAATACATTCATTATTTATATTATACTTTATAACATTTAGGACAATAAACATGTATAATTAGAAAATAAGTTGTCAGTTGTCAGTTGTTAGATTAAATAGTGTTTTATATAAACGTTAAATAGCATTTGAATCAAATAATTTATTAAAATCCAATTTTTTTAGATTTTCCTGTGTAATAAATATACCCGCTTGGTGTGCCCTCGTGCAGTTAAAACGGAAACTTGTCTAGAACTTTATCCATAAGAAATAGTATTCTATATATTTTTATTGCTTTATCTTTAAGCATTGAAACAATTATCAAAATAACAGTGACACTGACAGTTCTTGAGATTTACATAATTCTGGTAATAATATTCAGGATCAAAACAAACATGTTTTTATTTATACTGGATATATTCGATAACAAAATTTCAATTCAATGACAGAGTATCACATGAAAGTGTCTTTATAAATTACTTTTCAAAATAAACTTTTTATTTGTTAATGGTGTACTCGCTAAACAGCCAAATATGCGAAGTGATAGTGAAGTGCGTCATCTGATCTGATTATTGGACCTATATTATCACTTGAAGTTGAAGAGAATGATATAATTTTTATATTTAAGTTCGTGCTCAACAGACTTAAAGGAATCTCGAGACAACCTGAGTTAAAATATCTAGCTTGTCTCATAATTATTATTTTACCTTTTTATTGATAATACTATGTAGTCCTAAAACGACTACTACAAAGTTCTTAATAAGCAAAGATACTCATGTGTGTTGCTTAAAACATAACAAAAAAATAATATAGTCTATCCAAAGAAGTTTTGTACATACATCATCAAGATGTTTAATGTATTGCCTGCCGCATTTTGTAAATTTGTTTCAGAATCAGACAATATTTTCCTTCTCATTTTATTCTAGTTAAAAATAGACACAATGCTATCTGATACGTTCGAACGTGTAACTGAACTGGCCTGCCAAAGTCGTCCGGTTGCAAAATACTTCAAAACAATAGCGATAAGAGTTTTTAAACCGGCAAACGTTATTTTAATACTTTGCTTGTTTTGATAAATTTCAAATCGCTGCTTATCATTACTTTTATTGAAAATTCTGAAGCCAGACGGAACAGACTGCGTCTCTAAACAGTTATTTTGAACAGGAACGAGATAATGAACGCCCCTCATGTCAGTAAAATCTCTATCAGTGTTATGTTATGTTAGCTCTATCAGAGATTAAATATATGTAAAATATATTTAAAATATTAATATATATTAAAATTTAAAATATTAAATAAAATATTATATATATTATTAAAAATATATTATATAATATATCAAATATATATTAAAACAGTGAGTAGTTTTTCAATACAAACATAATTTAATACAATTGTTTCAAAGGAAACTGTTAGTCTGAAAATTTCGAGGATGTCTAATGGAACTTTACGGATGTTGCGATTAAAAGAATACAATTTTTAAAAGCATATAATAAAATGAAAGAAGTCTTATTATGTCAATTTATGTATTTAAATGAGACATAGATACTGCAAAATAGGACCAATAAGCCCGATGGTCACTCATGGCAAGATTATAATAAATAGTGTTCCACCAACAAAAGTTGATGGAAAAGAGTAAACGATGGAATAACCATTGATTATGTTTTATTAGTTCATAAAAACTTCGGTTCGGATGAACTCGATCAAACAAGTTGAAGAAAAAATTGACAAAATGATGGAATTGTAAACAAAAGCTAGATAGATTGGAAATTAATTAATTATTTACTTGAATGAAACTTTCTGAATATGATATGGATCCAATGCTGCCAATTTCTATGGTAGGGTGATGAAAATGGGAAGAAGTAAAGGTGGGTATATAATTAATATATAACTGTAGGAAATATTATTGTAGAGTGTAAAAAAATTATGTGCACAGATATGTGTGTAATTATTCAGAATATACATGAGCATTTGATTAAAATGTATCAGAAAAGAAAGAATAGTAATTTGCATAAATGGCAAATGCTTGAAGGAGAATGCAGCGATTAAATCTAGTTTTATCAAGAAAAGTGTATACAGGTATTAACAGAACAAACTAAGGAGAAATATAGTGATATCAAAATGTTTTACAAGGAAACACTGTACCGAAGGACACAAGAACTAAGCGTAAAAGATGGTGCTCCCTAATGAAAGTAAAATATATTACTTGGATATACTAAAATTGTTAATTAGGTGGATTACGCCTCTAGGTGATACAACAACAAACGCGTCTAGAACCCCAACTCATAGGTGGTGTGGAAAAGAGTTCAACGTAAATATAATCAAACAGAACTTAAGCCTACAAACTATTACAACTGTGTACTCAACTGTAGTTTTAAGTCCTTCGATAATATATTATTTTTTTATTTAGATTAAAATTTTGTTACATGTCAAAGCCAAACTGTACTAAAACTCTAGTACTAAAGTTTATGCGGCAAAATAGCGACGTTTTGACGTCACAAATTTAGATGACGTATGTACAAAACTTCTTTGGATAGACTTTATAAAAATAGATTTATTTAAAAACGTGGAACAAAACAGAAATATAAAAATCAGTTAAAAACCTACTGTGTTTAATGCAGACAAATACTAACAGTATATTCTCTTACGGTATATACACAGTTAACTGAAAATTTATGGCACATTACGCATATACATATTACGTATTGTCGACTACCTGATTTATGACATTTTCACCAAATGTGCATACACTCTTGCATAGCGAATAACAACTGGCAGTGAAAATTGAAAGTGGTAATTTTACAAGTAAAATCAACTAATTCAACTTCACGGGTAATTCATTAATATAATTTTAAATTAAAATATAATATAAAAATAATAATAATAGTTATAAAATCTTATTTTAGTGTGTTACCTGTTAGTAGAAACGTATATCTATAACAAAAGTAATGAGTAGTAATAGACAAAGAAATAGAGTTTGAACTTTATAGAAATTTTATGAAATTTTGGGTAAATATTTCCCAACGTCCAACATGTAGATGTCACTACTTTTAACATATTACTTGTTTTATTCGCTATGCTAAGAGCCGCGACGGGATCTGATTGGTTCATTTCATTCTAAGGTTTGTTTATTTATTTTGTACGCCATTTTCAATGTGCCTCATATAAAGAATAGTGTGGTTCGCTTTTTATAACCTTTATAAGCTAAATTATTATTTTATTTTATTAGTATATACCAATCGGTAGTTGAAATGTGTTCTAGGAAGTGTTGTGTGCCCGTATGCAAAGATAGTGAGGAAATGCATCATCGTTTTTCGTTAAAGAAGTACCCGGCGATCTTTAAGAAATGAGTAGAAAACATTATAAATCCTAAACTGGTTGGGTTGAACATAAAACAGATTGATGATCGTTACCGCGTGTGTCATAGACATTTTTGTGATACATTTATACTTTGCTTTAAGTATTTATGAACAAGTTAGTGATGGTGAAAATAATACCACGAGCCCAGAATATGTACAAATGGAAATGGATCAAAATCAAAATGATATAGAAGGTAAATTGAAGGAGTCAGTTACATTTCTGTTCATAATTCTTACCATTAATTTCTAAACTGTTTTACTATATTTGTAGTGCTTAGTTCCATCGTTCGAGGTCCACAACCAGGGTGTGCGAAGCCAGTGTCATTAGCATTTGAACAAACTCCAGAAGATAATGGTAAAGTTTTTATTAATTCAGCTAGTATCCGCCTTTCTGATCATTCTTATTGTTAGTTACTTGACTCTATAACTTCAGTTCCAGATGTTACTATAAGAGCAAACAAAGTTTTACGTCTTACCATAGTGTACAGCTCAGGTTATCTAGTAAAACTTTTGAAAAAACAAATTAAGTGTAATTTCTGTTTACATACAATTATGAATAAATTAGTAGACCCACAAATTGAGACTTATTATATAGAAGCAAGACAATATCTCGTGCCCCAGACTCCAACAAAATTGTTTTATTATACTGTAAGTAGGTCTTTGAGCTATGTCTTTTATTTTATTTAGCGATACAGCCTCGTCAATAATATAACAAAATTTTTGTCAAATGTTTAAAAATACAGTAAATTTAAAACCCTTCAATTATACATTCCATAATGATGTTTCCGATAAAATATTAAAAGTAATAACAAGGTGTGCTATATACTTTTGAGTAAAACAGGTAAACAAAATTTTAAGAGACAAAGACTCAAAGTTTGATTTCGGTATAAGAAAACAAAAAGACAGAACTCTGATAGATCATTTTAAATTTACAGAAATATGAAAAAGGAAAAAGACGGAATATATTATTTATTTTATATTATTACTCCATAATAATTGATGTAAAACAGAAAATATTCACAAACGTAAAACGTATATTTCTTGACCTAAACAAACACCAAAACTTTTAAACAACTGGCTTAAAAATAGATGCCCATAAAAGATGATGGCTTCGCACAATTTAAACAACCAATCACGTTCCATTTTAGTAGCGGTTTCATCAATTTAAATTAGCCAATCACAATTTGCGATCGCAGCGCCACCGTTGATTGAACTAAGCCAAACATTTTCCCAAAGTCGCCTATACAGTGAAATTTATGTTTTTCTATGGAAGTCATTTCAGTTTTTGCCCTGGCGATGGTGGGAGCTCTGGTTGCTCTTGATTGTTTGTATTTGTTTACAGTTTATTTCTTATTCTACCGTTCATATTTTGATTATAAATAGTAGACAGTAATGGATAAATCATTAATTTGTGAATATTGTCAAAAAATCTTTTGTAGCAATTCTAATATGAAAAGGCATACGAGAAAATTCCATCCAGGTGCATACATATTCAATGTTTGTTTTAATTTTGCAATTTGCATTCAATTCTATACCAAATTAATTATATTTTAGGCATAACTGACCCTGCAAGAGTAAAAATGCAGATAAGTATGACCCGATGTCCTTTATGTAAGAACATCTCATCAAAATCACAGATCGTTAATCATATAAAGTCATTCCACGACATTAAAATTGAATAAAAAACATCAGATTTGGGTCGCTCGAAGATTTTGCGGTGTGGAAAAATAATATTGAATATTGAAATAACTAATCCTATTTCCTAAGTTCTTGAAATGAAAAAACATTCAAAAACTCCAAGGAAGTATTAAAATAAATTATATCCAGATGTTATTAGTTATCCAGATGGAATAATACCGGCAGACCAGAGACGAGACTGTAAAATACAATACATTAAAACAAGTGTAGTGCATGGAAATGAATTGGATAAGTTATTTCTATTAAAACCTAGATGGAAATATTATAGCAGCTAAAATTCTAGTGGATGCTATATTAGTTTGTTTTTTTTTGATAACATTATTATTAAATGTGCTTAATACAATCTTAATTATAAATTAATTTATTGCTACAATTCATTTGTTCTTGGATTAATTCACCAGCAAGACGTAATATATATATAGATATCAAATAAATATATCAATAGATATTCCTCAATTATAAACTTTCTAGAAGTTCATATGGTTTGGTTCGTTTCTTCTGATATCCTGCGCGTTGTCCAGTAGTTCTATTGCTTCCATGTTAGTATGATTTAGTAATCTTTTTTCATGTTTTAAGGCGAAATCTTGGATAACTTCGCCAATCCATTTGATTTCCAGGTCATCGTCCAGTTCTTCGTTGGTTACGTAGCGATAGGCATTAGTAATTAATCGAAGAATTTCTATCTTGACAGCGTTGGATGATTTAAATTTTTAGTGCAACCCCATATTTACACCCCATAGGTCCAAATTGGCTTTATGATTTTCTGATAAATTAATCTCTGATTTTAGATCAAGTAGAGAGTATCTTCCGACTAACCAGCATAGTTGTTTTATTTTGGTGTTTTGCTTTTTGTCTAACATGATGTTTCCAATTTAATCTACCGTCAAGATGGATGCCGATGAAAAATTAACATGAACAGATTTGGAGCTAACATATTAAGTTGAATTTTCCAATATTTCGTCCATTTGTAGATTTTGTTGACTGCCACTTGTACTTTTTCTACTGCCCTATATCTCTATGTCGTTTGCCATAATAATAGTGTCGTCAGCAAAGTTTCCAAGTAGTGTTTCTTTTGTTGTTAGGATATCAACAGTGTAGAGCAGATACAGGAGAGGTCCTAAGACGCTACCTTGTGGAACTCCAGCCGAGATATTTTAAATGTGATACTCTAAATTTTCTTCCGAATAAATATAACTCCAGCAATTGACAATAGTCACGCGGTAACAATTTGCTCATCTTACAGATTAATTCCAAATGCCAAACCCGATGAAAAGCTTGTGAGACATCCAGGAATATTGAAGGGTAGTATTACTTTTCCTCAAATGTATTTTCAATAGCCGCAGTTACTCTGTGCACTTGATCGATTGTTGAGTGGTGATTTCGAAAACCAAAATGGAAATCTGGTATTATTACAAAATTTTTAGCTCCTTTAAATATTAGTTTCCCAAATAGATTTGATATTGCAGATACCAGAGAAATAGGCCTGTAAGATTCGAGTTGTCCGGCAGGTTTGTCAGGTTTTCTGAGCATAATTATTTTTGCCACCTTAAAGCATTCCGGAACATGCTTCAGTCTTAAACAGGCATTAAGTAATCCAGGTGAAATATCATCTATTCCAGGTGCTTTTTAGGCTATATCAGGTCAAATCCAAGATAATTGTTGCAGTGGCGTAATTTTAACGATTCAACTTATTGACTCGTAAAGATATTCTAGTAATGAAGCATTGGTAAATGGGGTCAAAAAGAAAATAGAAGTAAGAATTTTGCCACGAATAGGTTTGAATTTTGTTTGCCGAACAATGTTATCGAAGATGATGAGAAATAGGACAATGCGTTCAGTTAATATGTCAAGTTTGTGGCTTGTATGATATATTAATCTGTGACTGCACCTAAGTAGGACATAACATAAAAAAGTATGCTTAAAATTCTACCTCATGATGTAAAGAAGAGTTTATCGATTATTTTTATAGAAGTAGAACTTTGGTTTGTTAATGTAATTATTATATATTGAGAAATAAATTATATTTATTATCTTATATATTATTTACATATTTTCTTTTTTTTTTCAGGTTCATTATAGAAGGTGAAAATTATACTAGAAAATGTATTCAATTTATTTTTTCATTTAATTTATTTACTCTAATTATATTTATATTATATTCATCAAATATACGTATAATTTATAAGAACTGGCAACATCGCGTGACAGGCTTTTAAAGTATTAGACTCTGATGCTGGCTTCCATATGAACTAATAGTAAAACCAAATGAAATCAGGACATTTTTGAAACGAATAATTATGGTCGATGAAAGATCACCTATAACAATAATGTACGAAAAAGATCGTGTCCATAGCTCAGAAAATTTCACAAAAGGAAGATGATCTTGGTCTCGATCATCTCAGAAGTAACCCCTGCGTTAGAAAAGATCGCCCTCCTTCATGTTTAATATTTAGTACATCAGAATCAGTACAATAAAATAGAGGCTTGGTTTATTTTCATTTTCAATTTTCAAAGAAACAATTTTTAGTAACGTTCATTCTGAACTACAATTACCGACTGGCGAGTGACCAATTTAGAAATCAGCCCAGAAGACATACGGTTACCGACGTGACTAGGAGGATCATTCTGCTTGTTATATTTTGCACTCTTGTCTTTTAAATAATCACAATTATAAATTTACGACCATACCCCAGCAGGATTCGAACCCGCGACTATCGCAACAGCAGGAGGACCGTCCTCTTGCCTTTACAACTGCGCCAACCAAGCCGTCACTTGTATTTTTAAAACATAATTTTTCATCAAAATCTTTATTTTTTGCAAAAACAAAACTGCATTTCTTATTAAGTTTTGGTATATTTATATCGTAGCACATATAAAATCGTAAAGTAGTTTCTCAAAATCAAGTTATCATGACTCTTCATATCATAAATATATTTTTAATTTTTGTTGAGCATCGTCAAATAACTTTACTAGTTTGATACATATTAAATATCCCTTAACTTTGTAACTTTTAAGTGAAACCAATAAAATATACTCATAAAAATAATGGCAGCAGCTGCTAACACTATTCTTCAAAAAAATTTGTTCATGCCTTAAAAAAATATTCAAAACAAAAATTAAATTAGAAGCATTATTTTATCCACTCATATCTCCAAGGGGGTAGTAGAAAAGTCAATATCAAATGAATTGATCAAGGGAGCAATAAAACAATTTATTAAAATGAATCAGTGTTTTTAGTCATCAAGAAACAAAACCAGATACCAGAAAAAGAATAAACGGTATTTAATCCAAAATATATTGTTAAAATATATTAATATATTTAATAATCAATACTTAATATTTAGGGACTAGTTTATTAGTATCAACATTAAAAGAAACAAAAACAAGTTAATTTACGGGATTTTCTCGGATATACTCCTCGTATAACTCCAAAAATCTATCTCTACAATTAATTTTCACCCTCAACTTTGACAAGAGCAAAAACACGCCTGATAATTTCCTATGTAATGAATATACTTCTTCGGGTGGAGGACATAATCGATGAACCAGCATCGTCTGTGCCAGATTCTGAATTCTGGCAGTTAAATCTTGCTGGGCAAAATCGTATTTGCCGGGAGTGCGGAAAATTTCACCGAGCATCATGACAGCGTCGACATGAGCATCTTCCATTATCTAAAACATATAGTGTAATAAATTCGTCTTTTAGAAATATGTATGCTTACTTTGCTTTCATAACCTGTCAAAAATCCTATTTCACGTGACTTGCTAAGTACAACATCAGTATTTCCGTCACAAGCAGCCTTTAATATGACGACATACTTATCCATAAAGTCCTTTGGGTATTCCCTACTTGCACCAAAATCCAGTAATAACAACTGGAAGCAATGTTTATGTTAGTAATTAGTTATACACAATATACTAGGTTTTCAGTAATTTTTTTATTAATAGAATTTACTAATTAATTTAATATACTTGTTCCACTGATATGTAGAGAAAACAGAAACTACAAAAATATCAAAACAATATGGCACAATATCCTAATACAATCTAATAACATATCCTAAGATTTGACATATCTCAACAACATAACCTTGAAATATTAGAAATTTAAAAAAACGTGCTATTAATAGAATTTACTAATTAATTTAATATACTTGTTCCACTGATATGTAGAGAAAACAGAAACTACAAAAATATCAAAACAATATGGCATAATATCCTAATATAATCGAATAACATATCCTAAGATTTGACATATCTCAACAACATAACCTTGAAATATTAGAAATAAAAAAAACGTGCAATTAATAAATATCTAGAACTAGTTATATTAAAGTTAGCCTATCTATCTCATCTATATCTAAAAACTATTTGACAGTACGCGATGTTGCCAAATTGTTCAACAATGTTAAGAATCACAATATTTCGGTGGTCGCACCACACTGTCAAATGATTAGCACCGTTAATATTTGCAATTCATTGACTATACTTGTCTCTAATGACATTTAGTGTTTTGTGTAATATTATATTGTTTCTTTGCGTATTTCTATTTTTTTTAAATATTCATATATCATATATCTAAATATGTAAAACAATATAACGATAGTTTTAAATTAACATGAACGTAGATATTTTAAAAAATGGGAACCAAGCTTGCCATATTCATAGGATAAGTTTGTTAATTTTTGGTTAAAGTAAGAAAATGTGATTTAGCTCTTAGATATTACATATTATAAGCTTCTTTATATGTCTCCCAGAGAAAGACTTGTTTCCAAGTGATAGGAAAGCATCAAAACTTATCTTATCAAAACACTCCATAATTTCGTTTTATGAAAACATTTATCACAACAGCATTTTTTTATGTAAAACGCCCAAAAATCAAAGGAAGCTAAATGTGGCCAATAAGATGTTTTTAAAACAGTTTATTGGGTTTGATTTGTTATGTTGGTTTTGAAGTCATTATATTGCAAATAGTGATCTTGTTACCTGCTTCTTAGTTGGATTATATAAGAAATTTGCCCAGTTTGGATCGGTTTGCATATATTTGAAGCGCATGATTTCCAAAAGGCAAAGGTTCATAACATTTTCGCCTATAAATTCCCGATCCTCATAGTCCAAATCAAAACACTGATCTACCGGCAAGCCTTCAAGAAGTTCTGTCGTCAATATCTTCTTTGTTGAGATGTTTGCTAAAGCCAAGAACATTTTTTAAAGTATGATAAGTAAACGTTGACAAGAAATATACCATCGACATAAGGGACATAATAGGCATTATAATTCTTTAAAATATCCTTAAACTTTCTTGTACAAATTGCCTCTCTGATATAATCGACTTCCCAAGCTAGTTCTCGCTTTGCCACTGTCATTAAATTATCCAGAAACATTCCCTTAGGAAACATGTTCCACATGGTCATAATTCCCCCTAAAAAAACGTTACAAACATCCTTATAAAGTTTGGGTTTTAACCCTGATGATTATACCCAGCATGTCCAAATCGTTTTCAATAGCTCTATCAACACCTGGATACTGAATTTTTACAGCAACTTCACGGCCGTCACTTAATTTAGCATAGTGAACCTGTCCAATAGATGCAGCGGCAAAAGGTTTGTCGTGAAACTCAACGAACTTCTTCCTCCATTCTGTTCCTAACTCAGATGACATCACCTATAGGAAAATATTAACAATAAAAGCTGATATTAATGGGACTGTTAAGTAAATCAACTAAAAAAATGTTAAAATACAGGGTCTGTCTCAAAAGTTTCCAGATTTTTTTGTAGACAATTTATTGTTCATGCATTTAAACTTATAAAAGTAAGCTTTTTGTGCATAGATACGTTTTATAGACATGTATTAATTTTGTTTTCATAGGCAAATCAAGCTGGCTTTATTTTAAGTTTCAAGCAAAAATTGACCAAACACTGTGTGTTTTCCCAATGCGACAAAAAATACAATACAGTCTATCCAAAATGGCTGTGAACATACATCATCAATATGTTTAATGTATTGCCTGCTACAATTTGTAAATTCATTTTAGAATCAGAGAATATTTTCCTTAACATTTTATTCTACTGAAAAAGAGACACGACGCTGTATCATAAGTTCGAATACGTCCGGTTGTCAAACGTATGTAAATGTCTACTACAGTTTATAAAACACTAAACGTTCTTTTAGCATTTTACTTGTTTGTTTTGATAACTTTTAAATCGCTGGTTAATATATCATATTACTGTGATTGAAAATGCCGAAACCAATAGATAGAGACAGAATCTGATTGCATCTTTAATCAGTTATTTCGAACAGGAATTAGATAATGGAGGCCCTGTTTTGCCAGTAAATTCCGTTAGGGAAGTAAATATTGATGATATTAAATATTATAAGTAGCTACAATTTTATTGAAAATGTTTTTAGTGTGTTGCTGCTGCGCTGAATATTAGTGTGGGCACTGTGATTAAAATATCTAACAAAATGAAGAACAATATGTTAGATTCACACAAGAAAACCCGTGTATATACGAAGTGGGTGACGAATAAAGATCATCTTGATATTAGCTGTATTCGAGATATTACGGAATAGTTAAAAACTGAGTATACAAAAATTTTCTCGATATAAACATAATTTAATCAAATTATTTCAGAGAAAATTGTTAGTCTAGAAAGTATACATAACAAAGTTAGGGACAAGCAGCTTTTTAAGTCTTCCCTTCATACACTCTTACGAGACAGAGGATTTAAATCGAGTAAAGATAACCCTCGAAGAGGTCTAATGAACCGTCCAGACATTGCCTTGAAAAGAATTTAATTCTTAAAAGCATACAATAAATTCAAGGAAGATATGTTATTTGACTTTGTGTGTCTTGACGAGACTTGGATATTTCATCATGGTTCATTGGGCCACTCTTGGCAAGACTAACAAAAAAAAGTGTAAAGACAACAAAAGTTGTTAAAGAACCTAGAGGAACCATATTTTATCAGTTATTGTAATAGACAATGCTCCATATCATAGCACACTGGTAGAAAAAATCCCAATAATAACATCGACAAAGGTTGTAATAAAGAAATGACTTTCAAAACATGGATTAAGTTTTAAAGAAAATATGCTAAAAACTGAACTACTTCAAATTATTAGTATGGACGCGATCCTTGAAGTATCTTAAAAAATGAAAAATATAATATTGGAATCACCGAAAGGAGAAGGTCTGGAGACCAAATATATGAAACGTAAAAAAACAGTGTTTTCAATATAAAAATAATGTTAATTTTCAAAGGTAATTTTGTTAATCTGAAAAGTATCCTTAGAAAGCTTAGAAATATGCAGCTCTTTGAGTAATATAGGATTTAAAATGTGTAAAGATAGAGGTCTTGGACCCAATGACCCAGAGGAAGTGACCCAATGGTCAATCATGGTAAGATGATAATCAAATTAATGTTAAGATCACAAAAGTTGATAGAAAAAGGTAAACGTAATAAGGTAATGGAATAACAATTGATTGAGTTTTATTAGTTATAACATTTATTAATAATTCACTGCAGATATATTGTTCCTCATGCTGGAAACAGAAGGCGTTAATAACCCTTTCAGTTCGAATAAACTTGTTCAGACACATTGAAGAAAAAATTGACAAATGATGAAATTGTGAACAGATGTTAGATAGATTAGAAATTAACAGCTTAGTTATTCAGTTGAATGAAATTTTCTGAATATAGGATTATGATTCAATGCTGAATATTTCATAACATGAAAATATGCCCCTAGAACTCATAGATGGTTGTGAAGAGTTCAACGGAAATACAATAAAACAAAACTCTAACCTGCAAACTATTATAACTTTATAATTATTTGTAGTTTTAGGTCCTTCAATAATATATGCATTTGATGTACCTACTATGTTAAAATAAATTATAAGTGATAACTGTAGTTTAGTTTTAATTATTTTATTTAAATTAGAATGTTGTATGTCAAAGCCAAAATAAACTAAAGCTCACAGTTGATGCGGCAACATTGTGACATCTTGACGTCATGAATTCAAATGACGTGAGTTCACTGTTCTATTGAACGGATTTATAACTCAATCTCTTTAAGACTGACTAAAAAGGCAGAAAAATATTGCTTGACTTGAATAAGTTGGTAATTATTGTTCATTTCAATACTCATATAATTTCATACAATTAATAAATTTGATCATAATAAAAATAGACTGCAGAATATCTATACTGCGCGACTCATACGACCCTGTGTATAAAATGTATAAGATTGCGTGTTTATGTTAAGACTGATAGTGAGTGATAGTAAAATATGAATAATAATGAGTGAAACATCTAGATATAGATTTAGTTTATGTTAGAATAGATTTAAAACATCAGTATTGTTTTGTGCTTGCCATCAACAGTCGCCACATCTTTCTATAAAACAAAATAGTTGTCTAAAATAAAATAAATGAGATTTCATGTGTTAATAATTCCCCATATATAAATAAATTGGATACAGCCTGGCAACATTGCAGTATCCAATAATATGATCATCAGCTAGTACAAAAATGCCTTCTCCTTATATTCTGGAGAAGTTTTGAAACAAACCCTGTACACATGCCTTCAACAATGACATTGTTGTTAAAAATCAATGATACCCAGCATAAAAATAATAAATGATAACCTGATCCAATTGCCAATTAGGCATAAAATCAGCCGACTTTCTAACTCTTTCCAATGCTTTTGCTAGTTCTGGATTAACAATCGAATCATCCTGAATACTGAGTATTTGACCAAGTTTAAGTGCAGCACCTGTAAATTATCCTTATCATTAATTGATTGTTTGGCTTTGATACAACATATTTTAATCACAATAAATAACTTACCTCTCACTTTACACAATGTGTCAACTATTCTTTTCATATTTGCTTCATTTAGCATTATATTAGTTCCATCAGTTTCAACATTATCAACAGAGAAAGTTTTCTTTAAATATTCGGTTGCTGTGCCAATACTTAAACCTGCAGCTAATGTTCCAAAAGACCACATCCTTCCAATTTTACTAGAAGGCACTTTTTGTTGTTTTGCATTATCTGTTAACTGAAATAATAACGATGTACCTTTTCATGTTTAAATAGTGAAGATTTAATAAAGCTTAACACACCTACTTTTAACTTTGATTTAGGATGAGGACTTGCTGATGGTTTGGCTTGATTTTCTTTTATAGTTTCACCAACTGTTTTTTCTTTTCCCCTATGGTCATTTTCATATTTTTCCTTTACTTCACTTTTTTTTATTAATTTGGCTCTATGCTCCATATCTAGTTTTTCTAACA
Organism: Rhynchophorus ferrugineus; assembly: GCF_030347505.1. Taxonomy (NCBI): domain Eukaryota; kingdom Metazoa; phylum Arthropoda; class Insecta; order Coleoptera; family Curculionidae; genus Rhynchophorus; species Rhynchophorus ferrugineus. The sequence continues at coordinate 22,633,097 of NW_027472590.1, read as the reverse complement.
GTTCCCTGTCACTTTCTGTTAATTTAATTTGATATTCAAGTGGTTGTAAGTTATCAACTACAGAATTTGATATACTACTAGATACATTTAAAGAATTCAAAGTTGATAATTGGTCTTTATTTGGATTATCCAATGATTTTATGATCAAACGGTCTCTTGTATCCAAATATGACTGCCTACTAGTCTTGTTTTGGGCTAGAAAATGTGTAGTTATAAGATCCTCCTTTAATACAAATTCAAAAATATTATCGTAGTTAGTAGCTTATTTAGAATTTATTAGTTATATTATCTTACCATTGCCTAATGTCAGATCCGCATATACTTTCAAACCCTGGACCACAACATTCATCCTTTCAGCACTTTCTTTAACAGTGTTAGCAACATCCTCTATATTATTAGGTTTAATAGTGACCGATTTTGTCTTACCCTCCTCCAAGCAACGTTGAATAAGAGGAGGAATACTAGAAGTCTTATATACATGATTTAAGCTGTCACATTGAAGCTTAACCTGAGCATCAAGAATTAATTTCAGTGCCCTTAATAGACTAATCAAATCTCTGTTTACGGACATTAGGCGTTAATTTCCGACTTATTAAGTACAGGTTAATATTGAAAGCGTTAATAATAAACACCGTAAAAAACAAACTTACTTCACTTAGCTGATTTTAAAGAGAAAAATTAAACAGGTGTTTGAACTGATGCAAAGAAACATAAAATTTCAACAAAAATAGTAATTGTTTAGTTATTATTTTCTAGGGACTAAATAAAATTTAAAATTAATCAAAAATAAATATTAATTTAGAAAAAAATAGTTATACAAGCAAAACTTTTCGATTCTGGGTATTTTAAAAATAGGTTATATATATTACTCATACCGATGTTTATTTAGTTGCATATACATTCAGAAAATTATACAATAGATTAATTTGCTATCTTAATATAATTTAATTAAATATACTTTATAAAAATATACAACTAGTAAATTTTAGGCTGTTTGAAAAAGAATATTCAATTATAAAATATAAAACATAAGTTGTTATGAAAATTTATTCCTTCCTATCTTTGTCCTGGCCTAAAATCAGGCGGTGGAATGCACGACGCCTATCCGGTCGCAGATGGAAGACGACTAGAGGTGTTGGATACCCAAAAATTTCTCGATATTTCGATATATCAATTTTTGAAATAAGTATATATATATATTCTCAATTCAATTCTCAAATTTTTACCTCTCTGGATTTGGGAATGCCAACCGAACCGTCGAAGTGGAGACCTAGATGTTACAAATCACTTATGATTCAGCACGGGACGGAATTATTAATATCACTTATGGCTTCGGAAAAAAAGAGAGGCTTTATTTACATCGCTGTTATTCTATACCAGTCTCAATACACATTAAAACGCCCTTTACTTGTTATTCTTCTTCTTTTTTACATACTAAGAATTTACTCTTGTTTCGACATGAATCACATATTTAACACTACGTAGGTGACATTATCCAGCCATGAAATTTCCAGAATTTGTACCACTTGATGATTTGATCGTGCTTCTTCTGTAAACGTCCTTGACAACAACAATTGAGAAACAACAACAATTGAAACAATTGAGAGCATAGGGTATTGTCCTCTCGACAAGCTTCGAAATGGCACTGAGAAGACTGATGGGTCTGTAATCAGACTGAGATGACTTTGCTCCTTTCTTGGGAATAATCACTATATGTGCGGGTTTCTAGGACGCCAGGAAATGTTGCAGCCTAATGATAGAGTTAATGATGTTTGCCAGTTCCGCGAGCAGCTTATGCGGGAGCTTTTTTAACTGGGTAATCGATATTCCGTCGAAACCCGGAGATTTTTTGGTTTGCAGTTTGCCGATCATAGTCTGCAGATATTTTGGAGTCTAGTTCGTCAAGGACAAGAACTTCGGAAAGACGATTTTTGTCTTAGAAAATGAAGAAATCGAGGACTCTTGCTGCGCCTTGAGAAACCGAGCTGGGATGGTGGGTGGGTTCATCTGGCAGTGTAAGACCATAACCCTAGTCTGCATTTAGAGCTACGATGGTGTTGCCTGCGGAATTCGCTTTGGAGTTACCCTAGGTGGGGTGTTGAGCATTGAAGTCGCCACCTATTATTTTTGGAAATTTTCCATGGACGAGTGATCGGTATTGTGTAGAGTTGTATGGGGATGTAATCACGAAGGGACGTTCTTCGGTATCTATTTTAATGGAGGTTGTTTGCTGGTAAAAAGGGTAGCAGCTCGTGTTTGACTCCCTCTCTGAAGAGAAGGGCCGTTCCACTGCCTTGGCCCAGGATTCTATAGACGCGAGGGTTTCAGGAAAGTCTCCTGGATGAGAGCGATGTCGACGTGGTATGTTATCATGACTTCTTCAAATTCTGCTTGCTTCTCGCGTAAACTGTTTGCATTCCATGTCATCAGTACCAGAGATATTGGAGCGGCAACATTTGGTGAGCCAGGGCGATCACTTGCAGGAAAGCTTGAGGTCCAGTAAACGTCTGGATTAGAAGTTTAAGACCGGTGTAGTGGAAGAGTGACGCTGGCTAGTTTTTGAGATAGCTTCCTGCCACCTTGGTTGTTCCATGTTGAAGCTAGCGGAAGTCTGGTTAAGATTGGAATTATTGGTTGGTTTGCGGTGTGAGGTTCGCCGCAGTTACTGCACCTTGGTGGTGTTTCTGGAGGTTTGGTACAGTTTTAGTGTCTGGCACTGTTGTGATGCCTGGCACATTTGACGCACCGGGAAGGGGCTCGGCAGTGCGAGCTGGAGTGCCCGAAGAGCTGGCAGTTGCACTGTACTGGTTGTCAGTTTCCCTTCTGGATCTCGATCTTAACTATGACGAAGCCGAGTTTCGTCATATAGACGATTTGTTGCTCTTCACAAAGTGCACGTACCTCGTCAGTGAAGAGTGATTCTGGGATGTTTAATTCTCCTCCGGATGACAGAAAGAGTGGTAAGGATAATTCCTTTTCTCGAGCGGGATATTAAGTTTACGGTAATCCTCGCTTGTAGGGACGAATAAGAGGATCCCTCCTTTTTATTTCCGATGTCTGTGAATTTGATTGATTGTGCCCTGGAGATTCTAAGCAACTCCGGGAGCCTCTTCTTCTCATGGAGCACTATAGGTCGGATTTTTTCTTTTGAAGGAATCCAATGGCCGAGGCGGTTGGTACAGTGTTTGCTGTTGAGGTTAAAGTTTGATTAGCAAAATCGATTTCTCGTAGAAATCCGAGGAGTCTGTTTGTATTTTCTTCTGTTGAGGCATTTCTAAAATTTTGCAGCCCATACCTATATCCTCCTAAGCTAGGTGAATCGTGGATAGTCATCCAGTATGTGGTAAACTGAGGTAGGGCCAAGGTGACAAAACTCACAGTCAGCAGGCGGGCTCGAAGTCATCAAGTGACCGTGCGAAAAACGACAGTGGCCCAATCTCAGTCGATTCTGAGCTATGGCATGGTGACGAAGGGAAGGAACGCGAAGAAAAGAGAGAAAATCAACTTTTACCTGAAAAAGCCTGTTGTGGTTGGCCTCCTAGGCCCAACGACGTTGTACCTCGTTCTTTGTGAAACAAGAAATGAATGGGATAAGGTCAGTATGGATACAGAGGATGGATCAGAGGTATGAGTGGAGTAGTTAAGGATAAGATGGTCCAAGACAGGTGGATGACTTCAAGTGGTACGGTCAGATTTAAGGAAGATGGTAGAGCAAACAAATCCCTACGATAAGAAAGAGGTGGGGTGGATGTAAACTTGCACAAGTTAATTGCAGGGGAGTATCAAAAGGTGCCCAGCGATATTCTAAGTGCAGTATTTTGAAGGGAATCAAGGGATTTGAGGTAAGTTGGGGCAACAGCGGCAAAGAAGAGGGAGCCATAGTCTAGCTTAGGAAGGATTATGGAGGAATATATTTTAAGTATGGTTTTCTGGTCAGCACCTGTGTGACGGTTAGATAGTCAACGCAGCATTTGCAGCATGCCTCTAGAACCGCGAGTTTTACGTTCGTTGATGTGTTGCTTTCAGAACAGCCGTCAGTAGAAAATGACTCCCAGGAACCTTATAACAATCAACAGTTGGGATTGGAGGTAGTTTCAGCGAACTGAACCACGCTCTCCGTGAGTTAGCACTGTACTGAAAATTTATTACATTTTTTTCCCCAACTGTTTGTTCGGTTGCATAATAATAAATACGTTGTTTTTATAAATACAATAAATAATTTAAATAATAATATATAATATATATTATATAAGACTTAAATTACACATGAACTTTATGTATTTTAAGCCAACGTTAAAATTAATGTAATAGCTGTTGATTACCTACTTAAAATTTTTAAATAAATAATTATTATATAATAGAACCCTTGTTTCTAAGTAAATTAAGTTAAAACAATTTCCTTTGATTAAAAAACTTAAAGACAAAAAATCAATTAGTCAATTAATTTGTACCAACTTTTACAGTTTATAGTATTAGGTCTTATCGGGATTTGAGCAAAAGCAAGCTTCATGTGACACGCGTCACTAGCCTTGGGATTATTAAAATACTGTTGGTATTGCCTCCGTCAAATTTAGTGTTTTTGTGCGTGTTGAGTCTGTCAGATATATTTGTAATGATTTAGAGTTATATATTTGTATTTGAATGAATGATGAAAAGCGAATATTTGGTAAAAATATCCCAGTCAAAACAATCATGTCGTTGTAAATGCGTAAGTTAGTTTACTGATTTTTGCCTATCGCAATTTGAATTTAGAAGGTCAAAGCTCTAAAGTTCTAAAATAATTTGTAAGTGATGGTAAAATATTACATTTAAGGTAAGTACTATGTTTAATATCAGAATCATTGTTTGATTAAATTTTGACCAGAATAAAATAAAATAATTTAAATAGTTAACCTAACATTAGCAACAAATATGAATCAAAAATTCGCCAGAGAATAATTAAGTGATTAGATACAAATTTGAAACTTAAAAGCTAAATAGACATACTACTAGTAGGAGCAATTCCTATTGAAATCTAAAACTGTAATTTATCACTACAGTAAAAACAAAAATGTTTTAAATTTAGATAAACTTATTTTCAAATTTATTGTAGTTTAATTACTTAGATAGTATTGTTTGTTTATCCAATAATATGGTCATTGATCTAACTCATGAAAAAATTGTTTACTTGTTTTAGTATATCAGCTATGTTTTGTTTTGATTATTTTTACACTACTAGGTTTAGTGTTTATTATATTTTCTTAGTTCTTAAAAATATTATTAATAATCTTGTCAAATTTGGTGGCATATGTGTGAAAATATTTTATTTTTAGTAAAAAAAAATGAATGTAACACCAGCAGAAGCTAGATCCTCAGGTTCTGGTGGAAGAGCCAATATAGTTAAAGAAGGTTGGTTGTTTAAAAGAGGAGAACACATAAAAAATTGGCGATCAAGGTAGGAACACATTATACTGTTATTTATTTTATATTATTTTCAAATATTTATTGCTAATATAATGTTATAATAGAATAGTTATGCCAATGTAATTATTAATTTCATGTATTACTTTTAGATATTTTGTTTTGTATGATGATGGTGCACTTAGTGGTTTTAAGACCAAACCAGAAGATTATAATGTAGACCCATTAAACAATTTTACCGTTAGGCAATGTCAGATAATGACGACAGATAGACCTAAACCCTACACCTTTGTTATCAGGGGCTTGCAATGGACAACCGTTATTGAGAGAATGTTTCATGTTGAGACACAGCAAGAAAGGTTAAATAATTGTCTCAGATTTTAGGTGGTAGTTAAAGTTCGTTGTTTCCAGGGATGAATGGGTAATGGCAATTAAGTCAGTGTCAGAAAAGATCAGTAATGATTGCGAAGATATTGAGATGAATCCAGCAAATTCCGATATGATGGCAGACCTATGGGAGAAGTGTTCTCTTCAAGGTAGGAGTTGAATTCATTTGTTTTATATATGATTTATTTTGATTTTATATGATTTTTATTTTATTAAGTTGTGAATATATGACAGTAAACCATATATTTATTTATAAATCCCACAAAATATGCATTAAGTGTTGACAATGTATAATTTTAATGAGGTCACTGATTGTAAATAATTTCCTTTAACATGTATATAGTATTTGCGAACTAATATTAGTAATGAGATATCTATGACAATTGATTTTGAAATTTTTTTATACATTTATTTTATTAAAAAAATATTTTAAAAATATTTTTTTATATATTTTATTAAAAGTTGTAAATAACGTAATTGAATAATCTCCCGCCAAAATACTAGAATAATCATGGCGTCTATATGTAACGTCATGGTTTTATAAATACTTAACATGTCTGTTAACTGTAATAGAAATTATAGATATTATATATTCAAGTATATATTCAAGTGTTTATGCTATGTCAGATGCATAGGATACAAGTTCAAGGAATTCAATGAACTGCCGACTTGAGATTTACTTGGCGCATATCACAATGATCCAATAGAGGTTTATCAAGTATATCAAACCTATTGTTTAGGGAAAAAGTGATTTCTGTATTTTTGTGCCGTTCTGACCCTTTTGTCACCTTTAATCATAATTTCGTCACTGTAGAACTTCTGAGATTCCTAGGCGAAAGACCTAAACAAGTGGTTCACTTCAGTTCAAGTTCACAAGCCTCTTTGAAGCCAACTTTACACAGTTAAAAGTCTTTTGCAGAGACTGGAACAACTGTTAGTCGGGCGGGGCAAGGTCCAGGCTATACAGTGGATACATATATGTGATCAAAACTGCCTAATAACCTGCTTTAAGCACATTAATGTGTATGACATCCGGTCTTACCCAGCCTAATTACTAGGGTGACTCTAAATTTGTGTTCTTGTCTATGACCAATCATAAAAGTACAAAATTTGAGCTATTTTCTGGGATGAATCCTTGTTTCAATACCAACATTGTTTTTAGGTAATTTCGATAGCAAAGAACCAATTTTATAGCCATGATATATCGTATAAATGATGGAAAATAAAGTTGAAATGCGTCAACAAGTTCGAAAGCATGACGTCACGCGCGTCTGATTAGGCGTTTGACGTAATATAGAGGATTGTTTGTATTTTTATTTTTACCAAAATAAAAACATATTATTACTGTAAACCATAATTTCAGTTACCGTTATCGTCATCATGCATGTTGCTTTCCTTACAATATCTATAAATGTTTAAATATGAATCTCGATCATTTTATTTGAATTAATTTTTATTCTTTTCTAATAATTACATCTTACATTATATATGCTTTGTGCAATCTTAATTTACAAGTGAATTTATTACTACTATTCTGTTGCACTTGCATTAATAAACAAGAAAGGCCAGTATGGGATTAATAGATCAATATGTATTTCCCAAATTAAAATAAAACTACACTACTTAAGCTAAAGTTAAGAATAACAGTTATACACTATACAATTTCGTGTTGTTTATTTCACTTCAATCTTCTAATTTCCTTCGCGTTTAGCCTTTTTTATGTTTTAAGACGAAATCTTGGTGTATCCATTTGATTTCGAGGTCATTGTGTAGCTCTTCGTGGGTTACGCAGCGATAAGCGTTGGTAATTAATTATAGATTGCAGCAGTTGACAGTAATTCCGCGGTAGCAATTTGCTCATTTTGTAGTTCTAATCCAGCCAACAGGCATTGAACCAGGTTAAATATTCCAGGAGCATTTTTAGAATTGAGATTGTTGTCAATTTCTGTAGCAACTTCCATTGGAGAAATCAGATTTACAGCTACATCTGGCTGATAAACAGAATTTATATCTATTGTAGATAATTCAGCTTTTTAATCGTTGCGTGGAACCCATTGATTTCGATCATTTTTAATAGGTGGTACTCTAATAATTAGTCTTTTAAATCTCCCGAGTTACTTTCCATAGCGAGTCTATGTCTGCTTCCGGGCTTAATTCAGTTACATATTTTTCGAAGCAACTCTGTTTATATTCTTTAATATTTTGATTTGCCTAATTACTAATTCTATTAAATATTGTTTTGTCTGCAGCATTTCTGGTTCTGTGCCATACTCTTCTAGGTTTTCGACTTTCTTTTATCAATTCCCTAATTTCAAGGGGGTAATTTACCTCATATTCTGATTTCTCTCTTGATATCGGTGTAGCTTCTTTTACAGCAGATCGAATTTTGAATTAAATAATAATTTGAATTATATTATTACATATAAGAGATTATTATATTTTCTAACATTATTGATCCATTTCATAATTGGATGATAGAATATGAATAATTTTAATTTTCAGGCACCTCCGTATCCAGGTCGACCGGAAAACGAAAAGTTACGCTGGAGTCCTTCGAATTTCTCAAAGTTCTGGGCAAAGGAACGTTCGGAAAAGTCATCTTATGCCGGGAGAAAGCGACAGGCAGATTATACGCCATCAAAATACTGAAGAAAGAAGTCATTATACAGAAAGACGAGGTAGCACACACCCAAACCGAAAACAGAGTATTACGGACAACAAATCACCCTTTCTTAACGGTACCTTATGGAAAATGATGGCTTAGGATTAAACGTAAGCTTATAATTGATATATTTTTAGTCTTTGAAATATTCGTTTCAAACGAATGACCGCCTGTGTTTTGTAATGGAGTACGTCAATGGCGGAGAATTGTTTTTCCATCTATCTAGGGAAAAAGTATTTTCGGAAGACAGGACCCGTTTTTATGGAGCCGAAATCATTTCCGCCTTAGCTTATTTACACTCGCAAGGCATTATATATAGGCAAGTATATTGTTGCTTTGGTTAATAACGAATTAATATATTATCAGATAAGATCCTGTCGTAGTTGCTGTATATTTAGCCGTGTTTTGATTGTTTCGCCGTTTACAGGGATTTAAAGTTAGAAAACCTGTTGTTGGATCAGGATGGCCACATAAAAATTACGGATTTCGGTTTGTGCAAGGAGGACATTACATACGGCAGGACGACGAAAACCTTTTGCGGTAACATTTCAACATGGCTTTGTCGCTTTTATGCTATTTCACAATTTATTTAGGTACGCCCGAATATTTGGCGCCCGAAGTTCTGGAAGATAACGATTACGGTCGGGCCGTTGATTGGTGGGGAATTGGCGTTGTTATGTATGAAATGGTAGGACGCTTTTTGCATGTTGTGTTGTTATATGTATATGCTGTGCAAATAAGTTTTGAAGGATGACGCGATCAGTGTTCACTCGGATCCATTTTGGTTTTATATTTATGTTAAAGCGTCATCGTCATCTTTGCGCCAAGCCAGGTGAGTACAGGTTCCGGCGTTTCAAAAGCGACGATTTGACGTCAGTGACAAGGAACGTGAGGGAAACATTTGTGACGTTAAGTTAGAGGTGCTATTGTGCCAATTGGTAATAATTAGCGTTGGGAACTTCCGTCTGAAAACAATCGAACTAGCCGATAGTAAAAAAATAGCGACTGGAAATTCTAACTACTATTTCGGTCGAATGCACGCTTCCACTGTTTTCCTATTAGTGTGGCAGACAGAAGGAGATGTACGAATTCCTTGTGGTTTTAATTTTGAGAGAGGAAAGAATTGTTTAATTATCTGTGTTGCATAGATTAGTTAATTTTAAATGATTTTAAATTGACAAAAGACTGTGAAAAAAGGAATGGAATAATAGTACCAAATATCTTTCATAGTATGTTAATATTTTAATAGTAACAATGACATAATATAATAAAAGTAGTTGGTTTATTTCTATTTCATTCCAACGTGTTCTGTTTTTCTTTTCAACTGTGCCATAAGTGAGACGAATATGTACACATTCCCTCTCGAACTTTCTCTGGGAAAAGAGAAAGAAAGAGGTAATTGATTCTGTTACGTTAAGAAAAAGTCTCATTTTGAATGATGTAAAATTATTTTTATATTTTAGATATTTGACTTGAGTTTAAAGAGGAATGGAGTAATAACCACTAAATATTTAAAATGTATTTTCTCATGAAATCTTTATCAACTATCTAACTCTCGCATCCTTTTTAAATACAGTAATTTTATTTATCGTTAAACTGAACTAAAATGACTAATATTTTGTTAAGACTATTATTCATTGAAAGACTTTCTAACATTCAAAAGGCTTAAACGAACATCGAGAGAGTTAGATCGAATCAAAAAGGTTAATCAAAAAGAGCATTACCTATTATTACCATTTTTGTAGCACGATTTGTCCTTTGCTTCAAAATAGGCCTGTTTCCTGCCTCAGCCAGCGAGCATTCTTTTGACATCTGAGAACAGGAAATAGTCGCTGGGAGCCAGATCTGGAGAATACAATGGATGAGGAAGCAATTTGAAGCCCAATTCATGGATTTTTGCCATCGTTATTACTGATTTGTGACTTGTGACACGTTGCATTGTCTTGGTGAAGCAGCACTTTCTTTTTCTTGAAATGCGGTCATTTTCGGCGATTTCGTCCTTCAAACGGTCCAATAACGCTCTGTAATAGTCGCTATTGATGGTCTTTCCTTTTTCAAGGTAGTCAATGAAAATTATTCCATGCGCATCCCAAAATACAGACGCCATAACCTTGCCAGCCGACTGTTGCGTTTTCCCACGCTTTGAAGCGGGTTCATCGTGTGAATTCCATTCGGATAACTGTCGATTGATCTTCGGAGTGAAATGATGGAGCCATGTTTCATCCATTGTCACATATCGACGCAAAAAGTCGGGTTTATTACGCTTGATCATCGTCAAACACTGCTCCGAATCATTAACTCGTCGTTGTTTTGTGTGTGTGTGTGTGTGTGCACAGGGCTTTTTCATACTCAAATATTCGTGAATGATATGATGTACCCGTTCAGTTGATATCTTTAAAGTGTCTGCTATTTCATTCAATTTCAATTTACGATAATTCAAAATCATTTTGTGGATTTTTTTAATGTTTTCGTCGGTACCAACCTTTTTTGGGCGTCCACTGCGTTCACCGTGTTCGGTGCTCATTTCACCACGTCTAAACTTAGCATACCAATTCTTGATTGTTGATTTTCCTGGGGCAGTATCCGGAAACTCGGCATCGAGCCAAGTTTTTGCTTCAACTGTATTTTTTCCCTTCAGAAAGCAATATTTTATCAACACGCGAAATTCCTTTTTATCCATTTTTTTCAGAGTAACAAAAGTTGTTTCACTCAAAATGCTATAATTCACAAACTTATGATCCGACAGCTGTCAAATTTGTACACGCATCTTTTGAGGGTTAGGGCTAACTAAAAACATATGGATTTAATTCTAGTAGCACTATCTATGTATCAGTCTGAGGACCTGTTATATATATATGTATATCGTTATAATTTTTATGTTATATCGTCCCCTATTTCAAATCGGTAAGACTATCGCTTATTCCGCAGAAAACCGACAAATATGATGCGATTGTCTAAATTTTTCATATAACTTTGACGATGAGATTTGGCTTTCTATAAATCTCCTCTCTACCAAGAGGCAGGTGGTACTGATGGTCTAATATATTTGTAAGAGTTTTTGCTAGCACTTTATATCAACATCTGGCAATGTGAACTTCTGGAAACAATTACCAATAGCATTTGATATAGTCATATCCAAATCGCCGTATTCCCCAGGCATAACTCCTTCCCACTACCGCTTTTTCCGGTGGTAACAATATTGGGTCGCTTCAAAGAGGGGCCTTTTTGAGACGAACAAAAATCATGAAAACTTATTTGTACTCCGCATATATTTGATTCGGTTATAGTTTTCCTATATCCGAGGCTTGGTAAACATGGGCTTTGTTTTTCAGATGTGCGGTCGACTGCCGTTTTATAACAGAGACCATGATGTATTGTTCACTTTGATTTTAATGTCGGACGTTAAATTTCCCAGAAATCTCAGCGCGGAAGCCAAGAATCTGCTGTCCGGCCTGCTGGTTAAGAATCCGCAAAAGCGGTAAGTTTATGTCACGGTTTGTTTTGCGGCTTTTGTCGAGCGCAAACGTTTGTTTCAGGTTGGGCGGTGGACCTGACGATGCCAAAGAGATCATGGCCCATGCATTCTTCAGCAGTATCAACTGGAAAGATTTGGAACTAAAAAGGGTAAATTATCCCGCTATCTATTAAGGTTTCCGCGTGATAGCCGTAACGTAATTTTCCAGATAACGCCCCCATTCAAGCCCCAAGTCACGTCCGACATAGACACCAGATATTTCGATCAGGAATTCACCGGAGAGAGCGTGCAGTTAACGCCACCCGATCACAGCGGCCCTCTGGGCTTCATTCAGGAAGAGCCACTCCTCAATTTCACGCAGTTCAGCTATCAGGATTTCTCATCGACCCTGGGCAGTTCCGCGCACATCAGCGGAAGTATGGCTAGCGTAGGAAACTTACAATGAGGTAGGGAGCTAACGATGTTGGTAATAAAAATGATAATTTCATTCGTCATATGTCGTTGATGTTTTATTACATTTAAGTTGTTTAGTGATATTGTTTGTCTTCAGTGCAATTTCCGATCTTCGTTTTATATTAACAAAAATATTGTTTCGTTATTCCACTTCTGTGCGATGGAAGAGAGTAAAGAAAAGAAGGCGGTGAAATGTACATTAGTCTTTTTATAATATCCTCTGTGTATCTGGAGGTGTACGAGGATTTCTTTTTAAGGTACTGTATCGGTTTGAAATTATACCGTACTAGCGAATAAAATCGCATATTATACATGTTTAATTGTTGCAGATGAATAAGAAGGAATATGTATGGATGTGAATTAATTATGTTTTTGATAAAATATGTTCATGATAAAAACATGTAAATATAAATGAGAAAATATTAGACAATAGTTGAAGAAATATTAATAAACATGCATATTAACATTATTGACTAGGATATTTATGCTTCACATTATATGTTACAAATAGTGTAAAGTTGTTTTAAGCCTATGTATGCAGTGTAAAAATCCTGGTCTTAAGTTAGTTAGGTTTAGTATAGTCCAAAAATGATCGCAAACGGCATGCTGCAAGGCTCCTTTGCAAGCAAAGTATATATTTAAATTGGTAGATTCAACACTTAAATGGTTTATGTTTAAGTAGGACATAATCGGAAGACAGCAGCTATTTATATGTTTTTATTTTATACAACTCTATGCCATTATATACATGTTTTTGATACCATAATGGACTTATATAATTTGTACAATGTTAGTTTTCAGTGAGAAATATTATAAAGATAAAATATCATGAATAGAGTTTAGAGTTTAAAACCTATAGTCAGGTCGTTATATATAAATATAGTTTTTGGCAAAATAAATTAAGTATATCGTGGTGAGTATTCGTAACATGTAACTTATTAATTTCGAAATACCCCTATTGGAAGGCCACTTTATTCTCCACGATATCCTTTTTTTAAATAAGTATAGGTATATTTTTACTAGGATCGGAAATACGTTATACTCATTAAAGTTATATTTTTATGGATTAATATTTATTTATAGTTTGGAAGTGATTTGTCCTCTGCGAGCTCCTGAATTAGTTTTAGGAAAATATTAAGTACACATCCGGTATTGGATTTTGCTATACACAGTATAATTTAATAAAAAAATAATTCATGGAAATAGTATTGTTTGTTGTTTCATTGCCTTTATCAATATAGTTCTGATTATAGATGTTTTCACTGTATGTAATGTTTCGTCAATTTGGAGGGTGTCATGTATATATTTTGGATAATCATACCTAACCTAATATATAATACGTTCAATAAAACAGTGAACTCACGTCATCTAAATTTATTGCGTCAAAGCGTCGCTATGTTGCCGCATAAATGTTTAGTTTTAGTTCACTTTGGCTTTGACATATTGACATTTGACAGCTTCAATAATAAGCAGCAATTTAAAATTTATGAAAACAAGCCAAGCGCCAAAACAACGTTTGCCAACCTCTAGTTATTATCACTGATGTTTCGAAGAATTTAGCTGGAATTTGACATCCAGGCGTATTTTGTAGGCTGATTCGTTTACATATTCAAACGAATCAGATGGCATTGTGTCTCTCTTTAACTAGATTTTTAAATGAATTTACAATTTGCGTTAGGTAATATATCTTAGGTACGTGAATCCACTGTTATTTTTAATAAACAATAGTTTGACATGTATACTCCCTTTTTCATATAGGAATCTGGCCACTTCGAAAGACTACTCCTCTGTTTTACATTATGAATCTAAATTTTACACAATTTAGTCATCAAAAATTTTCACCAATCCTGAGTAATTTTGCAAAAGGCGCATGTAAGAGACTTACAATGAGTTAGATTCTAATGATAATTTCGTTTTAATCTCTATGGCTTCTATTACCATCAGGAAATATTTTGTTTAATATCTTATTAAATATAAGTTATTTGCAACATTGTGTTCAGGCCAATTTTCGATATTCATTTTATATTAATAAAAACAAACTATGTAATTAGATGATAAAAATGTAAATAGAAACACAGATGTTGGAAGATAGTAAAAAATATATTAATAAACATACTTTATAATATTATTGACTGGGATATTTATACTTCACATAACATGTTACAGTGTTGTTTTTAAACATAGGTAGTGTAAAAATCCTGGTCTTAACTAAAGCGTAAAGTTTATATTCAAAAATTGTTGCAAATAGCGTGAGCCAACGTTTTCTTTGCATGTTAAATGTATATTTAATTTATTCGGTTTAACGCTTAAATATATTTATGTTTTTATTCTATACATACCTATAGCACTATGTATATTTGCTTATGGTACCAGAATGAACTTTGTATGATTTAAACTATCAGTGATAAATACTATATGATTAAAAATATCATAATGGGGTTTGAGATTATGGGCAAAATAAAGTAAGTATATCGTGGTGAGACCTTTATTAATTAACGTTTGACCATGTCACTGATTAATTTCGAAATACTTGTGTTGGAAAGGCCACGATATCCTTTTTTTTTAATAAATATTTGTATTTTTTACAAGGTTCGGAAATATGCTATACTCATTAAAATTGTATTTTTGTGAATTAATATTTATTTATAGTTTGAGTGCTTGTCCTCTGCGAAGTCCTGAATTAGTTTTAAGAAAATATAAATAGTATACGGTATTGGATTTTGCAATATGTAGTATCATTTATTAAAAAAATTATTAATGGAAATATTATTATTTGTTGTTTCATTGCCAGATTATAAAATATGTTCATCTCAGTGCGTCTTGTGCATATATTTTAGATAATCATATCTAATATAATATATCTGAAGATGTGTATACATTATATTTCACAAAGTATACCCGCAGCTTCGTAATGCTGTTCGATTGTTTTGCCATAAATTTCACACATTTCAATCATCAAAATGTATCGTCTACCCTGCATATACCGCGTGTTAGAAACTTACAGTGAGGTAGGGATCTAATGATGATTGATTTTTGGTTTCCATTAGGAAGTATTTTGTTTGATGTCTTAAATTTAAGTTGTTTAATAATATTGTTTCATTTGAGGACAGTTTTCGATCTTTTTTACGATAGCAATGTCGGTAATTTGACGACAAAAAAGTTGAACGATTGCAAATGAAATAATTTTTTTATTAATACTGTTGATTGATATTTATACTTCCATCAGGCTGCATGCAGTCTTTCTTTCTCATTATCGTCTATCTCTACATGATGTCTATTTGGTAGCCCGGATGTCGTAAAAGAAGATGGTTAAAAAGACCTTTGAGGATGCTAAAATTCTACTATATGCTGTTAGGTAACGATGAAAAAATTCATGGGGGTAGTATGTGAAGGTCGATAATTTATACAACCTTAAAAAAACTGGTCTTTAGATAGTGGCCTACATGACGATATAATGGGGTTACTTCTAGTTGGAGCAAAACTTGTAGGCTGCTCTAAGAAGTAACTTATATGCTTCAAGAGCCAGTCCCAAGGAATTATTTGGCTCTGTTTTTTGCATTTTCATTTTCTTTCATCTTTGTATTTTCCGAGAAGCCTTCCAGGGGTCTGAAGAAGACTAGAACACCAAATTATTAAGAATTATACAGAAAATTATTAGCGACTGTCGTACCCTTTAGAGGCACAACTTTACGAAACTCAAAAATTCAATTAAAATATTGCTCACTGTGTTTAGTAAAATGCTAAGAAATTCTACTAAATCTCTCCATTTGAATCCACGGCCATCCCAAATAATACTCTGTATTTTTGGTGTTGATGCTCTTAACTGCACATTGATACTTTTCCCACGCGAACACATCAGCTTAACAACAACGAATGAACTGATATATATATGTGTAGTGGCCACAGAAAAATAAAGATTTAACTTTATAGGAAATTTTCGGGGAATGTTTCGCGACGTCCAACATGTAGATGTTGCTGCTTTTAACATGTTACTTGTTCTAATCGCTATGCTAAGAGCCGTCGCTGGATCTGATCGGTTCATTTCGTTCTATGGTTTGTTAATTATTTTGTACACCATTTTCAATGTGCTTTATATAGAGAACAGTGTGGTCAGCTTTTTATAACGTTATTTTATTTTGTTAGTATTTACAAGTAGGTAGTTGAAATGCATTATTGTTCTGGAAAGTGTTGTGTGCTCGGATGTACAGATAGTGATGAAATGCATCATCGTTTTTCGTTAAAAAAGTACCCGGCGATCTTTAAGAAATGGACAGAAAACATTAAAAATCCTAAACTGGTTGGTTGGTTTATACATGAAACAGGTTTATGATCGTTACCGCGTGTGTCATAGACATTTTCGTATTTATGAACAATTTAGTGATGGTGAAAATAATACCACCAGCCACGAGGTGGATCAAAATCAAAATGATATGGAAGGCATATTGAAGGAGTCACATTTCTGTTCATAATTGTTAGCATTAATTCCTAAACGGTCTTACTCTATTTTTAGTGCCTATTTCCATGGTTCCAGACCCACAACCTGAGTCTTCGAAGCAAGTGTCATCGACATTTGATCAAACTCCAGAAAGTAATGGTAAAGTTTGTATTAATTAAGCCAGTACCCCCCTTTCTGCTCATTCTTACCGATAATTAATTGACTCTATAACTTCAGTTCCAGAAGTTCCTGCAGGAGCAAACAAAGTTTAACGTTGTACCTTAATGTACATCTCAGGTTATTTAGTAAAACTTTTGAAAAAAGAAATTAAGTGTGATTTTTATTTACATACAATTATAGAGGCAAAACAATATCTTGTGTCCCAGACTTCAACAAAATTGTTGTATTATACTGTCAGTAGGTCTAAGACTTATCTCTTTTATTTTATTCAGCGACGTCGATAATATAACAACATTCGTATCAAATGTTTAAAAAAAAAGTAAATTTAAAACCCTTCAATTGTACATTCCATAATGATCTTTCAGATAGAATATTAAAAGTAATAACAAGGTGCGCTATATACTTTTGAGTAAAACAAGTGAACAGAATTTTAAGAGGGAAAGACTCAAAGACAGAACTCCTAGATAGATCCTATTAAATTGATGGCACTAAACAAATATGAAAGAGGAAATAGATGGAAGAGATAATTTTGATTTGCAATGCAGCAAAGCTTTTTGTTTATGGTTTTGTATATATGTATATAATATTTATATTTTATACATAAATTTATATTATATATTCATATTTATTTATTGTTATAGATTATATATATATATATATATATATATATATATATATATATATATATATATATATATATATATATATTATTTCTACATATTATATTTTTATTTATATTTAATTGAATTTTATTATTTAATAAATTTATTTCAGAAAAAAATTGTTTTTTATTTAAAGTTCATTGGTCAATTAAACAAGGACATCAAGGCTGTCACATGCCAAACATGAGCCAATGAGCAAGTCAACAAACAATGAGCCAATCAAATGTCTTCACAGTAAAATATTCTTCTTACAGGTGCCTATAATGGGAATTTAAATTATGACGCCCTCTGGATGTTGGGATTATGCGACGTTGCTATTTACAAGGAATCAAGAGGTTGAATCGAACGTACTGCAACAGTTGGTAAGAGTGCTGGTTTATAAGTTTAAGAATTGTTTATAGTTTATTCGTTCTTGTACTGTTCATATTTTGAATATAAATGGTAGGCTGTAATGGATAAATCATCCTTTAATATTGTCAAAACGCTATTACGCCACTTTTACTTTGAACATATGAGGACATGCCGTGTCTAGGTGTGTATCCATTCAATATTTATTTTAATTTTGTAATATTTAGCAAGCAAACCAAATTAATTCTACAGGTACAAGGCTATAAGTGTGCAGGCATGGGTAAATGAGTTCAAAAATACAGACAGACATAATATATAAGCTTAAAATAATAGACTTGGATAAATTGGAACTTGAGTTTCAAGTAAGATTTTAGGCTAATTTTGAACTACAATTTTTGTTTGTTATTGCAGTGTTTATATATTGATAAATAATTACGTATTGTTTTATTTTTTCTTTTCAAAATTATTTTAAAATGAAACATTTATAAAACGTTCTTCATATTAAATTTTTATATATATTATAGGGGTCGAAAAATGTATAAAAACATTTTAACTTGGATCTCAACAGAAATATTAGGTCCTATGATTTATTTGCTTGTGACAATATGTTAACTTGATTAACGTATTCTTCAAATATCCGTATAATTTTCAACAGCTGGCAACGTTGCAAGCTCAAGCGCTTATGCGCATGCAGATATTTTCCAGAACTAGACTCATGTAATTAAATGTTATGAAAAATGACATATTAAAATGCTGCGAAATATTTGGTTCTATTGTTTATGGATAGGTGGTGTTTCACGAACTTAATCGAACGAAAATTATTAAACCTGGGTGTTGTGCGATCCAAATTCAGCCCCTTTAATAGAAAAATTAATATTTTTATGATACAAAGACTATAAAACTTATTCGTTGGTTTAGGGGTGTTGGTCACTGAGAAAAATATCGATATTTGAAAAGATCAATATATCTGAGAAAACCTTTAAAATTAAGTAACCATTATAAAAGAGAAAAATCATACACAACATTAATTTAATATGTGCATTACTACAATATATTATTGGAAGAAACTCTCTTTAAATTTATTTAAATGTTAATGGTTATTTACATAGTTGTTATCGTATAAACATCAAAAATTCATACATGCTTTTATCTTAACCGCTAAAGGACAAACAAAATGGAATATTTAAAGTTGCTATGAATTTATTTCATTATTTCTATGATATGGCCACAAAATATATAGATTTGACAGATTTCAATGTTTTATGGAGATGGCCCAAGTTTTGTTTTTTTCGCTATTATTTATCTTAATATTTACGATGAATAAATGATTAATAATTGAATTTCAAGACTTGCCTATATATACCACAGTGACTTATTAATAATTAATATTATAACGGGCAGTATATTAACAGTATAACAGGCAGTATATTAACAGTATAACGGGCATTATATTAACAGTATAACGGGCAGTATATTAACAGTATAACGGGCAGTATATTAACAGTATAACGGGCAGTATATTAACAGTATAACGGGCAGTATATTAACAGTATAACGGGCAGTATATTAACAGTATAACGGGCATTATATTAACAGTATAACGGGCAGTATATTAACAGTATAACGGGCAGTATA
The DNA here is from genome assembly GCF_030347505.1 of Rhynchophorus ferrugineus. NCBI lineage: Eukaryota > Metazoa > Arthropoda > Insecta > Coleoptera > Curculionidae > Rhynchophorus > Rhynchophorus ferrugineus. The sequence continues at coordinate 22,613,460 of NW_027472590.1, read as the reverse complement.
TTAACAGTATAACGGGCAGTATATTAACAGTATAATGTGCATAATTGATAATATTGACATATTTTAATAATAGAATATCTTTTTTTAATGATCTATATATGCAACCCGCAAAATATAAAACGTTATTTATATATTGTTGTTTTATATTCTACCTCAATATATTATGAATCAGAATGTAACAGTATTTTAAATTGGTAAATAATCTCACATTAATTAAAACATTGTTTAGTAAAATAATGTAATTACAGTCGTTTGTAATATATCATCAATTAATAATTTTTTAGGCTCACAATATGCATATTAGAAATAATATGAAAATATATAAATCACCGCATATAAATATCATCAAAGTCTATATATATCATATCATATCTAGTCTATATATATATATATATATATATATTTAATCTTTACTGTACAAACACCACAAAATTTCCAGATATATTTAGTTGTTATCTTAACCACTGAATAGTAGGAAGAAAATATTTAAAATTGATATGGTTCCACTTAATTATTTTACAATAACAATTTCTATCTTTTTGTTTGTATGTATTTATTTATATATTTATAATTATATTGATTAAATTGTTAATAACTTGATGCCTGGCTTCCATATATAAGCCACAACTAATTAATATTAATATCACAGTGCATAGTAGGTTATGTAATTTTTAATTAGGTTTTTAAATATAAACCTCCACAATTTGATGAATGCGCCGGGCATTATCGCGGCATTGCCGGACAAACCGAAAAACAAAAGTTGACGTTTCGTGGAGAAACAGAAGAGACTTTATGTTTTATTACCATATTGTGCAATAACAGGTTTTCCTTTCAATATTACACCATTTAGTATTTCCAGGGCTTGAGTTGAATGTGATACATCTAGAATTTATAATATATAATTTATTAAAAATAAATATTTATAATGCCTACCTTCAAATTGGATGAAAGCTTGTCCTCTCATTTTGCCAGTCATCAATCGAATGGTAAAAGATATACCTAAACATCTTAGCAAATTATTAAAATCATCTTGGTTAGTATTTTTTGCCAGATTCTTTAGAAACAATATTTTTGAAGGAATGCCGGGTTCATAATTAGCAAACTTTGGAATTTTTTTGATTTCATCTAATGTCAATTTTGATTTATCAGTTATAGAAACCTGATTTCCTTGCGGTGTAGAGTTTAACTGAACAATTTGTCCATTTCTGATAGTATATAACTTTTGAGGTTTGCAATCGTATATTTTAGATTTATTTATTATTTTGCTAGATTCACCAGAAACTCTCTCCTCATGAACATCCCATTTAGATTCAGTACCAAGTTGTTTCAAAGGAATAATGGAATTATTCTTAAAATTATCAATATTTCTAATTTCACATTTTAAATTGGTTATTTTATTCCCAATAGAACGAGCTTTCTTTTGAATTTTTTTATAATCAATACTCGAATAATCTTTAATTGTTTCAGACAATCGTTTTTCTATATCGGGTAATTCATCCATGGGCCCTGGTAAATCAACAATTTTTTGGGTTTCACTGACAAACTTTAACAGTTTTGTTTCTAAACTATCCGGTTTCAAGGAATTCAAATACTGCTCCTGATGCCTGGATAAAGATGATTTTATATATGTACTAAAATAATCAAGAAGTAACTTTAACAATATAAATGTGTAAAACTAGTATAGATACTTACTTAGATTTTTCACTAGATTTAAGCAAATCAATTATATTCGTAATTTGATCAATCAAAATATCTTTATTCATATGCTTATATTTGTCCCAAAATTTTTCATCCATTTCATTATAGTCCCTTAACATTTCTATATCCCTTTCACTTAAATGTTTATTCTTTAATATATTTAATTTTTCAACATTATCTAGTGATTGCTTGAATGTATTCAAGTTAATCTTTCCACTAATGTGATTGGAAATATCTGTATATTTTTCACTTGATACAAAATCTTTTTTCAATGTTAATTCTCTGTAATAAGAATATCCTGCATTACAATTTAAGGTAGTAATATAATTAAAATCACCTTACTCATTTAAAGAAGTGCTAGTCTTTAGCTGTTTTTCAGATAAGCTCTTAATTAGAATGTCACCATCAGTTACAATTTTCTTTGGTGGTGCTTCGCCCTCTTCTAAATAATAACGTTTCCTCGATTTTGTGTTAAATATACTGTACATTTTAGATATTCGATAAGCACAAAACTAATATATGTTCCTAATCTATATGTTAAAACACAGTACTATATTTTTTATACAAAAACAAATGTTTTAGGTTAGGATATCTTGTTTGACGTCTTCTTCTTTTTCTGGCTTAGGCATACTATCTCCTGCCTTATCAAAAAAAATATTTTTTTGACGTCCCTATATAATCATAACTAGGGGTGTTAGCCACCACGATTTTGGCCGATATATCTAGATATTGTAATTTTTTTAGCCCATATTTTTTCAGAATAAATTAAATAAAATTTTTAATAAATTATACTTAATTTTAAAAGTCTATAAAAAATATCACTACTTTTTAAGATATTTAGAAAAAATATATCTTTTTTTAGGCTAATATTAAACTATTTTTATTTTTTCTTAAAAATATCGATATTAATAAAAATTTATTTTCTCTCATAAAATTACTTATTATATACCTGAAAATATAAAATATTCTTTATGTGGAACAAATAATATATAATATCAGTTAATGATATCAAAAAGATATCTTTGCCAGAACATTATTACTTTGTGTTCAATAACTATCCAATCTATAAATTTTATTAATGAACTGTCTTAATGACATGTTGATTTTGAAACTTATAATGACATTACGCCATAGAATTATAACTTATATCCCAAAAATAATTGATTTCTGATCTGAAATTATTTATCTGAATAAATGTTTACACTTTACTGATTCTGGTTGCATATTTTTATATCTTATATATACTAGCGTCATATATGAGGAAATCTAAATGTCTATATATTATCTCGAAAAATAAAAGTTTTGATTGATATAAATAGTTCTTATATATTCAAAAAAAAAAAACCAGGGTCTTATCAAAGATGTTATAAATTGTTTAATTAATGTATTAAACCATTGATATTTTTGTAATGGGTGGATATTTGTTTCTACATTTGTAATTTTTTTTATAAATTGTATTTAGAGAAAAATAAAAATACGGTTAATGTGTTTAAATCACCTTTATTGACTTATTATACGCCTGAAAATCTAGACCAATATAATAATAATGATATTGTAACAATAAATTAAAATATGAACTCGACCATTTGAGACCATACACAAATGAGGATGGAATGGAGAGACACGATTTTGATATATGGTCCTCAAACGGCGATCACAAAACAAAATATAAGAAAGAAAAACTTATAATAACAAAGAAGTATTTATTTTGTATATTATAAGGCACTTCATTCGATGTGTATAAGGGTGGCAAATTAGTAAATGAACACTTATCGTTTTGATACACAAGTTCAAAATACGAACATGTGGTTCAAGAGCAGTTATTGTTTCAGTCAGTTGCTTGTTATTATTGTTGAATTGATGATCATCGACGTCTTATGGTTTTATGACTTAGTAGACGGCAGCTGAAACAGAATCTTGTTAACAATCACATTATATGAGATGAAGAGGAAATGTTTGGTCATTTGCGGTTTATAAAACGAAATCAAACCAAAGCACAGGACAAGCAGGAAACATATCTAAAATTAATTTGAGGGTTACATAACTTTTTTCGATATTAGTTTTTCGATACATTTTGACAAAGGGACAACTAAAAAAACTCTACGAGAAACTAAACAGAAATCACTGACAGGCGTAGATTATATTTCTTAAAGATATTTATATTACCACCACTCGTTGTTCCTCTGAACCAAAAAGAAGTTTGCTTGGGTCGCTGTCAATGGGTAAAAATGCAAAATAAAGTGCGATGGCCATACTCTTACGCTTGCGGGTGCTTGGATTTTGAAAAATTGCGAACGACAATTTTGAAAAATTACCAAATCGTTTACGATGTCAACAGCGCTACCCCATTGTGGTGTAAAGTAAGCACTGATGTAACCAAATCACTAAAAATATTCTGGTACAACAGACAAAAAACACGTATACTTATTATTCGTAGAATTATAATGATTTCTGTATGTAATATTCACCATCTTAATTATTTCATTGAAAAAAAGTATTATTTCAAAATTAATATTTGAGTATTTACCAAACATTTGACTTATTGGGTGTATAATTATGTATAAAGTAATAGAACTTTGAATTAAATAATCACAGAATAAAGAAATTTAGAAGTGAAAGTTATATGGAAAATTTGGGTCCCACGTAATTTTTTTAAATTTCCCGCTACAATTTTTAACTATACATTTTTAAATTTCCCGCTCATATTTTTAACGGCCCCTCACACGGGGATTCCGAGCGTAACTTAGAACGAATTTTAACATAGGAGATGCGCTTCTAATTTCTGCGTTTCTTTATTCTATGTAAATAATTTTGTCTGACAGTGACAGTTTGTTTCGATACTTAAATTTAGTAATAATTAGAAGGCGCCACCAATCAGTTATGACAATGTCAACAACATAACCTATAGTGTCACCATAACCTTTTCTTTTTGACTTTTGAATCGGATCAGTGTTATTCCATGGAAATTGATTTAATACGAAGAAATATAATTGTGTTTTGTACTTTTGCTGCATTTGGAGTGCGGACAATCATAAAGACATTATTAGCTTGTACAAGAAGTACCACCAAGCGGCATGTCATCCTTTTAATGAGGATATTTAGTACTGTTCGGAAGTTTCGAATGCGAAAACAAATCACCATCGAATGACGGTTCATTCGTGACTACTTTTTACTATCAACTGAAACATTTGTCACTATTTTCATTCACGTTCACTTCACTCGAACGTTTCAGTCATTACCATGGTTCTTCCATTAAAACAGCCAATGCACATCATAGATGACGCCAAATATACTGCCAAATGCAGTTTGTAAAAATGTGAAATCCGTTTTAAACTCGGAGCGAATATTTCCTTTTCGTTTTATCTTAGTTAAAATGAGACAGAATGTGTCCTGATGCGTCGCAATACGTAATCTATTCAGTCTATAAATTTGGATTTGTATTGGTACTGGCCAACACTGTTGTCAAATGCCTACAAAGTTCTTCAAAAAATTAGTGATAATAATTAGAGGTCACAAACCAGCAAACGTTGTGAACTAAAATTCTATGTTAGTGCGGTAATATTGCGACGTGTTGACGTCATAAATTTTGATGACGTACAGTGACTGATTTGTTGTATTGACTCAAGTTTCAAGGTTTTGTCATTCTGGTCCTGGCCTGATGTAAATAAAGGACGGAATTTAAGATTACATAGGCTTAATAGGTCAATTGAAAAGTCACCGGCCTGACACATAGATGGCACTAGTTGATTGACGAGTTGATGATTCGGAGCAGTGTTTGAAGATGATCAAGCGTAATAAACTCGAGTTTTTGCGTCGATATGTGGCAATGGATGAAAAATGGCTGCATCATTTCACTCCGAAGTCCAATCGACAGTCATCCGAGTGGACTGTACACGATAAACCCGCTCCAAAGCGTGGGAAAATGCAATAGTCGCCTGGCAAGGTTATGGCGTCTGTATTTTGGGATGCGCAAGGAATAATTTTCATAGACTACCCTGAAAAAGGAAAGACCATCAACAGCGACTATTACGTAGCGTTATTGGACCGTTTGAAGGACGAAATCGCCGAAAATGGGCCACATATGCAGAAAAAGAAAGTGCTGCTTCACCAAGACAATGCACCATGTTACAAGTCAGTGAAAACGATGGCAAAAATCCATGAACTGGGCTTCGAATTGGTTCCTAATCCACCGTATTCTTCAGACCTGGCTCACAGCGATTATTTCCTGTTCTCAGATCTCAAAGGAATGCTCGCTGGGAAGAAATTTTTGTCGAATGAAGAGGTAATCGACGAAAGGACAAACCGTGCTACAAATATGGTATCGAGAAGTTGGAGGGTCGCTATAATCAATATATCACCCTTGAACGGAATTATGTTGAACAAAAAAAATTGCCAAGAAAATGTGTTTTATTATGGTGGGCCGGTGACTTTTCAATTGAGATGTTATATCTAAAAATATGGTTTTATGTTTTGTATAACAGCCTTTAAAAACTCTATTTTTTATGAATATTTATTAATGTAATAGGGTAAAAAGTATAATGGATAATAATGTATTTGTATTTATATAGTTTTATAGTTTTTATATTATCTTGGAAACTATTACGTAACGCGTCTTTTGGTTACTTTTTCTAACTCTTTCGACGTTTGTTCAATCCTTATAAAGGTACTTCTTCTGCTGAAGTTTTAGTAAACACTAATTTAAAAATATTCCCGATTAACAATACATAATACTTTTTATTTATTTTTAAAAAAGTTCTGATGATTTTTGATAGATAGATATTTTATAAATTCAAAGTGGCGTTAAAATATGTAACTAATTTTAAGTAGTGTCTACTTTCAGTAACTCTTTGTCGATATCGGTTATCGGTTAACTTCGGCTGTTTTCGTGTCATTACGAGACGTTGTCACTTCACAAGCAATTAAGAGGAAACATATTTGAGATTATTGTTAAAAAGTTACTATTTTTTGATTATCGACTCTTTTTCTTCGAAAATGTTCTAATTAATTATAATAATTAATTATTCCTTGTCTCGGTGGTTGTCATGATGGTAGCTATATCCCGAAAATTATTTTGGAAACGTAAATTACACAATATTACTTATACAGCAACATTAATTAATTTATATGAGTTTTGTTTTAATTCATTCTTTATTTCAATCTATTTTAAGTTCTATTACTAACACAATAAATATCCATAGTCATTGGTTTATGTAAATAAATGCTTATTTATTAAAAATAATGTTGTGTTCGTACTGATAAGATATCTTAATGAAATGTTAGTCCGAAACTACCAAATCATTAAGATATACCGTACTTTATATTCAAGCAAATTGGTTATGTATTAGGTTAAATATTACATTCGAAAGCAGTATAATTATACTATTTTGATAAAAAAATAAAATAAGCCATGTTTAAGCGGTTTTTTAGCATAAGAAAGCAATGTTGATATTGTATTTCAAAGGTTATTTAGTTGACGTAAAACGTTCTTATAAAATATATTTATCACTGCCTATTTAGAATATATGCACCACTCTAAACACTGTTTATTATTATCGTTAAATTAATATTAATTTTTGACATTTAGTTAAAATGTATTTAGTTAAACGATGTAAAAAATATTTATCTATGTCACTACGAGAATACACATTATAGTAAAATTATTTTTGTGTATTTTCAGTTGCATAATTTCATAAAAAGTTTTGGAGTACGAAGGGTTAGATAATATTAACATTCAATTAGACAATAAAAACTGAATGTCGTACTATAAGCTATTTAAAATAATTTAATATCTAATATATAAGTAAATTTTAAGAATCGATTCTAGTATTTTAATATTTTATAACCCTTTATGCAATAAAATAGCCGATTAGCGAAAATATCCAATGGATATTTGGGTAGTTCTGATCTTCTGTCTTATGTAGATGTGTATTTGGTTGTCTAACAAAAGGTGCTAACATTTTTGAAGTTCTCGCTTGATATATTCTAAATGGCAGACGTGTGCAATTAATAACTTTAAAACAAAACCGCATTAGCTTGTTATTGGTTACATCAGTGGCCTACTGTGACCACCCGAACGGCTGGGTTCGTCGGCAAGCGTTCGACTTACCGAATGGCCTGATGGGGTGCTTGTCCCAGAGGAACGTCCTTTTGACTGGCGACAGGTATGAGTCGCGTAGATAGAAGGGCGACTTGCCGAATGGGGTGCGTGCTGACACTGGTCTTAAGGGGGAATCCCACCAGAAGGGGTCGCGAGTTACGGCCGAAATGGGCAGGGAGGGAGAGGGGTTCAAAAGATCGTCGAAAAGACTCTTACTTGGGGACCAGATTGGCTGACCGGCATAGTTGAAGGCCACCTCAGAAGGACGGGGAGCGAAACGTCCAGGCTGTAATAGAAATCGAATCGTTAATTGGTGTTTGTTCTTCCTTTGAACGTCGTTTTTTTATTTCTTGAACCGGGCGATGACGTGGTTAGTCTGTTTATAGTATATGTATATAATTCAGCTTAAATATTTTCAGGTTTAGCTTTAAAATATTGCCGTAATAAAATTAGTCAATCCGTTGCCAATGTTAACGTGTTGAAGAATTATTTTTAGAACTTTTATAAACACAGAATTTTTAATATGTTTTATGTAAATAACTATAAAGTATGTTTCTGTAAAACTAGCATTGGATATTTAGGCATAATTAATGTTAATAGAGCATCAAACATTAGAATTTCAGTTGAGTGACCAAATATTCTAAATATTAAAATATAACTATAATGTGATTATGTTATCTGTTTCTGAAAAATGATGTGTTACTTTTATACAGTGTGTTATTTTGGAAATCATTTTATTTTATGTATTGTTTTTTAGTTATGTTTATATATGTTTGTGTGAATATCTACAGCCAAGCTTAGCTGGAGTTAGCTAGTAAATTAATAATTTGTTTATTTTATTGTTATTTTAAAAAATATTGTCGATCTGTCAGTGTCGCTTGTCAGAAAGTTGTCAATAAAGCTCTTTTGTGCTATGCGCATTTTTGGTTGCCTGACATATAGGAAACAAATTAACATTTTGTATTATTGTAATTTTGTATATAGTAATATTTCTTGCATATTGAGACAATCTTCCTAAATATATATCTTTATAATTGAAAGACTGAACACTAAATAATGAAATAGTAAAAGGGAGTTATTACAATATATGTTAATAGTTAAAGTAAAATAATTTAATTAAAATGGAACTAAATATATTTTTGTCAATGTACTGTGTGTTTAAATAGGATGAAGTCTTATTAGGGGTTGAGCTAAAAACACTTTTCATTTTAATTTAGTATTTGATTCAATTTTTCATTTGTTTTGTAAACAGATCGTGTATATTAAGAATATATTGGAATTTATTATAAATATAGACTATAAAATATTATAGCAGTAGTAAAAAACATAAAAACTCACATCATTACTTAACTAAAGCAGCTAAATAATATATTTCCATGGGTTGTCTTTACTTCTAACATTTGTTTGACGTTAACATTTAACATAAAGTTGTTTAAACAATATTCTTCAATGACATAAATGTTATGAAAATGCCTTTATTTAGTAATGTATAGAGGTAAAATAATTGGAGCTTTACAGAAGTGGTAAGAATTAGCTAGAACATGTTTGGTTTAATACATGCAACTCTGTATAGTGTGGAATATATGTATACTAGAAATGGAAATGTATCCAAGTTAATATTAGATCGCTAAATATAATAGTTTTGTTATTTTAAAAATAGCTGATGATCTTTCAGTCGACACTAATTGAAATTAACGAACTGTGATTCATCATTAAAATACCTGGATAAAAATATCCTCCAAGTAGAATCTTTTTATAGGCACCAATCAAAATACTTTCACTTCGGATAAGTCCAGCTACTGTAAAGCTTAATTCGGTCGATAACACGTACCTTGATGGGTGTTGGGCTCAGTTTGCTGCCGGACAGAGGCCAAAGGGATGGATAGAGTTTGTCCAATTCGGCCAGGCGGTCCAAATGATCCAACCAGGAGCGGTGGGGGTCGTACTTGTCGGCAGCTGGTGGGGGCCTTTTGCTGTAGACCAAGTAGAGTGGGTAGCGCGAGAATGGATAAGTGGTGTGGAAGATGTTGCTGGGCCACTGGCTTGGTTCACGACCCTTCACACGGTCGACGTGGTCTCTCCAAGCTGCGTCGGCGTCAAAGGGCCTTGGTTTAGTGACGTGGAAAGCTATATCAATGGAAGATGTAAATTTAATAAATGTCTCCACAACTGTCAGTAAACAGAGCCGGGGAGCTGTCCTCGTCGAATATGTTTTGTGTTTGGTGTTGGAATATGAAAATTAGTTAGGAAATAGTTAACATATTTATTTCTTAATGATTCTAAGTGTTTATAAAATCAAAGCAATCATATATAAGTTATTGAAGATTACAAAATCTAATATAGAATTCATTAAAAATAATTTAAAGCTCAATTTAGAATTTGGGAAAATATGCCAAACAGTAAAAGCAAATAACAAATAAAACTATTTAAAGTGTTACATGATTAAAAAGTATTGAGTAAATAATAAATACAAATGAAAACTACTTTTCACTAAGTTAGAGTATCGGAGTCATAATGTGTAAAGGTCTGATACTCCGTTCTTAATTCTTAAAAAAAAACTAATTCATTTAACGACTGTTGAACTCAATCACTACAAACTCGAGACAAAGTAAATATAATAATCTATTGGAATGATCTATTGAATCGACGACAAACAGAACGTACATATAGGAGACAACTAAAAATAAAAATAAAAACTCCACGGAAGCTTACCCATTCCTATTTCTATTCACCAGCCACCGACTGAACACGAACAGAATAAACGGCGTTTAAGAAAATCGAGAAGTGGCCCCCCTATCCCCCCACTCTGCTCGCCACTACCTGACGTCATTCTCTATATTTCGACATTTCCTTGGAACGTCCCATTGTTATGCAATTTTATCTCTGTGCCTTGATGTTATTTGAATCGGTTTAAAATTAGATTTTTTTTATTAAAGGTTATTGGGTTACCGATCAGTAGATCGTATGGTCATAAGTTACAACGTGCATTAGTGCTATTTGTCGTAGTAACATTTTTAGATATGTTTATTTGACTTTTCGGCATATATAGAGCAAGAAAATTGGAATATATTTTTTGTACAATAAAGGAATTGAACGTTTACGGTTCCCATATCGTCAAAATAATATGTATTAATAGAATTTATAAATAGTTGTTATGACCTTCCAGCTGTTCCAAGGAATATGCGTCTGTATATATATACGGGGATAGTTTACGATTATTACCATTGTTTTATTGGTTGCCTACCAACAACCACCTAGCAAACCTGGTTAGTGTGGAACCTGTACCTAATAGTATATACGGTTTTTCTGAAAAGGTAATCTATTGTATTATATTTTCGCAAAAATCTGCCTTCATTTTGCTGAATTAACGATATACACAAACGAAACCAAAGCTGCTTAAGCCAGGAGTATCGCATGCTGGGTATGTTAGTGACAAAAAGAGAAATGATGAGCTCGATATGAAAGTTCTTACCTCCAAGGCGACTTCTTCGGAGTTTCGACTCTCCAAAAATGGTCCAGTACCAAAAAAAAATCGTAGGTGATCGTAGATTATATGAGGACGGGGATTGAGTGTAAATATAAAAAAAACAGTTTGGTGATCGCCCTGGCAAATGCTGGAGCGGTATATTTTGTTAAAAAGCCACGTTAGTCAAGAATTAATTGATTATGATCTTATTAGAGCCTACTTTTTGCTTGACTGCATACACAAACAGTATGCACAGGTTTCGTTAATTATATCTTTGATTAAACATAATTAACTTGTACAGAGAATAGAAATTTGTAGGTTTGGTTGTCTAACACTCACGACATATTAATATTAATGTATTGTATCTAGATATGAAACAATTTGGTTTGTAGTGGCCTTTTCATGAAAACAATAACAAATCAGTAAGACGACAAAGTGTTTACGATAGAGTGTTGTTAGAAGACACGTTTTCTTTGTTAACGACATGAAAAAGTAGGCTATATGGACTGGAATTAAACAAGATGTATCACGTGATATGAGTCAGCTCAAGCTTTTGCGGGGCTTGCACTCAATGTGACTTTTACGAAATATTTTATTTGGTTATTAGGCTGTACAATCATCATTATCAAATTATATTATATATAGATTAATATACATTCATATTTATACATATCTAAGTATTTTCCTGTTTACATACATAGACGTGGTCTAGAGACAAAACGTAATGATCCTTGTGACATCATCGTTAGCGAACGACACAAGCTATTAACGTATAACAATTGTTCTTTAAAGGCACTGATATAGGCAGATTTCTTGTGTATATGTGTGTGCGTGTTTACATAAAAAAAAGAGTTACAGATAGGGCTTTGGTGTTAAAAAAAAGAATTTCAAAAAAGAAATTGTAATAAAAATCTAAACTATAGACTAAAATATATATATTGAGCCCTTTTACAAATTATTGTTTACAAATCGGTATCATTTAGCGCCTGTAAGAGGTGGACTTACCAGGCCTGTATCTGTCTAAGGATCCAAAGTTGTGTGGGAAGATTGGTCTGGGTGAGTAACCGTAGGTGTCACGGTGGAGAGGATCATAACGATATCCAGGAACATGGATGCGTTCAGCGGCATGGCTGGGCTCGTCGTAGATGGATTTGCCATAGGGCCAGCCGGACGACAGTTCGGGCAGATCGCTGAGGGGTCTGAAGATACCTCTTGGTCTGGCTGAGTATGAGTCTGAAGCTCTCAAATCATCGGATCCTGTTGGTTAGAATATGTTTCGTTGGTTATCACCGAGGAATGATTGCAACGTTCACGGGGAAAAAACTAACACCCATAAAGTTTGATGGAAATTGAGAAGAGTTAGGTTATGTTGTGATTCTTAAAAATAGAAAAAAACGATATTATCAGTTGTTCACAGGTGGTAATTTGCTTCCTGTGACTGTAGTGAATGTAGCAACAAGTGACGATTCAGCGCGCCACCTATTAGTCTATGTTAGGAACTGACCTTTAAGAGATCTGACAAAAGATTGCCAGAATTTGGCCTTTTTCGAGGGGGTCTCGTTGAGACTGATCATTTCCAAATGGTTCTTGAACATGATGGCGGTTTCTCTGTCCTCGGCTACTTATCTACTGGTTAGAGTCGTTCGTCTGGAAAGGAGAGATTTTGCGTTAGAAAAAATGACGGTCGTCGATTTCGACAAGACTTCAACCTGATTAGTTTCGTTAGTAAGTGTGATTGTGATGAGAATGTTCAGCTGATGACCGCCAGATAGACGCCGATTAGTACAATCGCAAGCGAGTAAATAAAAAATGCCCAAATTTCGTTCGAACCCATAACGTATCGGGCAGTAAGATGACCGATGCGGACTATTTTGGTGTGGATTAGAGGCGAATGTCGGAGAGCAGCCGGGCCCGGCTTTTTTTTCGTCTATTTTTAACGCACTTGATATCATTGACGTGGGTTCGATTCGGCTTTCCATCAAGGCAAATGCGTTTGATATCGCGCGGACGTCATTTGTCCGATCATAGCGACATCTACTCACTCATCCTATTAATAGATCCGACAACGTCGAAACATCACCGATTTTCATTCATTTTGTTTCAACTGTTATTATTTATTTAGTTGCATTTAGTGAAGTTTGTTATGAATCAACTAGGGCGCCATGTATTTATACTGTCGTATAAGCAACCACTAATAATCTCGATTATTTTAACTAAAATTACAGCACAGCTAACAACGTCTAGGCTTAATTTTAGATTTTTCAGTAATAATTAAGTTGACTTATCCGAATGTTGACTAAGCAGACTACTGACAGATTGAACTGTGGTTGGGTCTCGCCATCTTGACCAAAAATAGCACATGAATTGCATACCGATCGAGTGAAACCGTTTGTTTACATCAAATTAGTCAGAATATGTTGGCTGTTTGTACGTAACGTAGTCATTGGTTTGGCATCTTTAAATAAGATAATACTTTCAATTATTCAATTTAGTAAATTTAATATTATATTTATATAAAAAAAAATGATAACGTAAGAATTGATCTTTCTTGTGATGACTTAAAGTTGACATTAATGACAATTCTGCTTGTCACTGTCATTACTGTCATATAATTAGAATATTTTGACTATAATTTTTACTACGTATAAAATATACGTATATGATATATCAATATTACTGGAAATTAACTATTGTATGTGTATTTTTCTGAAAGTTATATTTCGAATAACAAGTTAATCCCAACGTGTTTTCAACTGTGCTATAAAAAGAACTTAAAATACTCAATCTATTTCGAGCGCTTGTTGTACAGGTGGTGAATATTCTTCAAGGTGAGTATCTATTTAGCGTATTTTATGTTATTTTGGCACTATTCATTTTAAGTCGTGGATATAATAATCATTTAGGTTCATTTTTTAAAAGGTCTTGCACTAATATTATTTTATTACATATTAGTTACTTTTTATGCCAAAATTATGAACTAGTATACATAAAAATTACATTATTTCGTTTAAACACCTTTCATAAGTATATTAAAATGTAGTTTCAATTGATTCGACGACAAAATGGCGCGGGAGCCGGGCTTTACGGATTTCTCGATAAATCAAAATTGATTTTTACGAAAAACAAAACCGATCCGAGAGCCTCCCCATCGCGGGCGATGGCATGCCAAAAATCGAAAAACCTCTACGAAAATAGACGCGCAAATTTAGACCGCGGACGATTTCGGCCGGTTGAAAATCGCGAGGTCCGATGACGTCATCGCCGGCTCGAGTTTTGTCTCAAATTAAAATTCCCGTGCGGGGTGGGGGGTTCGAGGAAAAATCGCCCCGAGGGAAGAAGACTCGTTAGTTGAATTAAAAGGTCCACGGAAAGAGATAGAGAGAGAGAGAGATAGATTTATGGTATTCTGTGTTATTTTCCTTTGAGTTTTACTGTATTTTTTTCGGTATTCTTTCGGATATAACCTTGTAAATCAAAATACACTTAGTAAAAATGTTTTTGTATCCGAGATGGATGGATTCTCGCACAAATAGAGATCGCGCTCTTATATATGCCCGTTTGAATGACAGATCTGTTTATTTTCGTTGTGTTTAGGAGGCATATTATACGCATGAATGAGTAAATATTTATCTATAGTACATTCTTGGTTACGTAACGGACAATGTCCATTTGTAGCCACTGCCAAGACTATCCGGATCTGCGGCTAACCGAGAGTTACAAGTAATCGTATAAAATTTCGCTAACACGAATTTATATAACGTCGCTACTATTTTTGTGCGGCCTGTACACCGGCCCGATTTAGACACTAAGACGTGTGAGTATCGTGAAAAAAGACACGCGGCCAGATCTATCGCGAAATGAGATATTTTCGTCCGAAAATAATCTGAGATATAATCATTCATTTATTTATAAATCAGGTTGCAAAAACTATAACAACATTAAATAATGTTATTCATTTTTTCATTTAATTGTTATTTATTTCCTGTTTGAAAATATAATCATTTTACTCAATCAACTAACTAAAATAATTCCAATAATCTAGCAATCAATTAACTAATTGTATTAATAATTATGTCATTTAATACAAACAAAGTTTTTGTTTTAAAATTTTTATTATAGTGGTTCTAAATAAAAAAAAATATTTTTGGAGATATGGCAAAAATATTGTTGAATTTACTAAGATCAATACTAAGGAATTATTGATATAATTTCAAGTATAAGTCCAACAATTAAATAATATAAGTAGATTGGTTATTCATATCAACTAATTGTACTAGTAATTATATTATTAAAATTTCAAAAAGCCTTTAATTGTAGTTTTACTAAAGTAGTACTAAATAAAACATTATTGTGACTATATGGCAAAAATGTCACGGAATTTAATAGGATTAAACATTATAAATTTGGCTTGGCTGTAAATAAGATTTTAATTAAAATTAATTGTAGGTTTTATGGAACTGAGTTTTTACAATTTTAAGTTAAGTATATTTCATGATATAATTGCAATAGTCTAACAATCAAGTATATATTTTCAGTGAATATACATAGACTGATAAAACATTCTTATAACTATATGGCAAAAAATTATTGAGTTTACTAGGACTAATTATTAGAAATTTCCAGACCTTAAATAAGATTTTAATTAAGTATTAGAAAATAGAGTTATTTGTAGGTTCTACGGAACTGAGTTTTTTTTATTTAATATATTTATATTTAATGTTATAGTATATTTAATGGTATAATTGAAGTAGTCTAACAATTAAGTATATATTAAGTATATATCTTTAATTGCAGTAAGTAATGCTAATTGAAACATTCTTGTGACTATATGGCAAAAATTTTACTGAATTTGTTAAGATTAAAAATTATGAATTTCTTAGCATTAATTAAGATTTTAATTAAATATTGGAAAATAAAATTAATTGTGGGTTTTATGAAACCGTGTTTTTAAATATTATATAATTTAAATGGCTAGTCTCAAATCTTTTTTGTTTTTTTTTTAATTAAGAAAATTTTATTTTTATAGAGTAATAATGGTGCGGTATTTTAACTTTTGAGTTGAGATAGATATTGTTGGGTAAGAATTACTATTTATAGAATACGTTATGTAAATATTTTACTAAGCTTTCATCACTAGATATTATAATAGAAAGTTGATCGATTTTTTGTTATAAATATGATTAAAAACCGTTTGAATACCGTTTGATTTTTCACTTCCAGCGGCTGCAAAATACTTAGTTTACATACTCACGGGCTTGGTACTGAGCTGAACTCTCTAACACTTTCAAATAATATGACAAATCACTAATATCGATATATTTTGTGAGTGTATGTGTGTTTTTTTTGGGGAGTTTTCTCTACTAACCTACTAAGTTGGCGATAAAACGAGTCGAGATCGGCGACTGTAGTTCGGCACTGACTGCGTCGAGACGAGCGGCGTCGTTTTGGGACGTCTTACGAGGCCTCGATGACGTAGACGGTTGCGGGGGCGGCCTTCCCGGCCGCCTTTTTTTGGGCGAAAACCGGCCGATTTTTGGAAAAACAACGGTCTTGACCGCCGATTCGGCGCTTGCCCATATCCGTGACGGGGTGCATTCAGGGGGGCGTGAAGAGGGGGGCCCCATTCCATCCGGTTCGTCGTTTTTTATCCCGAATTTCGGTGATGCAACGGGAGGAACTGGGTCTATTTTTGCGCCGTTTTCAAGTTCCGAAATCCTAAAATAACGGATAAGTAATTTCTTGGTAGACGTGTTAGCATGTTCGCAATTAAACATTATTGTTTTTATTTAGTATTATTTGAATTAATCATATTAAAATAAATTCGCACTGTTCGCCTAAATGAAAAATGTCTGTTTACTTGAAAAAACTTAATAGTGGCGGTTGATTATGTATATATATATATACATATATATATATATATATATATATATATATATATATATATATATATATATATATATATATATATATAGAAGATAAAAACTGCCGGCTTGGTGGCGCAGTGGTAAAGGCGCTGGGACGGTCCTCCGACTGTTGCGATAGCCCCGGGTTCGAATCCTGCTGGGGCATGGTCGTACATTTATGTTTGTGATTGTTCTAGGCAAGAGTGTTAAATTCGACAAGGAAAATGATCCAAGTCACGTTAGTAACCAGATTGGGTAAGACCGGATGTCTTCTGGGATGATTTCTAAAGTTGGTCACTCGCCAGTCGGTAGGCTTAATGCTGAGGACCGTGGTTCGGAGCCCATGTCAAACTTTAGGTCCAGTCCAGATAAACCCATAGTTGGTAAAAGGAGACTTTAAAATATATATATAAAAAAACTATTAATTAAGTTGTTGTAAAATTATGTTTGAGTATTGCCTGCATTTCGGTCTGCTATTTTGCTTTTGCAGATATTCGAAATGGCACTGTTTTTGTTAAAATTTCCATGGTATATCTCTATGGAATGGTTTACCAGTTTTGGTGACTCCAGACTCCAATAGTCTATAGTTAAGAAATTGAGTTGTGTTAAATGGCCGTTCACCCTGAACTGCAAGTTTCTGTCCAATTTCGAGTAAACTATGTTAACTCACAGCAATTTAAATCCCTCTTTGGTGGCCTTACACCAACAACTGTGATACGTGTGCTAGGAATCCACGGATTAGGGGCGTTTTCAAAGGAATGTTTCTGATTTGGAATAGTTCATGGCTAGTAGTCGTTGAGCCTTTTGTAACCTTACAGTTTCAGCGGCGATACTTTTTCCCTAACTCCATTTCACTACATCAAGTAAAGCCAAAGCTTCCGTCCTCTTTTCTTGGTGGGGGTGAGTATATAATTAATATATGATAACTGTAAGAAATCTGCAGAAGTTGCCAGCACTGAATTATATCATATTCAGAATGTTTTATTCAAGTGAATAAGTAAGTTATATAAATTTCGATCTATCTAGCATTTGTTCACAATTCCATCATTTTTCAATTTCTTCTTCAATGTGTCTTATCAACTTCATCCAATCCGAAGGTGTTATAAACCATTTCCATTTCCAGCACGAAGTCCATATATCTGCAATGAATTATTAATAAATGTTATGACCATAAAGCCTAATCAGTTGTTATTCCAATATTTGCCTTTTTCAACTTTTGTTGTCATAACACTATTTTTATTATCATCTTGCCATGACTGGCCGTTGAGTATATTATTCCCATTCTGAAATATTCATGTCCTAACTAAATATATGAATTAGAATAATAAGTCTTCCTTCATTTGATTAAAATTTTTATTCTTTTAAAAGTAATATCCGGAAGTTCCATTAGATCTCTTCGATACTTTTCAGACTAACAGTTTCTTTTGAAATAAATGTATTATATTATGATTGTATTCAAAAACTGCTCACTGTATTTATACATTTCATATATTTAATCTCTTTCAGTGACCGTATACTAATATTCAGTGCAGCGGCAAAACGCTAAAAATATTTGCAATAAAAATCGCAACAATTTAATATTTAACAGTAAAAATGCTTATCTCTCTAACGAATTTTACTAGCAAGAGGGGGGGCTACATTATCTCGTTCCTGTTCAAGGTAACTGATGCAATCTGTTTTGTCTGACATCGGAATTTTTAATCAGAGTAAAAATAAGCAGCGATTTGAAATTTATTAAAACAAGCAAAGCGTTATAGTCTCTTATGATTATTGTTTTGAATAATGCATACATTTGAAATCCGAACAATTTTGATAGGCTAGTTCGGTTACGCGTCCGAACGTATCAGACAGTATTGTGTCTTTTTTTAACTAGAATTAAATGAATACGAAAATATTGTCCAATTCCAAAACAAATTTACAAATTGCGGCAGGCAATACATTAGACATCTTGATGACGTATGTACAAACAAACTTTGGATAAACTATAGTTTGTTTGGAGTTTCTACCATTGTGTAATTACATTAGAGAAACTTACACTATCGTTATATTTGAGTATGCCTAGTTATAATACAAACTTATTAAAATAATGTAGAAATAAGACTTACGTACACGTAAGTTGGTTAGTGCGATCAAAACAACTATTTCACGCACACATTTCATGTCTTTTAGAGTGCATTTAAAATTACTTTATTTCAAACATTAGTTTTTGTCATGCTAAACAAAAAACAGAGCAGATCACACTTAAAATGAAATAATTATACTTTCGAGATTGGTTTATCAGTCAATCATAAAGTTAAGTTAGACCTATGGGTTTGCACTAAAACATTAAACTAACCCTGCGAACATAGTGTTCTTCGATTAATTATCAGTGCTGATCTCTATGTAACCAACGAAGACCTCGAAATCAAATGAATCCACGAAGTTTTCCAAGATTAGTTCTTAAAACATTATAGAAGGTTGTAAATCACAGCAACAAGGAAGCAGTACAACTACCGGATAACGTGTAGGGAATCAGAAGAACGAATCGAACTAATTTAGTGTATAAATGTATTTATAACTTTAGCTTACTTGCTTACTTGCTTACTTTGTGCCTTGCTTGTGTATTGTTAATACAAGTACAACAGAACAGTGGTAATAAATTAATTTGTAAATTAAGATTTTATTAATGATATCTAATGTAAGATGTATAATAATTAATAATGAAAAGTTATATTAGATACATATAATTTTTTTGTTGTTGTTTTTCAATTATTTTCGTTTTCATGAATATTATCCTGGAGTAAGCTGTAAGCTCTCTCCGTTCTATATAATATAAACGAGTGAATTAAAAGTCACTTTTTTATATATTTTAAAATCTCCTTTTTATCAACTGGGGTTTATCTGGACTGGATCTACAGTTTAACGTGGGCTCCAAATCACGGTCTTCGGCAGAAATCATCCAAGAAGACATCCGGTCTTACCCAGTGTGGTTACAGGCTTGACAGTAATCTTTTTCCTTGTCGGATTTTGCACTGTCGCCTAAGGACAATCACAAATGTTAAACAGTCACAAACATGAAGTTATGACCATGCCCCTGCATGATTCGAATCTGTGACTATAGCTATAGCAACAGCAGGCGGACCTTTACCACTGCACCTATCAAGCCAGCAATTAAATTCACTGTTTTTATTATCTATTAATATTAATTTATAGTTATTTGCTATAATTTCTCAATAATTTTCATATAAAATATAATGCATCAATTTTTCAGTGCTATTCACGAATATTATAATCGTAGTTTCCTGAAGTTTTAACGACAAAATATTAATAATAGCAAGTTGTAGTTTACCGTTTATTTAATACAAGATTGTGAATTGACTTACAAAAACAATTGCAGTACTTATCTTAGTCTTTTTCTGACAAAGCAAACTGTACAAACCTTTTTTCTAGTTATTTATATATGTAAAACATTAGTTTCACGATCTCCTTTATAACTCTTACAAAATGAAACATTCCCATGAACCTTCAAAATAAAAATTAAACCAATTCTTTTCTTCTGATTTTTCTGACTTAACAATATTAATTTATAATATTAAATATACCTAACTAAAGTAATATAAGTAGTATTAGTTATCATTAACAGAAATACAAAATATAAAGCAATATCAGGAAAATTAATATTGAAATTTATTTTATGACGAGCTTATAAACCATACACTTCTAAAACTTTTCGTCCAAAAATAATTTATGTCAGTTCTAGCTCATATATTTCAAAATTTACAACAAATATATAACAAATTTTATTCGCAACAACATATAATTTATAGAATGACGTTCGATTGCAATAACTGTCAACGATCTGCTTACATGTGTATCAAACGTCGTAAAAAACTAAAAACTAAAAACAAGTTAACGTCATTTTTAATGACTAGTCTGGTGTTTATTGCTTGTACAAGGTGGTCTAATATAACCTAACATTTTTGGTCTATATTAAGTCGTTAGTTGTACAAATAAGTTTCAATCGTTCAGTAAACAAGACGTCACAAATAAATTATATTAAAATTATCTGACGTAAAATAATGTAAATGGGGAAAGGGTGAAATAATTTTTAAGTCACATATTTCTGGTTATATTTATTCATTGAAGCTATTCTATAACCAATTGGAAAGGTACTCCTTAAGTCAGAAGGAATTAGAATTTCGTAGAAATTAATTGTAAAAACATCGTAAATATTTTGATTATATTAATTCAGTTTAAGGTTTAAAATAGTTAGTGTTGGGAACTATCGACTGAAAACAGTCGAAAGTCGCAAAACAGTTGAAACAATGGATAGTCAAAAAACTAGCGACTGAAAATAGTAATTACTATTTTCAGTCAAATGCACGATTCGACTGTTTTTTTCAAACCGTGATGTCTGATGAAGATGTACGAATCCTTTTTTGCATAAATAGTGATAGTTGATTGGGTAGTTATTTTTATATGTAGTTATATTTTCCAACGGTAAGAGAGATGGAGATGTATAAATTCCTTCACAAACTAACTTTAAAAAAGAGAAGGAAAAAAATAATTACTGAATATTATTATAATAATTATACATAACATCCAATTTATAATTTAATTTTGAACAAAGTAGATTCACTTTTATATTTGAATGATCTATGGATCTGTAAAAAGGAATTGAATTTTTCTATGGAATGGAATAATACCCCACAAATGTTTTATTGTATTTTAATGTGTTAAATTGCTATTTTTAAGTAATATACTATAATAAATATAGACAATACAATAAAACTTAAAAAAAAACCTAAAATCTAAAGATGTACAATAACCATAAGTACTATATACAAATTAAACATATATCTAATCATAGAAAAAAAATCCATGGCATAATTAAAAATGATCTGAATGAGATGATATAAATGCTGTATTTATTATTGAACGGGAATATTTTTTAACAAAAATCGAGAGAGTAATCGAAATATTACCTATTATTGCCATAAAAACATATTTTACTATTTATTATTCCTAATTTTAATCTTTTTACCCTTTTACATTACCAATCTTGAAAAATATCGTAACAAAATGCTATAATATTAATATACAATATATTGTTATTTACAAGCAAACTACCAAAAAATCATAAAACTATATATATTACATATAAATCTATGTAAGCATAAATTGGGTATATTTTTGTCAAGGTCCCGGCTAGGACGGCAGTACCAAAAAACAAGTAGAACCAAAAATACTAACTAAAATAGTGACCGAATATAGCGACTAAAAACAGTCAGTGGTAAAAAGTAGTAATATCAGTCGAACCAAAAATAGCCACTGAAACAGTTGATAGTTTAAAGTAGTCAATTACTAAACAGTCGATAGTCGATTTCAGTCGATAGTTCCCAACACTAAAAATAATATGATTTTGATGCTCTGTAAATTGGGATATGGGGTTCTCTCTATGGGATACCAGATGTATGTGTATTAGAAATGTAATTATTAATGTTAATTATTAAGTGTCCATATTTCTAGTAATATTAATTCAATGAAGCTATACTATAGACAATAACAATACTAAGTGTTTTAATAAAATAGGAAAAGGTTTCGAGCACAGAGGCGACTTTTCGAACGGCTATACACTTCGCTTTTAAAGAAGTGATCAACGGGATGTACGTGGTTGTTGAACAGCTTGGACTTGTAAAATTTTATCTACTAGTTCGATTAGAAGATCTTTGAAATAACACTGTTTTAACTCAAATTTCTCTGCTATACCTTGTAGAGAATTCTTTCCTAAGTTTTCGTGACCATTAAATGTCGATTCATGAAACGTGAAAATAAAAGCTGACTACAAAGTCGTAGATCAATGAATCTTCAAGCTAAAATTATGTTTTTGTTTTTAATCGCGAAATAGTACAACAAGATCACAGATATAAATATAATCAAAAATGGCGGTTTTGAATTGAAAACAGAATCGATTCAGTTTTATTTTACGTCACTAATAAACTATTGAGACCGATCATCAATATAAAAAACATAAACACATTCTTGACAACGTTCCTGACGTAGGATATTGAAGATTTATATTGGGAAATTTGTTTTGCTTCTATATATAAAGAGATTATAAATACCCATTACCCATTAGCCATATTAAAAAATATATCAATCACTCTATTTTTAGAACGTTATTGGTAAACATTCAATTTCGTTAATGTAATTATATAATTATTCGTTTTTTGAATAATACTGTGGCAATATTCGTAATAATATGTCGTTAAATAAGAATATATGATTGTGCAAATGGTTTTCTTAGATCCTACAACAGAACAGGGTAACTTCACAACAGGGTCTGAATTATAATGTGGGAGGCAAAGCAATTCGAAATGTAGTTCGTTGATTTTGATTTAATCGACTAAAAATTCATTAAAAAGTCGTTTCAGTAAAACAGCTATAACTTTTGAATTAAAAGCCAAGTTGTCAAAGAATTTAAATACAATTTAGAAAGTAATGAATGAAACTTCAAACTTACAATAAAAATCTCTAAACTTATGAGTGTACCCTGAGTATTAGATCTTTGTTTGTATTGCTATAGTCTATACTAGCAAACACTGATCTCAAATCATCTAAACTTATGACGTCATAAAGTTGAAATGTTGCCGCATTTAACTTTGATTTTTAGTCAATTTGGGCATAACATGCAAATAAATAAGATAAATAAAATAATTAAAGTTATAAAGTGATTTTCTACAGTTATCCCTTGTCTTGGTAGTTGTCAGCACTGAATTATAATTTGAAATAGTTCATTCCTTAACATGGTA
Organism: Rhynchophorus ferrugineus; assembly: GCF_030347505.1. Lineage (NCBI taxonomy): Eukaryota > Metazoa > Arthropoda > Insecta > Coleoptera > Curculionidae > Rhynchophorus > Rhynchophorus ferrugineus. The sequence continues at coordinate 22,589,505 of NW_027472590.1, read as the reverse complement.
TTTTGAAGACTTAATTTATGTTATGTAAGCCATTCCTTAATTATAGCCTTTGCCGATCCACTGGTTGGTATCTTTTCCACCAGTATGCTATAGTATGTTGCATTGTCCATAATAAGAACTGATAATGACTGAACTGATTGTTTTTTCTAGATATTTAACAGCTGATGTCTGGATGTTTCGTTAGAGCTCTTCGCCAGCAACACAATAAAATATTTTCAATAAAAATCCCAGTTACTTAATGTTTAGTGGAATCAATACTTACCTCTCTAGGCATGAAGGCCTTGTTCATACTACAGAAAATGTTATCAAAACAACACATAGAACTATTAAAATCGTACATTACAACCAGAATGTTTAGAGTCAAACAGGAAGAAACTTACTCTATAATAAAAGAAGCTAAAGTAGATGTACCACAAGGAAGTGTACTGGGGCCAATGCTTTATCTACTCTACAATTGTGATATACCAGAAACGGAGAATATTGATTGATGATACTGCGATTATAGCTGTCGGAGACAATAGTGAAGAAGCCTCACGAAAATTACAACAGACAAGTGACAATACAAATAATTGGACACAAGCTTGGAAAATAAAAATTAACGAAAGTAAATCTGTACATGTGCAGTTCACCTATAAACAGACAGTACAAGCACCAATAACATTAAATAATACTATCATTCCATATACCAACAACGCTTAATATCTCGGAGTGAATCTTGATGCAAAACTTCGCTGGAAGGAACATATAAAGAAGAAAAGGAAAGGACTGGAATTGAAATATAGGAAAATGTACTGACTAATAGGAAGAAAGCCACAATTATCAGTATATAATAAATTGCTATTATATAAACAAATACTGAAACCTATATGGACATACGGAGTTCAATTATGGGGATGTTCTGCAAAGAGTAACATAAACAAAATACACATTTTTCAGAATAAAGTCCTGAGAGGTATCGTGTGCACACCCAAATACTATAGGACTGATTACCTACATTGAGACCTTCAAATATCCACAGTCAGTCAATAAATCCAGAGAATTGCAACGGGGCATGCGGAAAGCCTCCATTGTCATGAGAATATTGAAGTATTGCAACCTTTGGATACCACCAGAAAAGGACACAGACTCAAAAGAATCAAACCATCTGATCTTGTGTAGTGTTGTGTAGTGAAGTGCATATATTAAAAAATTCAGCAGTGACATGTATAAACATTATTTCACCAGAGACTGAGTTAGGGCCGATGGGTCTTCCTAGTTATATATCTAGATTTAAGTTAGCATAAAGACAAATTGTAGGTTAGTCGGAACCGACTAGTAACAATGTAATAATTAAATAATAAAAAAATTCTTATCTCTCTAACGTATTTTACTGGTAAGAAGGAGGCCTCCATTACTTCGTTACTGTTCGACAGCTTCAATTAGAGTAATTATAAATATTAAGCAACGATTTGAAATGTATCAAAATAAGCAACGCTCCAAAATAATCGTTGCCAGTTTAGAACCTTTTATGTTTTATATCATTAATGTTTAGAGAAATTTTGCAGACATTTGACAACTACACAAATTTTATAGGTTGATTCGGTTACATGTTGTAATGGAATAAAATGAGAAAGATCATATTGTCTGGCATTAAAACAAATTTACAAACTGCAATAGGCAATATAACATATCTAGTGCTGATGTGAGTTTACTGCTATTTTGGTTTTAACATTTCTCTACATAAAATAACAGTTTTGAATTTAAAATCGTTGCATTATTCAATGAATCAGACGCGTAAAGTCGACATTTTAAAAATTTTTTACTTTTGTTGTTTGAGTTGAAGGAATCTTCTGCCGAAACACATCGAATGCTTTGAGAAACTTATAATGATGTCGTTTGGTCATATTTCATCTCATCTTGTCTCAAAATCTTGTCTCAAAAATGTTTAGACGACTTAACAGTTATATATCTACTTACAATGAGGGAGATCCAGAAGCAGGAAAATTGGCTAAGAAAAGAATATACTGAAAATGTCATTTCGAGTCTTTTCAACATCGTGGTTTCATTCATTTCTAGATAAAGAAGATTTTTCAGAGGTTTGTTGTGACTAGTGATGAAAAGCGTATCTATTACGACAATAACGTCTTATTGTGTATATGGTGGGATCAATAAGCAGTATATATCGAGCTCCTAAAATTCATTTACAAACTATTGCAGCATGTCTACCTAATCAATTGTTAATTGAACAAATTCAACCACAGCAATATAGCAGCAATAGTAAGAAACATACACAAAGTAATCCTCTTGCATGGCAACGGTCCGTCACATACTTCAACAATTGTGAAGGATACGTTAAGTACACACTAAGAAAACAAAAACTATTTATTTCCTTTTTTTATTAATCTCTTAGAACTTCAACAATCTGCCCGTGGGCAATAAGTATTATTATATGATTTCCGTTATCTGCAGTCTCACCTAACTTATTCTAGAGATTATTATATCTCACTTTATGTGTGTATACTCACATATGTGTCTGTTAATCAGTTCATATGGTAGTTTACGTTTGAACCTGCGAACTTCACTGTTATCGTACACATATAGTGTGAGAGTGTATTGGGATGCACTAGTTCCGTGCTAGCTCTCGAAGAGAACGGTCGTGTCCAGTCCGTCGAACCTACCTGCGCTTTCGAGAATCACCCGAAACTTTCTCTAAGACGGTCGATCCGTTATCACGTTTCCACCAGTGCCTACTTCAAAAGAAAGCGTCTGTAAGCGCCGAAAAGGCGCATTTACAGACAACGTTTAACGTTTGTAACGGAAATCATGCTGCGAACTACAATGGTTGCGCAGTTCACAAGCAACTACAGCGGAAATTCTACGCTGTCTTAAGAGAAAATAGGCACCAACCGCAACAAAAACAATCCACACCTACTAGTCACCCACCAGGCCAAGTTAACTAGACATAACTTATGCCCAAATGGTTGAAAATGGTTCAGCACAAAATCGAGAAATCACATCATAACCTACTGAAGCTAGCAACAACATTTCTAGATTAGAAAACATGATGACCAAACTAATGGATGAAATGAGTGCTATGTTTGGTCTATTCACAACCGTCGTCAGCAAACTTGCCTAATACCTGAAACCATTAGCTACAAAATGGCCGTCTGGAATGCCAATGGGCGCCAACAACACGTCAGGGAACAGAAAATATTCATAACTGAAGAGAATATTGACGTTATGATGGTTTCCGAAACACATTTTACAGGACAAATATTATTTGAAAATTCCCAAATATAAACATTATCATACAAATCACCCTGATGATAAAGCACATGGAGGTACAGCCATAATTATTCGAGATGATATAAAGCATTTCGAAAAAGAAAAATTCCGCAAAGACTACCTGCAAGCCACCAGTATAACCATAGAGGAAGTCCATGGACCATTAACAACGCCTGCGATTTATTGCCCACCCAAACATAACAACAAGGCAGAACAATTTCAAGAATTCTTCAGTATGCTAGGTAATAAATTTATAGCCGGAGGAAATTACAATGCAAAACATTTAATGTGGGATTCAAGAACAATAACCTTAAAAGGTAGAGAACTGCTAAAACCAATAAAGACAGATAACTTACAACATATATCTACTGGTGAACCAATATATTGACCTTCAGACAGAAATAAAAAACCAGATACTATAGATTTCTCTATTACAAAAAATATTGATACAAAAAAGTGTCATGCAGAATCATGTTTCGACCTGTCCTCTGATCAATCACCAATAATAGTAACAATTTCTTCAAAAATTACCATCAAAGATAAGCCCCCTTCTCTGTGCAATAATTGAACTCACTGGCCCTCATTTAGAGAAAACTTAGACCGAAACATCTCTCTAAACTTACCGTTAAAAACTGAAATGGATATAGAAATAGCAGCAATAAACATTACAAAAAATATACAGGAGGCAGCACATTCCGAGACTCCCAGCAGTGAAACATTTCCAAGAAAAAATACACATATATCATATATATGTACAATTGACAATACACATATATGTACAATTGACAACAATTACAGAATTGGCAACAGCAAAGGACTGAAAAGAATAAAAGAAAATTTAACGGGGCAATAAAAGAGCTGAAAGAACTAATCCAAATTGAACAAAACCAAGGCATTCAAGAATACCTAGAAAACTTGACACCAACTGAGGCTACAAACTATTCGTTGTGGGAAGGAACAAAAAAGCTTAGGAGATCCCAGCAGCATAACCCACCTATTAAAACAAACGAAAATAATTGGGCTAGAAGCAATAAAGCGAAGGCCAACATTTTTTCAAAACATTTAAAATATGTTTTTAAACCATTCCAGTCTCAGCTACATAAAGATGAGGATAATAAAATTACTAGCTTTCCAGATTCAACATTTCAAATGGACTTACCGCACGAGAAATTAACGGTCAAAAAAGTTAAACAAAAATAATGAGAGAGATTAATATTAAAAAAGCTCCTGGTTATGACTTAATTATTGGTAAAATTTTAAAAGAACTATCAGAAAAGGGTATAAAATTATTAACATTTATATTTAATGCTATGCTACGAAATAATTACTTCCCTGGTATCTGAAAAGTAGTTAAAATATTTATGATTCTTAAACCAGGAAAAATACCAGAAGATGTGACCTCCTACCGACCTGTAAGTTTATTACCGATAATCTCGAAAGTATTCGAGAAATTGTACATAAAGAAGCTAAACTATATAATAGAAAAAGAAAAATTATTCCAGAACATCAGCTTGGTTTTCGCAATAAGCATGGGACTATAGAACAAGTGCATAGACTTGTAAACAAAATAAACACTAACCTAAATGCCAAAAGGTATTGTTCGGCTGCCTATCTATATATATCTCAGGCTTTTGACAAAGTATGGCATATTGGCTTGCAGGTTAAACTAAACTTCTCCCTCATCCGAACTATCAATTACTAAAATCGTATCTCACTCATAGAAATTTTATTGTAAATGAAGGTATGAACATACCGAATTAAATGCCATATATTCAGGAGTTCCCCAAAGTAATGTACTGGGTCCAGTAATGTATCTTCTGTATACGGCTGATCTGCCCACCACAAAAATAACCTCTGTGGTAACATACGCAGACGACACAGCAATCTTAGCATCCCATGAAGATCCAGTAACAGCATCAATAAACCTACAAACCCACCTTGAGAAAATACAATTATGGTTGAGGACATGGTGCATTAAAGCCAATGAAACAAAATCCACGCATGTAACGTTTACCCTGCGTAGAAGAACATGTCTACCAGTGAATATCAATCATCGTCAACTCCCCCAAGCAGAGCATGTTAAATATCTTGGTATACACTTAGATCGACGCCTAACCTGGAAGAAGCACATACTCTCTAAACGGAAATAACTTGGACTTAAATTGTATCAAATGTATTGGCTCATCGGGCGCAAATCCAAGTTATCATTAGATAACAAGGTATTGCTGTATGAGTCTATACTCAAGCCTATTTGGTTATATGGAATCCAACTATGGGATACTGCTAGCAAATCTAATATATTCATAATTCAACGGTTCCAAAATAAGATGTTGCGTGCCATTGTTGATGCTCCGTACTATATTTCAAATAAAGTGATACAACGCGATATTCCTCTAGAACCTATAACGAGTGTACTTCAACGTGTTTGTGTGAAGTATTTCGAGAGAGTGTCAGTGCATCCCAATGTACTCGCTAATCAGCTAAATATGCGACGTGATAGTGAAGTGCATAGATTGAAACGTTTAACACCACCTGATCTGATTACTGGACTTATGTATACTTTAGAATAAGTTTTTAAATAAGATTAATAAATTAAGATAATATTTGATACAGAAGATTGCTTAATGAAGTGATTTTCTACATGCCATGTATATATAATATTGACATAATAAATACTTCTTGCCTATAGGGCAAATTGTGTAATTACGAAGAGTAATAAAAAAATTATTTTCATAATCAGTAAATTACTCTATACGTTGGGATAAATCTGAACAAGATTAATTTTTATAAAATGTTCTGGGCAAACGCTTTCGTTAAATAAAAGATGCCAAGGCGCTTTCTCAAAGTGCCAATTTTTCAGGTGATTTTTCTAATTTGACTTGTTAAATGTCTACAAACATACGAGTATATAATGAAAGACAGACACGTGTTGATATACATAACATTCGCAATTACAAAGCATTATAAAATTCTTTTGGTCCTCGTATTATTTACTCGGCTTACCACCATTTTTTGAATTCATCTAAAATATTTGGTTGGGAAAAAGTTATTTCAATTTTTTCCTAACGGATGACCTTGAAGCCTGGTATCTCTAGTAATACTTATCCTATGAAGTTATATTAACGTTATATAGCGTGTTTGAAAGGTAACAGTGCACAGATAATTTTATGTATTATACCTATAAATTAGTTAACTTATTCTAGATACTATTCTAGCTTATTTTAAAGTCTATCCTAACTTATTCTATAAACTGTTCTAACTTATTCTAGAGATTATCCATATATATATATATATATATATATATATATATATATATATATATATATATATATACATATATATATATATAATTCCATATATATAAGTCCAGGTCGTTTTCGTTTTGTTACTATATGTTTTTTTCCACGTTAGACGTCGATCAAAATACATTCTCAAATATTTAACGTTGTCTGCTTGCGGAACTTCATGGTTATTCAATTTTACTGAGGGAAATATTCTTCTAAAGAGAGTGAATGTCACATGGGTAGATTTTGTCTCATTTGCTTTGATACGCCAAGTTTTCAAACACAATTCGAATTTGTTAATATGAAGTTGGAGGTTTCTTGTGATGTTGGATAACAAACGCTGTGTATTCAGCATATGTTGCAACAGTAGCGTTTTTTGAGGTCGGTAGGTCATCTGTATACAATAGATATAACAATGGGCCAAGAACACTGACCTGCGGAACTCCCGAATATATTGAGCGTAAGTCTGATTTCAGCAATTGAAAGTGCATATGGGGCAAAAGCTTTTTCAATTTAACATGCAGTCCAGTATGCCACACCTTGTCGAAGGCCTGAGAAATATCGAGAAATGCAGCGGAGCAATATTGGTTATCGTTTAAGTTTTTGTTAATTAGGTTGACTAATCTATGTATTTGTTAAGTTGTTCCGTGTTTATTGCGGAAGCCAATTGATGGTCTAGTATAATATTTCTCTACCCTAGAGATCACAGGTAACAGTCGAAATAATATAAGATATTTGTTTGACTAATGGCTGGCGCAAAGCTTATAAAATGTTTAACGCCTGCTGAAGCAGCAGCATGGGCATTATTTCAAAATGTTGTTCACAATTCTTAAATCTTGGACGAAATGAGCGATGAGCAAGGATAGCAGCTACACCCAGAAATAGCGAAAACCGAAATGCAATACCAGGGATTTTGGGACGAAAGCATGACGAGCGGAATACATCCCAGGTAATATAAAAATCTCAGTTTAACCTCTGTTAATTTCTTATTTATACTTTTTAATTTAATAAATTACCGTCAATGATCAAAACTCGCAAAATAATCAAATTACTGAGTATTTCGAAAAGCAGAACCACCTTAAAAGAATAAGGATTCAGCTCCCCTAAATTACCTTATAAACAACCGCGTATATTTATGCAATTAAAATGTATTTTCACAAAAACATTTTTACAGTTGTATAAGTTAAGTAGTTACACCATTAGTATATTATCAATTATATTGTTCTCATGTTAATTATACCTAAGATTAAGAAATCTGATTAAAAATGGGCAATTATTCATTAAGCTTGTTAATAAAAACATTTATATAATTATTTGATTAATGCACTAACAAAAATTTAAGAAAGTATCTCTTGAAAAACATCCTTTATAATTAAAAAAATATATTTTCGCAAAAATATCTTTACAGTATCCGAGTGATTTATACTGATAACTACGTAATGACACACCTTAAAAATAGCTGAGCAGCGTCAAGTTCATACTGAATCAACCTTCATACATTTTTTCGGGTGACACTGAAATGATTTCAGGATCTGTTTTTTACTGAGTCACTTCTACCACTCATATGTTATGACCTCAAGCTACATTATATGCTATACAGAACAGACATGGCGAAAACAGTAATTATCTATTTTAGGCTCTTAAATGATATGCTTTAATGAATAAATGACAAGAATCTCAAGGACAAATTTATCAGATTTTCCAGGCCTAACATTTCAAGAACCATTTAATTTTTTGTATTAAAAGTTTATTTGTATTGTCTTGTCACTACATAGTATAAAACAAAGTCGCCTTTTCTGTCTCTATATCCCTATGTGCGCTTAAATCTTTAAAACTACGCAACGGATTTTGATGCGGTTTTTTTCAATAGATATAGTGATTCAAGAGGAAGGTTTATATGTATAATACATGCATAATATACTAAGGCAACATTGCTAATTTTAGCGGTTTCTAACGCGATGTCGTAAATTAACCTATTTTTTTAGGCTTATTTAGCAATTAGCAAAAACGCTGCCTAACCCTACGAGTTAGATCAAATTAATGTACTACAGTATTGTACACCATAAAAAGGTCTAAAAAAAAGTCCGCGATGGTATATGTTTATCTTTTAGGGATAACCCACATTAACCATTTTTATTGTTTACTTTTTACGTGAGAAAATGGCTTATTTACGAAGCTATTTTAAGCAATACGGCATTAATCCTTATCGAATTAAGTACCTTAAATACAGTGTGCAATTAATATAGATCAATATGGTTCCTTACAGCATGTAAATTAAACAAATATTTTCGGAGATATTACAAATTTAAAATTTGCGTTTAAAAATGTGTAATGTAATAAAAATTGTATGAATTTAGATATTCCAAAGATAGCAGCAAATCTTTATAGTAAGTATAGGGGAAGAGGAATTGTTTTACTCCAAATTTAATGCGTGCAGGCCAAGGGCAGTAATGAATGAACCAAAAATACTGGATCGATTTTAATCATGTTTTCATTGAGTGACATAGGCATATATATTTTATGCCCGTGCAAAGTCGGAGCGGGCCGCTATGTTTTTATATACAACGTTCATATTTTTTCTGTAGTGTATTTAATTTAGTATCAGCATTGCACCCGTGCGAAGCCGGGGCGGGTCGCTAGTCTTTAAATAAAATAATGTTATATATAAAGTTTTTATATATAAGAAGATAAAATAAGATTAAGATGATTTATGATTGGGTTTCAAATGTTAAAAGATACTAGAAACTCATTTTTTAATTGCAATGTTTAGTCGATGCTTGATGAGTGTTTATTTCTCAATGAATGCTGTTGATTAAGTAGAAATTCGATAATTCAACTGCTGTCGATCAGCCGGGGCGGTTTCTTGGACATTGCTTACTTTCTCATTGGCCTTAAACCGTGTTTCCTAATTGATGGGCTAAAAGGTCACTACTAAAGTCCTTTAGATAAACATTTTCAAATCACATGGATCATGTTCAATATGAATTTATTGGTTCAATATGTGACAATTACAATCGCTGCATAATTGTAGAAAAAATTTAAATACCCAGTTTACAATGGTTTGAATATGTTTATCGAATGAAAGGTGTGCGAATTTGCCATAGATTTCCCTAGCGACATCGACCTTTTGGATGAAAGAATACAGCGAACATTCATGTGAAAAATCTAGCTGTGTGAAAAAGTGGGACCAGATGTCTCTTGGGATGGCCTCTGAGGTATAATAGCACATAACACAAATATTTAATTTCATTATTTAAATTTTTTAAATTTTTATTTTAGGGGTGCTGATTGAAAAATGCTCCTTAACGGCAAATCTCTTTCTTTTTTAACTAATCTCAATGCTTTTTAATCGATGCGAAATGGCTTATTGAGTAATCTCTCATGAGTGGACAAGTTCCTATCGAGATTACTCAATTACTCAAATTCCTCTAACTCTGCTTTTTTGCTGCTTCCGGACGCTTTCTTAGCAATGGGTTAGCCTGAGCGACGACCAGCTGGCTTTCGTTAAACTTCGGCAGTTTCCGCCTTATTTTGCAAGGTTGCCATTTATAAGTAATCGGGAGGTAGAATTCAGTCAGTCGAGCGACGCTATTTTTGTTTTGGCGCTGAAACTTGTGAGATCTCTAGTATCACTGGCTTGTTTATATCGAATACAAAGCTATTATTTATACGCTTTGCTATTCGTATTTTGTGTTATTTTCAGTTTATGGTTATATTGTATATAGTGTTCTATCATCCGAGTTAAGAGTTATCGATTTGGATATATTGTGTCGTTTATATTACCTTATTCACTCATTTTACGTATAGTTTCTTTAATTATTACTCTTAGTGGTTCAACAATCTGCCTAGGAAGAATTTCTTATGATTATAATATATACATGACATATAGGAAATCACTTCATTAACTGATCTCCTGTATAAAATATTATCTTAATTAGTTAATTATATCATAAATGTTATTCTAAAGTCTATATATGTCCTATAATCAAAGTCCTATAATCTGTCTATAATAAATAAGTTTTAGTCTTCACATTTCACTATCATGTCACATATTTAGCTGATTAGCGAGCACATTAGGATGCACTAAATGCATGCACTCGTTCTCAGTTCCAGAGAGATATCGCATTGTATCACTTCATAGAGACATAGTATGGATCATCGATAATGGTACGCAACACTTTATGATGTTGAACTAACGAATACAACTATGATAACTATATTAGACTTGCTAGCAATACCACATAGTTGGATTTCATATGACAAAATAGGCTTAACTATTGATTGGTTGTCTGTGTGATAGCAAACCCTTGTTGTCTAATAACCATCAATGATAAATTAATCACGAAAGCTCAAAATCCAATTCTGGTTGCTAAGCACCTGTTACAACAAGATATTAATATGAATACACTTCTTAAAACAACGAACTAACTTGAGGAGGAAGTAATTTCTTTTACCACTGCCATTTAAAATGGTGCTTGAAGAAGTAACCCTAGTATTGAATGGAAGCTGATAAGCTTAAATGGTCCAAAACAAATTAGAGATCTGATAGTTGAAAAACGTAATCTTAGAAGAAGATAGTGTTCATTCACATCAATTAACAAATGAAATCAAACTAACGTTAATCGCCGGATTCCTTTCGAAACTCCCTGTGAATAGAAATGCCGAGTAACTTTGAAAAAGCAAATATATTTGCAGAACATCTGGAAGAAAGATTCCATCTAAACCAAGAAGTTATTTTTTACCATATCTCAATCCCAATAACTGTTCTGACACGGTTGCAATCGTTACTTCTAGGGAGGTTTCCTTACGACATATATGTTATGACTTTGCTATGGGAGAGATTATTAAAAGACTACAGGGAGAGCCCTTGGTTAAATAAACCAAGTTGTTTACTGCGTGCATTCGGCTAAGCTATCTTTCAGAGGCACGTAAAACTACCGATGACGGTAATGGTATCAAAACCTAGTAAAAATCTAAGTGAATCTGAATCATACCACGCTATTTCTATATTGCCAGTTATGGCTTAACTCTTTGAAAAATTGATTGTGAAACGGTTCAAACCTATTCTGGAGCAAAGAAAGCTGATACCAGCCATCAGTTTGGTTTTAGAAATTTTCAGGTTTCAAAAATCTCTGTAAAATAAAGGTGTGTACTCTGTTGTCTTTTTCGATGTTGCATATACTTTTGACAGAATATAGCATGAAGGCCCTCTATATAAAATAGAGTCACTAAGCATATCTACCTGCTATCAAAACCTTATTTGAATAATCAATACTTCCGTGTTAAACATGGAGGAACATATTCTAATCTCAAACCGATAAGGTTTGGTGTGCCTCAACGGAATATGTTGGTGTCAGTGCTTTATCTTTTTTGCATCAGTGATCTTCCCATAACATTAAATACCACAACTGCTTCCTTTGCTGATGATACGGCAATATAAGCAATAGCAGAGAGTGTAGAGAGTTCAATTCGGAAACTCCAATCTTCTTTTGATAAAGTTAATATCTGGACCAAAAATGACGAATCAAATTAAATGAAGCTACATTTACGCATATGAAATTCACAAATTAGGATATCACGCCACAAAGTGTCTTTGTTAACAGCATGCAAATTTAATATGCCAACACAGCAAAGTACCTTGGCATGACTTGATACCTTGATATATGCGTGTTTGTAACCTCCATCGTGACCAAGAAATTGATAGGTATGGTTATAGACATTATCAGATTGCTGATTCCTATCAAAGAAGACTCCATAACTACGTCAACACAGAAGCGTCCAGACTTCTAAATGTGGATAATATCATTAGACATCTCAAATGGAAAACATTTTCTGATCTTGCAAATGTTTGAACACTTTTTGTTGTTGTTAGTAGGTTAAGCCAGATTAAAGATAATTGTTAGTTCTATACTAGTTTTAGTAAATAAATAAAAATAAAAACAATAAAAGAAACTAATAATATATGTGGAAAGCTTTGACCTGTGAGCTTAAATATTTAACGTTTTTTGCGAAACTACACTTTATACCCTACACGTCTGATGATTCTGATTTATCACCCAGTAGTTTTTTGTTTTCAGATTCCGAAAATACATTACGTGGGTGGGCTGTTAAATGCCAGATTACATAATCGTATATTCAGCCATCGTTGCGGTCATAGATATTCGAAGAATTCCCTAGAATCACTGAAATTAATTAATAGAATTTATCCCACAAATAAAATTATTAACACCACCAATTACCTGTATATTTTGCTGTTATTAATAGTGTTGGTATTAATAAATATTTACTGGAGAATATATACAGTTCTCGAGAATATTAGGTAAATAAAAAATATTGTTTATTTTTGTGTAAGTTTTGATGATTATTTATTGTTGGTTGTAGATTTTTCCGGACATAAATATGTAGTAAACTAAATGGGTTTTAACGATTTGATGCGTTATCTTGTTTGTTAATTATCGTAGTCTTTTTGATAATTGTCTCAGTTCTTTATATCGAAAAACACTTTTTCCTACTGATGCAGTGTTTTGAGTTCGGAGCTTATTTCAATGGGAAATGCTCTGTAATAGTTAGGAAAAGTTTAAGAAAATTATAATGTTTTCTTTTCTTTAGTATAGTTAAGCGTCTAATATATTAGACCATTTAGCTGTTTTTTTGAAACATTTGTGACATGGCAAAATAATTATGACTCAGGCAATATAAAACGCCGTATTGTATCCAATGTCTGGTGGAGCCAGATCAAGATAAGAAAGGCATCGAGCAAACAGAATAACAGGATGAGCACAAGAACTAAATACAACAATAATCAAAGAATAAAAAACTATATTACTATAGTACAGTGGAGTTAATAGAATGGATTAGAAATATTTAGTAAAACTTGAAAAATCACGAAATAAAAATTGCCAGTTAATTGCTAAGACTAGTGAAACAAGCGAAAACAGAAGAATAATTACTTTTTTGGGAGGTCTTGATAGATAGAGTAATAGAGAGAAAACTCAAAGTGTTTTTATAATGACAATATGGTGTAAAAATTTATTAAAATTCAGTAAAAATATGAAAAGTATATATAGAATTAATATATATAAATATATACAGATTTATATATATATATATATATATATATATATATATATATATATATATATATATATATATATATATATATATATATATATAGACCTACATCACTGCTGAAAAACTCCTCTTGAAAAGAATAAAACCGATAATAAAGAGAAAAAAGCCTAATATCAACACACCAGTTTGGGTTTATTAACAAGCACTCAACAATTGAGCAGGTCCACAGAATAACAGATGTTGTTAAAAAAGCCTACGAAAGTCAAAAAGTATGCTCAGCTATATTCTTAGATGCAGCACAAGCTTTCGATAAGGTTTGGCATGAAGCCCTTGTTCATAAACTAGACAAAATGTTACCAAAATAACACACTGAACTATTAAAATCATACATAATAACCAGAATGCTTAGAGTTAAACAAGAAGAAGATTACTCTACAATAAAAAGGCTAAAGCAGGTGTACCACAAGGAAGTGTACTGGGACTAATGCCTTATCTACTCTACACTTGTGATATACCACAAATGGAATATATAATGATGGCTACATTTGCTGATGATACTGCGATTGTAGCTGTGGGAGACAATAGTGAAGAAGCCTCACGAAAATTACAACAGGCAAGTGATAATATAAATAATTGGACACAAGCTTGGAAAATAAGAATTAATGATAGTAAATCTGTACATGCGCAGTTCACCTATAAACAGACCGTACAAGCACCAATAACATTAAATAATACTATCATTCCATATAGCAACAATGCTAAATATCTCGGAATGAATTTCGATGCAAAACTTCACTGGAAAGTACATATAAAGAAGAAAAGAAAAGAACTGGAATTGAAATATAAGAAAATGTACTGGCTAATTGGAAGAAAATCACAATTATCAGTACATAATAAATTACTCTTATATAAGCAAATATTGAAACCTATATGGACATACGGAATTCAATTATGAGGATGTTCTGCAAAGAGTAACATAAACAAAATACAAATTTTTCAGAACAAAGTCCTGGTAAGGTAAATATTGATGTATATATTGAAATATTGAAATAAATATTGAAAGGTAAACATATATATATATATATATATATATATATATATATATATATATATATATATATATATAATTAGAAAGGTAAATATTGATGATATTAAATATTATAAGTTGCTGCAATTTTATTGAAAATGTTTTTTAGTGTATTGCTGCTGCGCTGAATATTGGTGTAGGTACTGTGATTAACATCGCTTATAAAATGAAGAAGAACATATTAGATTCAACCAAGAAAATCCGTCTACATACGAAGGGGTAACGAATCTTGACATCTTGATATTGGCTCTATTCGAGATCAAGTATTCGAAATGTATAAGAATAAATGTACACAAACTATTTTTTCGATATAAACATAATTTAATAACATAATTTCAGAGAAAATTGTTAGTCTGAAAAGTATATATAAAAGAGTTAGGGACATGCAGCTTTTTGAGGGTTTTAAGACATCCCTTTAATCACTCTTACGGGGCGTAGGATTTAAATGATGTAAAGATAACCCTCGAAGAGGTCTAATAGAACTTTCAGACATTGCCTTAAAATAATTCAGGTTTTCAAGGCGTGCAATAAAATCAGGGAAGATAAATTATTTGACTTTGTGTATCTTGGTGAAACTTGGATATTTCAAGATGGTTCATTGGGGGCACTTTTGGCAAGGTAGTAATAAAAAAGCGTAAAGACAACAAAAATTGATGGAAAAAGGTAAAAGTTACAATAGCAATTTTTTAGGTTTTGTTGGTCATAATATTTATTAATAATTAATTGCAGATATATTGTTTTAAAAACAAAAAACAATAGCATCAACAAAGGTTGTAATGAAGGAATGAATTTCAAAATATGTATTAAGTTTTGAAGACATTAACTTGAACACACACTTGATATGGGGGATTAAAGAATTATTATAATGGACAAGCTGTTCGAGAAAGATCTCACTGTCTTGTCACTAATTAGCCAAAACATATTTTTAAATAAATTATGCTTCTTTAATAACAATATTTTTAAAATGCAGTGCAATTTCATATTATTCAATTGTTGATTGACTTTGCAACATAAAACTACATGTAATGTAGTTACGTTTATCATAATATTTTTGGCATTATTCTTTTTTTTACTCTTTGTGATTCCACAATCTGCCCTATGGGCAATAAGTATTTCTTATGTCTATATTATATTTACATGGCATGCAGAAAATCACTTCATTAAGCGATCTTCTGTATAAAATATTATCTTAATTAATTAGTCTTATTCCAAAGCTTATTCTAAAGTCTACATATGTCCAGTAATCAGATCAGATGGTGTTAAATGTTATAGTCCACGCACTTCACTATCACGTCGCATATTTAGTTGATTAGCGAGTACATTGGGATGCGCTGACACTCTCTCGAAGTACTTCACACAAACACGTTGAATTACACTCGTTATAGGTTCTAGAGGAATATCGCGTTGTATATTTGAAATATAGTACGGAGCATCAACAATGGCACGCAACACTTTATTTTGGAACCGTTGAATGATGGATATATTAGATTTGCTAGCGGTACCCCATAGTTGGATTCCATATGACCAAATAGGCTTGAGTATAGAATCATACAGCAACACCTAGTTATCTAATGATAACTTCAATTTGCGCCCGATGAGTCAATAAACATATGTATTGACTCATCATCACAATTTCAGTCGAAGTTGTTTTCGCTTAGAGAGTATGTGCTTCTTCCAGGTTAACCGTCGATCTAAGTGCATACCAAGATGTTTAACTTGCTCTGCTTGGGGGAGTTGACGATGATTGATATTCACTGGTGGACATGTTCTTCTACGCAGGGTAAACGTTACATGGGTGGATTTTGTTTCATTGACTTAAATGCGCCATGTCTTCAACCATAATTGTATTTGATCCAGGTGGATTTGTAGGTTTATTGATGCTGTGACTGGATCTTCAAGGGATGCCAAGATTGCTGTGTCGTTTGCGTATGTCGCCACAGCAGTTATTTTTGTCGTGGGCAGATCGGCCGTATACAGAAGATACAGTACTGGACCCAGTACACTACCTTGCGGAACTCCTTGATATATGGGATTTAATTCGGTATGTGCATCGCCTTGATTTATAATAAAATGTCTATCAGTGATATACGATTTTAGTAACTGATAGTCTGGATGAGGGAGAAGTTTCTTTAGTTTAACCTGCAAGCCCGTATGCCATACTTTGTCAAAAGCCTGAGATATATCTAAAAAAGCAGCCGAACAACATTTTTTGACATTTAGGTGAGTATTTATTTTGTTTACAAGTCTATGCACTTGTTCTATAGTCCCATGCTTATTGCGAAAGCCAAACTGGAATAATTTTTCTTTTTCTATTATATAGTTTAGCTTCTTTATGTAAAATTTCTCGAAAACTTTCGAGATTATCGGTAATAAACTTATAGGCCGGTAGGTCACATCTTCTAGTATTTTTCCTGGTTTAAGAATCATTAGTATTTTAGCTACGTTCCAGATGCTAGGGAAGTAATTAATTCGTAGCATAGCACTAAATATAAATGTTAATAGCTTTATACCCTTTTCTGATATTTTTTGTAAAATTTTGCCAGTAATTAAGTCATAAGCAGGAGCTTTTTTAATATTAATTTCTCTCATTATTGTTTGTTTAACTTTTTTGACCGTTAATTTCTCGTGCGGTAAGTCCATTTGAAATGGCGAATCCAGAAAGCTAGTAATTATTCTATATGAATACATTTTGGGCTTATACTCTGACCAACTTTCAAAAAAATGTCTTCCTTTTTCTTAGTATTAATTTGGCATTCTGTTAACAAGTATAATAAAACATGTTCCACGTTACTACTAAAATGTTAAATTTCTAAATGTCATTGTATAATGCATTATTTTGCACAAACGCTTGCAGTGCTACTTTAATGGTGGTGACGTTCTTGAAGGTGGCGTTTCCTAACGAACCTTTTGATCTTATTTGCTCTCATTTAAAAAAAAACTTACATTAATGAAATTAATAATTATAAACTATTGAATAAATTTATTAATTAAACTATAACTTTCTTGTAGCAAACAAATTTTAGATATACAAATATGTTAACATCATAGTCTTCAAGAATTAGTAATTGTTTATAAGTATGCTTTAGCATTTGAAGGAATCTCGGATCAGCAAGAAATATGAAAATATTTTCAGGCACACTAATGGTCCACCAAGTTAACGGAAGCGTATTTCTTCTTAGTCATTTGGTAATGAGAAGTTTAAACAGTTTCTGTGTTCTTGCTAGGTGCAGTCGTTTTAAATTGGATGTCTTAAAATATTCAAAGTTCTAAAGTTTAACAGTATTATTATTGTATTAGTAGGCTATATATCATGTTTTCCTTAAAGATCATTTTCCTGTCTCTTAAATTATAATACATCTAGCTTCACTCCTGTGTTGACTATCTTCCCTGGTCTCTTCTAAAACAAGATAAAATTAATAAACTGTCTGGCTACCTCTCAGATATGCACAAAATACTTGTTTCAATAAATATGTTATATAATTAGATTAAAATTATAACATTTATGTCGTGCCGCTTTTCCTAACAAGCGAGTACGTTTTAACTTAGATTGACCCTAATATAACCCAAGGCAACTTTAGTTTGATGTTCGATATTTTGTTATAGCCATGAAGGTGTCATCTTTCACTAGAAATCATCAAAATATGTGGTTGCCTTTTAAGCAGATATTATAGTTTTTATGTTTTTTTTTGGCGGGACAGTAAAAACAAAAATAAAACTAACCAATATTTATGTCCCGTCAGAGCTGTGATTTAATTATGACGTCGGATAAACGTAACAACGTAAACAAATAACAGTAGAATTCTTATGTCGTGTTTATAATCATCAGTTGAGTTCGATGACGGAATTAACATAGTATTAACCAAATTAGACATACGATTTAGTAAGTCATTTTAATTCAATTCATAATTCTTTTCACCATTACGTATCGAATTTATATTCGTTAATTTTTTTTAATATTATTCATTTAAATAAACAAACTTGTCTTTGTGCATTAATTTACGTAAAGATAGAAAATAAATAGTGTTTTATTTAGAACATTCTTTTCTTTCACTCACACTTTAACATATAAACATCAATATTATATAGTACAGTAGAGTTAATGCAATGGATTAGAAATATTTAGGAAAACTGGAAAAATCACGAAATAAAAATTGCCAGTTAATCGCTGAGACTAGTGAAACAAGTGAAAGAAGAAGAATAATTACTTTTTTGGGGAGGTCTTGATACATAGAGTAATAGAGAGAAAACTCAATAAGTGTTTTTATAGTGACACCATGGTATAAAAATTTATTCAAATTCAGTAAAAACATGAAAAGTATATATAGAATTAATCTATCTAAATATATACAGATTTATATTTACATATATTTTAACATACTTATATATAGTAGTAATAAACATATACAGATTTAGATATTTAGATTCCCGTCAGACCTGTGGTTTAGTTATGACGTCGGATAATTTAACGTAGCGATACCCAAGTTTATACTTGGTTATATTTTTGAAGTGAAAAGCCAAATTTGTCCACGGTAGAATAGTAGTATTTTGTTATTTCGTCATTTTATGTCCATAGGTTCATGCCGTACACATTTGTTTTAAAAATAAGCTAACCATGAGCGTACATATCTGTATGTTATATATGATTTTATGTTTAGCTGCTCTAAATAGCAAGACCTGAGTTTCTTTCATTGATATTTTCATCGTAATTTTTGCTGAATTAGTTTCACTGATGCTCAGGAATTATTTTATAGATAGAAAGTTTAGTGTAAAACAAGATCATATACTGAGCTATATCCAATATAGTCGGGAGTTCGAGAAGAGAGTGGTCGGTTTCTATTGGATCCACATACTACAAAAATCATTACTGTAACAACATATGCAGGCGACAAGGCAATCTTAGTACCTCATGAGGTACTCCCAATCAAGACTTCAAGGACTATCTAGAACTATGTCTTGGAAGAAGCACATACTTGCTAAAGGAAAGCAAGTTGGATTTGAAGGACTTCAAGTTGATATAATGTAGTCATCGTTGAACCAAAGCGGGTATAATTTAAAACGTTAGTGTTTCAATACTTGGAAGAAGTGGCACAAATTCCATTTCTCATGTACTTGCTAATCAATTAAATCTAATTAATAATAGTGAAGCTCGTAGATCTCTCATTTGACTATTAGACAGATATGGACAATAATGAGTAATTTTACATAGTTAATTACTAACTGATTGTCATGTATATAATAATTATCATAAAACATATTTATTGCAACATAGCCCGATCGTTGAACTATTAGGGGTAATAAAAATATTTAGTGATTGATGAAATCAGCTATAGGCCAACAGCCAGTTGCCAAATACTTATTTTTGTGCATTTTACGTTTTGGAACAGCTAGAGAACATGGAACTATATTTGTGCCAACTAAGCAAATTCCATTCCATTTCAAAACAACTTTATAAACTACATTTTTGACAATCTTTCTAAATTCCTTTGAGGTACTTTTTTACAGAATTATAAGAACATTGAACTGAAACAATAACCTTATAAAAAATAACACCCCAAGAGTAATTCATAAAACCTAATTATAATTTTGTTGTAAATTATTTATAGCAATTTTCATTTTCATTAGGTTAAGAAAAGAATGCCAGTCCCTATTGATAACTCCATGTTACAATACATGGTATAATATGATATAGCTGAATGAAGGGTGGGATTTTATTCTATTTAATTCTATTAATTAATATTTTTATAAAATCAGTCAACTTAACAAAAGCAAAAAGTTAACAATTCTTGGATATTCTTCTTCAGTTCAGTGCTCATCTTTTTCGTAGACCGATTTGTCTTTGCCTTCAACTTCGGTAACCATCATGTCATGGTTTTCAAGTAAATTATATGCTTTTGTTTTAAGCCTTACATGTTTCAAAGTCAGAATACGCTAAATTACGGGGTATGGTGGATTTGGCGCATGCGCACAATCGGATATATTGCGCTCTTCCTTTCCCTACAGGATATAATCGGCCGTTGATCGCGTGAAAACAAATAATAGAGAATATTTAGATTTTGTGATGTATTAACAAGTTTATAACAGTAATAATTAAATTATTGTGTTATTCCTAATATTGTAGCATACATTAGTTTCAAAATATCCAAACAGAATCAATTTTGTTTATAGTGAGAATATTAACCGCCAAACTTGTAACAAAACATTTTGGATATTAAATAGAAGTCAACATATGCCAACATTCACCCCGATATATCTGCAGATTTCAAAAGGATAACAAGAAGCAAAGAAGAAAGTTATTCTTTTTGTTCAAATAAAAACGTTGCCAAGGGTATAAGAGAAATAATATACAGTTGTACTAGAAGTAATATTAAAGGTAATTATAACTTTTATGCACATTTTGTTGTCATTAACCATCCATTCGTTTTAGGTTAGTAGATGTACAATACGTTAATTAAAAGATAATCAGTTCTTTAGTCGATTCGTTACTGGGGTTTGTTTTCTATTATTGGTGAAGTTGCTAGTAGTCGTAGCTGATGACAGTTAAACTAGAATAATAGAAAAATTTAGATAGGATTTTACAGGATGCAAGAATAATGGAGAACGATAGTTTGAGAAGATCAAATTTACCAGTAAGAGTTGACCTGAATCGAATAAACGAAACATATAATATTAATCATTAATGACATCCTAACAATCTAACAACTACTACTATGAAGATGGAGGAGTGGTCTAAATTAAACAAACATAGGTCTAAATTTCTCCGTTGCGGAACGATATACAAAGAAATATGTGTTAGAGCAACATTTTAAACACCAATTAAAAAACAATGTATATGCGCTTGCGTAGAACTTACCAGAAGAGTTGTTCACTCAAACTATTATTTCAAATAAATGAAAATGTGTATGTTCTAAACTGAAGTTACCAGTTTACAGTACCTTTTTACAGTGGAGCCTATTTTCAACAAAGAAAGTGAAATCAATCTATACATTAAATGTTAGAATGATCTGATATGGCAGGAACTCTACGCCAATGAACTGGAAATGTAGAACAGTACATATTCTCATATATATTTTATTATTTGAGATAAAAACTTTTGGCAAAAGCAACATTTTTATATTTAGACCGAAATACTATGGCATATCGGCAAATGCAAACGAAACAAAACCGAGCCAGAGTTACTTACGTTTGGGTCGGATCGTCGAATATTGTGTATTTTCGTTCCATGATCTCGAGGTTTATTAGCTTTATGGCCAGTATATAAACACTTATGTTCGAAAAGAAAAAACGTATGAACTTACGAGACTTGAAAACAAGCCCGAGGAAAAACGAGGATAAATGTTTAAAGTTTTATAATTGGTTTATAGACATGCGAAAGTTTGTAAATATAGTATATATTTGCGCTTTAAATAGTTATTATAACCGCGGAGAAAATAGAGAATTCGTTTTATAGGCAATTTTAGAGAAATGTTTCGCGACGTCCAACATATAGATGTCACTACTTTGAACTTATTGCTTGTTTTAATCGCTATGTTAAGAAGTTAGAAATGTTAAAGCGATCAAATATATAGACACCTCACTGCCCCTTGTGGTAATGCGGAAAAACTTCGGAAAAATTTCGAACGCAATCCCCCCTCTAAAGGTCGATTTCTCCACGGACTTCGGCTTAACGAACCCGGAGAAAGCCGAGCTTTTCGCTAATTCATTCGAGAACCAAATGAAATGCTATCGATCTCTTGGCCCACCTCAACAGACGTTATCCATCATAAACGACACTATCCCCTCCCTGAAGAGGAAACACTTCCTTCAGCTCTCGATAAAACGCCTGTCTTCTATAAAAGCTCCAGGCCCCAGATGGTAGCAAAGTAAACTATCTGAAAAACCTCAATAGCAAGCAATAATCAGAGCTTGCCGACATCGTCAACTCCATCCTGAGATTAAAGCATTTTCCAAAGAATTGGAAACATTTTCGCTATCATTCCAAAAAAAGGAAGCCAAGTCCAATCCATCTGACTATAAGCCCATCACCCTGATTAGTTCACTTTTCGGACTTGCCTAAAAAGAGATATTACACGCTTTAAACAGTTTCACAGACGCACACCACGTAATCCCGAACGAGCAATTCGGTTTCCGTGCCAAACACGCAAGCCTTCATTAAGCTGCTCGCGTCGCAGCAACCATCCACCAGGCATTAAGAAAAGGTCGATAAATTGGAGCCATCTTTTAGATGTTTCCAAATCTTTCGATCCAGTATGGCACAACGGTCTAATATTCAAAGGGAATCAGCTTGGTCTACCGAATGACCTAATCTCCCTGATATATTCATACTTGATCCTTTCAATGGAGGATTGGTGATGCAGTCTCTTCTCGAAAACAAATCTCCGCAGGAGTCCCGCAAGGTGCTCCACTAGTCCCTGCCCTGTTCAACCTTTACATAGCTGATTTCCGACTCCACAAACATTCTCACACAGCATTTTATGTAGATGATACATCTTTCTTTGCCACCGGTTACAGTCCCGACGCCATCCGCGACATACTTCAAGTTCAACTGAACCAGGCGATTGTGTGGTACAAATTCTGGCGGCTGTAGATAAACCCAAGCAAAACTCAGGCTTTTTTGTTCCACCGCAAGAAGGAGTTCCGCGCTTATCGCCTCCAAATCGATAAAGTTCCTATCCTTGGTTCCAGAAGGTATCATACCTCTGTCTCCGGTTCGACCGCAGGTTCCAATAGCCAGTCCAAATCCAGCACGCTATCTGCAAAGGCAACGTCGTGAACAGTCTACTCTTCCCATTCCTCTGCAGAAAGAGTATAAGTATCTCCCAATCCCCCAGAAAACGACTTTGTATAAAATGCTATGCTGTCGGAGCACAGGTGTGATATAAGTGTGTCTCTGAGAGACAACTTGAACTACTCCAAATGTTCCAATCCAAAAAAGTCCTCGCATTACTCACTGCCCCATGGTTTATTGGGAGGGAACCTCAACACTTACCTCGAATCAGGCATCCCGTTCGTGAAGAGTTTAGTGTAAGGTTCTCCCTAGGTACTTTAGAACACGACAACATCTTGATTAAATCGCTACCCATCCACAAAAGACCAACGACAGTGCCAGTCGTAACCCATGGCCTCTGTCTGCTGCAAAACACTTCACTATCCCGAACCCGAAGCGACATCCGCAAAACATCATTTGGTTCTAGCTGGTCATTCTGGAACAAGAAAAAGATCAAATATATAATTCTTATATAAAGTTATGGTGAAAACCAAGAGAATATGATACAACAACACCCTAATAAATATTATTTTGTGTTCAAAAAGTGAATTTAATAAAATATTTCTTTTGGTAGCCCTTTGTTCTAAATTAATTTCTTGTTTGTTGAATTTATGATATTTTACGATTCTTCTATGTAATATAAAAGTATAAAACAGCATTTGCTACGAAACTTTCCTGGATTTGGTCTGTTTTCTAAAAGATAAAACCCCTCAGTGTCACCTCAGTTTTTTTTCAAATCGTATTTTGTTTCCTTTAAATAAAACAGTTCAAGTAAATGAATAGTTTTTGCATGTAAAAGCCTGGCCCATTTTATAATTGGTGCATTTTTATGATATTTTATAATTGATTTTATAATAAATAAATAATATGGTAGGATTCTGGGGACATAACTTTTCAACCTTTTGGTAACCCCTTGTTCTAAGTTAATTTCTTGTTTGTCGATGATCTGATATTTTAGTTTTAACAGTTTAAATTATTTTTGCGGTTTTTTGTAATGAGTGCTTAAGTGAACGCCAGTATCAGAATTCGTAAGACTGAACGCGAAAACAAGCTATAATGGATATATGAATTAACAGTGGAAAATCTAATTTCTCGAGTTTCACAATACAATAACAAGCAAAAAGATCGTGGTGGAGGTTTTAAGAAGCTTCGTTAATAGTTGCAAAACCCTCATTGAATACCAAGGAAGCTGATGTTAAATGTTTGGTAGATTTTGAATGAATATATTTGCAATTAAACTGGAACTTAATCGAAGTATTAATTTGAACCTGTTTTATCTACTAATACTAAACTAATGCGATTGAAGCAGACGATTGACACTATGGTCAAAATTGGCCTGTTGTAAATATGCCTTTGACTCAAATATTAGAACTGTTAGAGTCACGGAACAAATATGGTTTTACTAGAAAGCTGACAAAATGTCATTGATTGAAATGGTATATTATTTAAAATTAATGTGAATACATTCGCTTTGGAAAATATCTAAAAACAAAATTACTTTATAATTTTCTACGGTATATTAATATATTTTTCTAAACTCTTATTATTATTAGATTTTTAGATCATATTTTTCTGTCCGTAAAGCTTTTCTTGTAACAATTGAATAATTTCAAAATATTTTAAAATATTATTCAAAGGCTCCATTCAAAGAAAATTAAATGATAATACAAAATGCAGTAATAAAGATTCAATTGAGGCTTCGATCTTGTTACTTTTTCTATTATTATTTTTTATAATTTGAACCTTCACACCAAGCTTGAAACCAAAATAATTTTCTAGTCAAGCTTGAAGGTCAACTGAGCAGTTCTAGAATGAAAAACGCTTCTTGGTCTCTCATCAAAAATTTCCATCGGTTAATCACGAATAAATCGAACAATTGTAGCATCTGGCGTATCATTGCAGTATTGTCACCGAAGAAAATTTCTGTAATTTATGGCTTTAAAGGTTAAACTTAAAGGTTAATAAAACAAATCTTCTTCATTATTTTGGAAATATATTAAAGTAATGAAGGTTTCATCGGTCACTGTTACAAATTTCGTAGGAAATCAAATAAAATTGAATGATTATCACAATATTTGTATTAAACATTGATTGCGATTGGCTGGGATGTTTTGATGTATCCATTGTGTAGTCTGAACCTTGTCCCTGCCGATTACCATTAGTTCCATCTTCCTTTCGAAGCTCTCTTAATATTGTGCAGCTGGTTTCAAAAGAGATTTGTGAAAATAATTTAGTTTAGTTTATTCAAAATATTAGCCATAAAGCTGGAACTTAATCAAATTGTTAATTTTAATCTGTTCTGTATAAAACTAATGCGATTGAAGCAGACGATTGACACTATGACTAAAATTGGTCTGTTGTAAATACATTGTCTTTGAAACAAATATTAAAACTGTTAGAGTTACGGAATAATTATGATTTTACTATTAATGTGATAAAAGGTCATTGATTGAAATGGTATATTATTTAAAATTTATGTGAATTAATTCGCTTTCGAAAATATCTGAAAACAAAATTACTATATAATATTTTAGAGTATATTAATATATTTTTCTAAACTTTTGTTATAATGTATTCTTTAGATGATAGTATTTCTATCTGTAGAGCTTTTCTTGTAACAGCTGAATAATTTAAAATATTTTAAAATATTATTGATATTTTTCATTCAGAGACAATTAAATGATAATACAATATTCAGTAAAGAAGATTGAAGTAAGGTTTCGATATTGTTACGCTTTCTATTATATTTTTTTTTGTAATTTGAACCTTCATACAAAGCATAAACCAAAATAATTTTCTGGTCAGACTTGAAGAACAATTAGACAGTTATAGAATGAAAAACGTCTCTTAGTCTGTCATCAAAGCGCTCCATCGATGAATCAAGAATAAGTCGAAAAATGTTAGCACTTGGCGTATCATTGCAGTATTTCCAGTGAAGAGGATTTGACTAATTTACAACTTTAAAAGTTAAAACTATAGATTAATAAAATAAGTGCTCTTAATTATATTGGAAATATAAAGTAATGAAGGTTTCATCGCTCATTGTCACAAACTTTGCAAGAAATAGAATCAAATTAAATGATTGACTGGGATGTTTACATTGTATCCACTACACCCGTCCGGGCTGCCTTGTTCTTGCCGGTTACCATTTGTTCCATCTTCTCTTCGGAACCCTCTAAATATTGTGAAGCTGCTTTCAACAGAGATATGTGAAAATCATTTGGCTTAGTTTAGTCAAAATACTCGCCATTGAGCTGGAACTTGATTAAGCTTGAACTTTGCGATTGAAGCAGATGATTGACACCATAGCCAGAATTGGTCTATTGGATAAAAATTGTCTTTCAATCAAATATTAGAAATGCTATAGTTCGGGAATAATTATGGTTGTAGTAGAAAGGTGACAAAAGGTCATTGATTAAGATGGTATATTATTTTAAATTTACGTTAATAAATTCTCTTTGGAAAATATCTGTATACAAAATTACTTTTTTTCATACCTTATAATTTTGTGCAATTATTATATTATATTAATATATTTTTATAAACTCTTCTTATAATATTTTTTTTTCTGCCTGTGGAGTTTTCTTTGTATTTTAATACATTATTCATAGGTTCCATTCAAAGGTAATTAAATGATAATACAAAATTCAGTAAAGATGATTAAAGTGAGGTTTCGATTTTGTTACGCTTTCTATTATATTTTTGTGTGATTCGAACCTTCACACCAAGCATGAAACCGAAATAATTTCTTAAAATTAAGCAGTTATAAAATGAAAACCGCTTCTTAGTCTCTTATCAGAACCCTCTATCGATTAATCACGAATAAACCGAACAATGGTAGCACCTGGGCCGCCGAGCCTTCCTGACAGACAAACATTAACAATTTCCAAACAAATGAACATCTTCGGCACGTGACCTATAGTCCGGACACGTGACACAAACATACGTTTCGCATCCCCCGACGGGGGTGGACTCCGATGACTTTCTGCGTTAATTTGTTTGAGTTTGCTCAACTGGGAACGGGGATTCGTCCGCAAATGTTTGTGTGAAGGTGTGGAATTATGCTTTTGCGGCGTTTAACACCTAGTTTGTGTGCTTTTCTCATGGAGAGTTGGTGAGAAATTGCTCGTATCTCGATAATGTAAGACAAATAATGCCGTACGTATGCCTTTTTTTAAAAACAAACAGTAACCTAGACGGTTTTAATTGCATTGGGTTTCAGGAACGATCATTATTAACACCAAATATCTTATTTTGTATATATCATATTCACCGTATTAAAATGTAAGAGGATCGAAGCACTATTAGAACATTTTTAGTTTTACTAGCTAAGGACAGTAATAATCTGTTTGAACTCTAAGAAAAGCTATCTAAAAAATACCATTTATACGAAAA